>NC_087067.1:41021649-41076269 GCF_963678635.1 Symsagittifera roscoffensis
AAGCCTTTAAATTTTAGACCAAAATTACTTTAAATTATCTTTGGCAAAATACTATAACGATTAATTTACAACCGATTTTTTAGAACTCGTTAAGCAACAAAATATATTTCATCAATCTCAGTTCGGATTCAGACAGAAAACGTCAATTGACACTATTCCTTCTCTAGGAGAAGAAATTTGATTTGATTGGAACAACCGAAGCATTGAAAATCAGTGTATTTTTCATGATTTAAGAAAGACGTTTGATACTGTTGATCACAAGCTTCTCTTTAAAAAAATGTTATGATAACGGTATAAAAGGACCAGCATATGATTTTCTAGTTTCATACTTGACAAAACGTATTAGTTTGTAAGCATCAACAAAATTCAATCGCAAGGTAAAAAAAAATTTCAGTGAGGAGTCCCGCATCGCTCAACTTCTCAAATAAATTGAACGCCGAAAATATATAGCAAAAGTTATTTTTCAAAAATCTTCATAAAAATCTGGAGTTCAAAGATCAAAATGGATTTGTTAATACAAAGCTTATTAACGCTGTGAAATCTTTTTCCAGCAGCGTAAGATTTTAAATAAACAGCAAATGAACCAGTTTACCAAATAAACGGGTCGACTTCGAAATCAAAATTTGAAAAGGTTGATCTCAACATTAACAGATTAACTAGAGTCTTAACTTTCAAAAAAAAGTTAATCATTATAACTGTTGCGGTAAAAACAAGAAAAAATAATGCAAAAGAGTTTCATTTAAACGAACTCATCAGATTCTCTCCAAAAATATTCGTTGTTAGGGGTTAATGTGAATTTGTGACTCTAAACAAAAAATCACATCCGACGAACCCTTCAAATTACATCATCACATCATAAAAAAGCAAAGAAGTTAGTGATCAATTTCAACTTCAAAAAACACCATAACTTTTTAATTGTTACTATAATTCGAAAACTCTACAATTGTTTCACAAATCTTTTCCGAAAAAAATTTTTTTTAGTATGATTTGCGAAATGACAAGGAATGAAGTTAACATCTTCTTTTTGATACGCAAATGATTGAAAAAATGTGAATGTTTTCTTATTTCAGATATTTATTTTTTTTGAGAAATCACAGAGGATTTTTTAAGCTATCCATAGATTCAGTTTTCTCCCAATGGAATAACCAAAAAAAGCGCAAAAAGCGTCAATATGAAAGTTTCAATCATTAATTGATCCTGTTAATACAAATGCGAGCAAAATTTCCGATGTAAATTTGTTTACAAATCTTGTTCGAGCTCGACTTATTTTATTATTGAGTTCAATTATGTTTTGATAATTGTTTCAATTTAGTGTTCGACAAGTGGTCGGCCATGTTACCAAAATTTGTTCGACTATTTTTTGATAATAGTTTCGACTATGTGTACAATTTGTATTCGACCTTGTGCTCGACTATGTTTTGACAGTATTTTAAAATCTTGCACTAGACCTTGCTGCTTAGGAGAAATACTAAAGTAAAACATTGCTGTAACTAATTGCATTCCATGAAAATGAAACAGCCTTATAGGGTTTTATATCGCAATACTTCAGGCAAATTTTGATCATATGGCCGCTTTCTAGCCGACATATCGTGACTCAAGCCTAAAACATGCGTGTTGGTGTATATATATATATTACAATTTTTTCAAGTATTTTGCTTAGTTCCGGGTTTCCTTGATCAAAATCAGAATAAATGATAATACAAACATTTTTTTTCAGGCAGAAATCGCCATAAAGTATGAAAACTGGGAGCCAGATCTCAAAGCATCCGAAGAGGCCCAGAGACTGGCAAAAAATTTCAATCAGGAGCATCCTACCAGTCGGCCGATTCATTTCATAATGCCCATAATCTGCAGAATCAAAAAGATTGGGTGGAAAAAAGGCAAATTACTTGCTAAAGATAGACGTTACGTGCAAAGATTGGCGCGAAATTCAGTTTTTCAAAAAAAATTTACAGATAAGAAGATATATATTTTTTTGTCAAATTACAAGCATGAATAAAAAAATGGATACATTCTTACCAAAATTGTTTATTCATAAATCAATACTGCGATTTGCAAAGATAAATTACATTGCTGAATAGATTTGAGCATTCAACAATGTAGAAGCAGAAAAAGTATTTGCGCAAAAATTTGACGGCACCAGCTCTTCTTTGAGATTAATGATTTGAGAATCTACAACTAAAATGCATATTAATCAATTTTTCAGGCCAACAAACATTTTTTGAAGAAAAAAACAGATTTTTCTATAGATTAAAATTCAAGGCTAACCAAAAAATAGATAATTTCAAAAATTATATAAAAATGTGTCAGTAAAGTTAATTAAGAACAATTTTGCAAAGATAAGAAAGTTGGTGAAATTTTTGGTTAAAGTTTTTAACTCTAAATTAAGTTAATTCATGTTTGCATCAATTTAATCAGTACTTGACAAACACCCAAGTTATAAATATTTTCTATTGATTTTTTGAAAATTTTGAACTTCTCCAAAATAGGAGTGGGTAGCTGTAGAACCGTTCATGGAAGGCGAGTACAAGAAATTCAATTCAAACAGCGGAGCTGTATTCCTGTCGTCAGAAGCACTTGCCGCGTTTTCTCACTTCACTTACATTGCTTCGGATTGCAAATTTGTCGTCTGCGATTTGCAAGGGGTTTGTAAACACAATTGTAAAAGATAAAAACCAATTTGTACTGATAAAAAAAGATCAAAAATCAGTTAGGTTCAATTTGAAAATTTGATTTGCTGGAAGCAATTTTTTTGAAATTTTTTTTCCAGTACTTGAACGTTGCCCCTCTGAAAAAAAATGTATAAAAGAGAAAATGCCTTCACTTTTTATCAGTTTTCAATGAAGCTCTTTTATCATTCATCATAATTATAGCCGAAGTAGTTCAAAGCTCTATTAGCTTTTTTTTCAAAATGAAGAGAAATAGTTCCAAACGTTTAGATCCGAGCCGACGATTACTACTATCTAACAGACCCAGCTATTTGCTCGCGTGATCAAAGTTACGGACCTACGGATATTGGAGTTACAGGTATTAACGCGTTTTTTGAACGCCACGAATGTACAAAAATATGCAAGAACTTTGACAAACCAGATATCAACATCAACTACGTTGTAAAAGGGTTGCAGCCTAAAACGAGCTCTACTTATACTTTCGAATTGTCAACGGCACAGAACACAGCCAATAGGGACTTCAGAAATCGAAAAGATCTGCCGGCCGTTTCCGAATAAAACTTCTTTTGGCTCCACGGATAAGATTGTAAATAAACCAAATGGAACTATCAAACTGGGCTATCAAAATTTGTTGAATAAAAAATCTATATTTTAGTATCAACTTCAACAAATAACCTGACAATGAGTTGAACTCTATGCCTTTTTAATTTACCTAGAATTTACATAATCTTTTTAAAATGAATTGAACAAGAAAAGGCTAATTTATTTCCTTTATGTTAAGATTGATTTGTCACATAATCAAGTGTACCAAATAGATAAAACCCTATAAAGCCAAAGGAACTGTTCCGATATAACATTGCCATCTGAAATCTGAATCTTAGGCAACAGTATTACAATCGTGCTGAAACTTTGTCGACCATCTGAATTTGTCGTCAAAATTTCCAGTTAAAAGTCAGTTAAAATGCGAAAAAAAAATCTTCAGAAAGAAACTTTTGTATGTTGCCACTGCTTGCACTGAAACGTATGACTGGTATTGCTTCATTGGGCAAGTTAAATTGAAATTTTTATACCTCGCTTTTGGCCAGTGATTGTGAGCCTTCGCCAAATTTGACAAATTCTCTACCGATATTGGTATAAAACTAAAATTTAATTCGTTTTTTTCCGACTATTTTGCTTCACAGAGATATTAACTGGCTTTAGGAAGTTAACTGTGGAAAGCTAAGTTTAATATTTTCATCCTCAATTTTCTACCGGTTGTTGTTGAGATAAAAACCGAGTTTTTTTAAATTTCAACCACCTTGGTAATTTAAATCTAATTTAGCTGTCGTCAACCGATCCAAATATGCTTGTTTGCCATTCAATTTTTGCAGTTGAAATGTTTTCAAGCTTAGGAAGTTATGTAAGATAAGATTTATAAAAAGACTAAGTAAGTTGCTTGAGTACAAGAGTTTGCTGGCAGAAAAAAAAACAACTTACAAACGTCATTCAGTTAATTGTACTAGAAAAGTCAAAGTCACTCGACAATTATTCAAACTGCTAATTTCAAATGTAACATCAATGAAACATGCAGTTAAAATAAATGCAACAAATCTACCTTAGGCTGTTTATTCTTAAAGTTTTTCCTAAGCTTTCTGGTTAATCATTAACTTAGTCAAAAAATGTGGTCTCAGAAGTTTATAGAGACTTTTAGTGAGATCCTGGTAAGCTAGTATTAAAAGATTGAGTTTAGAGAAATCGGAAGTTTTTGAAAACCCGCCGGGCGTATTACACGTCGAGGGCGTTGAAAGCGCTTGGTTCCCGACATAAAGTCAGTGACACTTTACTGCTAGGAAGAGATACTAGGTACTCCACTTGCCTAGCCGAACAATCTTTCAAACCAAAACCAATAACACCCGTACTCACTGACGGTAGTGAACTTGAAGCTTCAACCCCAATTTATTTTGTTCGGTCTGCAGCCCGCAAACTTCGATCGTTTTTTGAGAAAACTTCAGTCACAGAAAAATATACGTGTACGACCAACGTTGCTGGCGAGAATGAGTTCCGTTGCAAGTTAAAGTGCGAATTTAGTTTTTTTTTGTATTACTTTACAGGTAAAAAAAAAGAGACTAAAAAACGAAATTAAAAAAGAGTCACGAACAGTTCCTGGGTTTTTCCCCATTTCCCTAAACAAGAAGAAGGCCTAGAAGGATCTCGATGTTTTTGGCCGAGCTGAGGAAGGCGTATTCATATTTACGACTATTTCTGGACCGCAAATTTCCATAATCCTATTTTGGCAATCCAATTTGCGCCGTTATCCTTAATTTTACAAAGTGGTACATGAAGATGAAACGGGATTTTAAAAACATAATCAGCACTTGTGAAGACAATCGAACCTCGCGAATATGAGTCGAAGTTAAAGTTGAAGAATATGAGTCACAGGTGAACGAGGGGGAACGGTAGACGGGCTCTGATTTTTTTCAAGTCCAACATTCTCTCTTAATTTTCATACAAAACTTTTGATTCAAACATTCTAGGGTAAACAACCACGGATCCTGCTTCTAAACTCAAACAAAACTCGAGCTTCAGCCTTATGATCAAGTCTTAGTATTTCTGCCAAATGGACTAAAAACGGAATTTCTGGTTTATTTACTAGCGAATGAAACTTGGTTACTTAAATTACGAGTCAGTCAGTTAATGAAATAATGAAAAAATGTAGTAAAATAAAGCTCAAGTCGCAGTTTAGTTTAGTCATCGGACAAAATACACATTTTGTTCTGAACCAGCAAGATATGATATTTGGTCAGTTCGTCCTTGCACAGTCTGTATCGATTGTCATTCAGGGTAGACTTTTGGGCCAGAGTCATTTTGGGTTTGGGCACAATTCCCGACTCGTAGCAAAAGTTATCGGCTATATCCTGTGACACGAGAAGGAACGATGATGGAATAGCTGGGTAGAAGGGTCCCTTTTTTACCTGGTGGTTTTGCTTTCGGTTGTCCAACCATCGCTTGGCTACGATTTCTCGTTTCTCGTACACGTCATCACTTCGCTTATGCATTGTCGGAACCTCGTCTCGTTTCAGACTCTTAAAAGTTCGTCTTCCCGGCAAGCAGATATTTTCTGTAAACAAGTACCAAAGATGGTCTTTCATTATATAGGAGCAGTCCTTGAAAGTAGACTTGAATCTGATGACATTTGGCTTGCAAAAATCAACAATCGTTCCCAGAATGAGTTCCGTCAGCTTGTATTGGAACTCATTCGTGGAGCTCTCGCTGTCGGAATAACTGCCGTATGCATAGTCTGGAACTGAATCATGGTAGTCAGGATTTCCCTGCTTTGTGACGAACTTGTCGAAGTCGAAACTCTGATGGTAATCAAAGGAAGCCTGTTCCTGAAATGTTCGTCGGGTTCGCAGGAGCTCCGACTCGGTTTTTTGGGACGAAACGCTGAGTGCAGATAGAACAAAAACTCCACCGAATGTCAAAATCGTTAGAGATTCTAAACAAAAAGAACGCTGAAACTACATACTTCATTGTAAATATTTATGAAAACGCAAAATCATTACTCACGCATTATTAAAAACAACTTTTCAAGAAAAATTCAGTCAAGCAAATAAAAATGAAAAGCGAGGGGTAATTACTTCAGTTCATATCCCGCTTTTATTTTTCCGCATTTTTCCCAAATTAAGTTCGAAGTTTAAATTTCGAAAACACCGCCTGAAAGAAATATAATAATGGAACTTTTTTCGAGGAGAAACATCACTTTATTTCGACTACAATTAACATAAACAGATGCTCATCTCCTTTAAAAAATGTTTCCATAAAAAATGATGGTTTTTGATTATAGTTTTCTCGCAATCTAGAAAATCATTATCTCGACGGAGTTTAATTGCTGAAGTGTTTGAAATCTATAGAGCGCGGGGAAGGCTATGATATAAAAGTCTTATTTCAGAAACCCCCTTCTCCCAAGATTTGGGCTCTTTCGGCCTTTTTCGAGGCACCCACCTCTATCAGTATTTTATAGGCATTTTTTCCTCCCCCAACCCACCTGCAAAATTTTACAAGTAGATTTTTGTTCACATTGCTCGGAAAAAAAGAGCCATTTCGTGAAATCAAACTTAGAAAAGTCTTTCTAAAATGACTTCAAAATGGAACTTCTGAACTGCAACACAACATAACGTGAGCAAGTGAATTTCTAATAATATTTTTACAAGCAAATATTGCGAAAAGGGAAAAGAAGTCCGCTTTCATTCAAGCCAAAGTTTTCTCTGTCGAAATTAATTTTGCTTTATTATTCCCACTATGAAGCCTTTCAGTACAATTTAAGTCCTCCTCATAATAGTGATATCACAGCGTGGGATTGTTGTGAGTTGTTCATTTTGTTTAACCTATTGAACTTTAGCACACATTAGATACCTGCTAAAGATGTTTCATATCGACCATCGGTCGATCATTGGCCATTTTAATGCTGTTTTGGATTAGACATTAGTATTCATTCTTAACCACTTTATTCTTTTAATTCCTCAGTTAGTGTACATTATAGTACATATTCAGGGTTTAATATTAGAATAGTTTATTATGGCGCAGTCAAACGAATCGAGCCTGCGGGGAGTTCCTGCATTCTGGCCGAACCACACTATGGAACCACCACAATCCTGGACCCATTGGAGCGACCAATTTCAATTGGCCATCATAGCAAAGAAGAATCTCGACATCGACAATCTAAGCGGACAAGAGGTACCACAAAGTCAGATTTCAATCCTCGAACAGTCCACAGGAAGTGAGCCGGAAAATGAACGAGCCAGTCGGGAGGCAAGAAATAGAGCTACCATGAAGTCGTACGAAGCCGCTGAAGAGAAAAGGATATCCTATTAAAGAAAGAAATTCGGAGAGTTGAGACGTGCGGAAGCGGAAAAAAAGTTGATATCATTTCTTTTTTTAGCCCTCGGTAATGAAGGGAAAATGGTATTCTCTCAGAAAAGCCATAGAGTTAAAATGTTATCTATCTCTTTTAAAGAATTTTTGGATCTCCTGCATCTTGCTTTTAATAAACCTCCAAACGTCACACTTGAGAGATACAAACTCCAGAATCGAAAACAAAGAGAAAGGGAACCTTTCGAACATTTCTGGGGAGCATTGACGGATCTAGCTAGCACTTGTAGCTTCAGAAAATCCGATGAAGCAGAATGGATTAGAGACGTATTTATCAGCAATATGAGGAATAGCGAGTCAACCATCAACCCATCGGAATCTTTGAGCCAGGCCTTAATGGACGAAAAAGGCTTCTTTAACCACCAGAAATTAACTAATACGGCAAAACTGATCAACGGGTTAAGTTTTAAATCATTTCACGGAAACAATCATGTCAGAAAAGAACCAAACATGAATACCGAAAGAAGCAACTTATGCAAAAAATGAGAAAATCCTTTTACTAAGGGATATCTAAACGTTTATTCGGCCAGAGAGATAATTTGTAAAAAAAAACTGTAACTATAAAGGCCAGTTCAAATAGGGCATATGTAAATCAAATAACAAAGGAACATATGTAAATATTTTAAATGCCTCTGTCAATACCGAGAATTGTAAATAGGTCCCGTCGGAAGATTCCCGGAGCGAAAACCAAGAAAATGTGGAGTGGTTCACGCCTGGAACAAAAACGGTCAAAGCAACGACGACGACTATTCAGTATTGAGCGTGAGAACAATTAACTGCCAAAACGAGTTGGAAACGAAAAAAAAATATTGAACATAGGACTTGGGTGGTAAATGATTGAAAATATGAACATACCTGTAGATTCAGTCAGCCCGGTGAGTTTTATAAAAACAGAACGCTTTACATGAATTGAAATTACGTTACCCCATTTTAAAGATCCAACCTGTAGATAAACGTACAAAACAATTGTACTGCGATTTCACGGACAGCACATTCATGGGAAAAATAATAGTCCAAACACAATCCAACGGGTGGATATGCAAAGACATCCCTTTTTTGTTACGGTAGGACATGAAAGAAATATCCCGGGCAACGAAAACCTTCCGAAACTGAAGATTGAAGTGAAACAGAAGAACTGTAGTGCCTATCTGTACGGTCAGCAACCCATCGAGGAAGAGTAAGCCAAATTACTTGGAATACGCGACAAACGAACTTTTACAAATTTCAAAAACCTGTTTAATAGAATCGCAAAGATACCAAATGATCGTAAAGTTACACCTTTCCATTCCCCTCTTAAACCGGTTCAAGCAAAAGGCAGAAGGCTACCGTTAAATTTGTTATCGGGAGTAAACGAGGAACTAAAAAGGATGTAAAAAAGAAGTTCACATGAAAAAACTGGCAAAACTCGACAAAAATTGTTTTATAAGTTCAATAGTTATAACTAGAAAGGAATATGGCTCATTCAAACTTGCACAAGATTCAAACTGCTGAACAATCAGATCTTTAAGAATAAAAACCAGATGCCCAATACCCACGAATTGATAGATAATGTAGTCTTAAAATTATCATAGTAGACCGACGGGCAAGTCTGCTCCAGTAACCTTGATCTAAGGAACGCGAATAGTCAACTTCAATTAAGCGAATGGGCCAGTAAACAATGCAGTTTTAGTATAGTAGGAGGGAGGAGATACTATTGGAACTTACAGATTTTTAACCGGATTTTATGGACGATAGTCTAACGAGTTCCAAACTCACTTTTAAAAGGAATCCCTTTTACACATTGTTACATAGACGACGTATTAATTGCTTCTAAAGAAATTATCGAAGACCATAAAGCAATTGTACAAAGAATTTTGGAAACGTTGGACAGAAGGAATATGGCAGTGAAATGGGGGAATTGCGCATTTTCCAGAAAGAGATAGAATGGCCCCTCCATCAAGTTATGGTCCCTCCATTAAATTAAAACTTCCTACTTAAGTTCATCAGATAAATAAAAAAACAAGCACAGTGAAAGAGCATGTGCATGTTTGAGTGTTTATACATAACTTATAATTCTATACAGCGCTTAGGTCTGTATCAAAAAAAAGGATGCACCTTTGTACGAATGCACATTTGAATCAAAGCGCAACGATTGTTTTAAAATTTATTAAAAGTTGGCTAATTGGAGAGGTCGGGGGCTTTTTTTCTGGGCTGTAAGAGCGATAATGGAAAAAATGTGGGCTCTCCACTTTCCCTCCACTTTTCAAGTTTTCTTTTTTTTCCAATTGGTTGTTGTTATGGCTGAACGCGTGATTTTACGAAATATGGTATGAAGAGAAAATGTGTTCACAAAATTAGTTTGTTCACCATGCAAAATTTCATTACATTATGACACCGTGAATTAAGTTCTTCAAAACTGAAACTCAAATGAGGCAAGGGCAGCGCAAAAAAAGCCATGACTTGTGATATTATAGGTTTTTTTCTCTTAAAAACACTAGTTTCGATGAAAATAGTACAAGCGATTGTTTCTGGCCAAACTTTTTAAGACGTCCAAAACCCGTTTTTTTCAAATCTCAAGCTTAGAATCTCAATTTTAAAACAGTATTAAAACATTGACTCAAAGAAAAAAAAATTTTGTATCCAGAGCAAAAAAACTCTATGATCACATTTGATTTTCATTAAAAACATTGTAAAGCCCCGCATTTAGCCATAAGATGTGAGAGGCTTGTGTACAACACAACACGCATATGTTAAAATTACTCAAATATCGATGGGGTAGCCGCAATAAAGAAGACAATGGCTAGGTTAAAACTTGGTAAATAGTACAGATTTGGCTCAAACCTTAAATTTCCGATAAGTTATGTGCGTGTTTAACTGGGTGTTGCGTTTAAAAAAAGAAAAAGTTAAAAAGAGCGCGGAGATTACAAGCTGTTACAAAATGCTCCATGGGAACAAAAGTAAACGCGTCTTACATCCAAAAAAAGTAAGATTCAAAATCATATCAAAATTTTTTAAAACAGTTTTGGGACCTCTTGAACACTGCCCTCAAAATCATCATAAGCCTTCAAAATCATCTTTGAAAAAGGTGTAAACTCTGGAAAAGAAAGCAAAACGACGGGAAAAAAACTTCATGGAGTTGTGACACATTTAGCCAGTACGGTTAATTTCAGTGAAATAGATGAAGCAGAATGTATAAAAGACGTCTTCAGTTGCAACAAGAGAAATATGGACACAACGGAAGCCTCCTTTTCAACGACTAGCACGTCGGAACCAATACATAAGGCCTTCATAGTTACATTTGAAAAAAAAGTTGTATTGAACATAAAGAACATTTGGCCAAACTTTGTAAACCGAAAGGACAACGTACAGTTGTAAATATTATATACGACCGTGTAAATAGTGAAATTTGTACATTTGTCCCACCGGACGCACCATGCGAAGACGATATTTTGCTTGGTAGAATCAAAGCTACATCGATTGACAAAGGGCAGAGTGCCGATGACATTTATTCAGTTCTCAGCGTCAGAATAAGAAATGGCCAGAATGGGCTAAAAATGGGGAAACTACTCAATGTTGGATATGGCGTTGAAAATGAAAATCCAGTGGCTTCAGCAAGCTCAGCAAGTTTTATCAAACATTACGTCCTGCACTGAAAGAAAATAAAACGTCCGAAGCTCATAGTTTTTCCCGGTGGAAAATGGATCAAAAATTTATATTACGGATTCACATAAAGAACACAATAAACGCCTTAGGAAAAATTATTGTTCAAACGCCGTCAAACGGGCGTTTTTGTGAAGAAACCCCTTTCTTGATTTCTGGCAGCCATGAAAGAAACCCCATGGGAAAAGACAATCTGCCAGAGTCAAGCTGAAGAAAAGCTTGCAATCGATGATTTCTATCAAGCAAACCCCCGATAGGTGTAAATCTTTTTTAAATTTTTAACCTTAACTCCTTTTAGTAGTAAATTTATCGAAATGGAACCTGATCTAAACTATATTTTATGATTGGATAAATTAGATATTTTACCACTGTAAAGTATTTAATATTAACCAATCATGATCCATCTAACTAACAACCCACTTATTTGTAAGTGCTGAAATTACTTGTAATTTCAGCACCAGAGAGATTTGAATTTAACTTAGAAATTAGTTGTCTCTCCAAGAGAACTTCAGCAGCCGCAAAAAACCAGTATACCCTAGATCTATTGAGCCTAGCAGAGACTAGTTAAACACCCTGAGACTAGAAAGTATAAGAGTAAGATTAGGATCGGTATTAGACTAAGAAGTTGCACGAATCTATCCGGCCGAAAATAAGATAGCGTGACGAGCAGACGGTGTACCCTATCCGAAATTACTCTATGAGTTAACCACATCGGGCATAACTCATCTGGTGCGACCATAAGTCTCGAAAAAGACCTTAATAACTTAGATTTAACCAAAAATAGATTAGAATTTAGACAAAACATTTTAAAAATGTTATACGATAATAATTTAATCGAAATGTCTCTACGACTCAATAGATCAGAGCCGATATTCCGAACGATAACAGAACTACCCGGAATTGTAAGAAGACCTCGAACAAGAGACGACATACGACAAAGTAGAAACTTACCATATAGTTTTATGATTGTACGGCAAAAGCCAACACAAACTTTTATATTTAGAATCTTATTAGCAATGAATTTAGATTTTCGTTTGCAAACATAAAATTTTGAATTCAATCTTCATGATCATTTCAGGCGCTAAACAAAATTATTAATATACAATAACGATTGATAAAAAGATCTCAGATCGTTTTCTTAATTTCTGCAGTCTTATACAAAACATGTTTGAAAAATATTTATTGAAAAAATCAAAATAAAAATTAGTAGCATGACAATAAATTGTTAGTAATCATAAAATCATCTGTTGTCCCAGCTTCATCACCTAAACATAACAGCAATCATAAGCTCACTAATATCATTAAAAAACTTAATCTTTTTCGTAAATAAATTTAAACCAAAATAAATTATATTCACTTAAATTTAAAACCTGATCATCAAGGCCTATCCTTGGATCAAAAAGAACAATTTTGTTCTCCCCCACCTACTTAACAAGTGTCTAACGACCTCAAACGTCGATTCACTATCCAACCCTTCCAAAAAAAAAAACCCAAGACTAATAGAAATTTTTCAACAAAATTAACCATTCAAAATTAGGATAAACAGTGAAGAACTTCGGTTATTCATCCTTCACTTGAACCCTCCTCTTACCAGACCCAAGATAAATCTTAGACTTAAAAGTTTAAAATAGTATCTAACGAACTACTTGCGTTGTAATTATACCTGAACCTTGTGGATCGATTTACTATTCTCCAACCCTTGAACACAATCACTACCCCTAAGTAAGATTAAGTAAGTTAACACCTTAGCTTATACTAGCCACGAGAAAGTAAAAAATCATTCTTCGGAATCGATATACTTTTCTCTCCAACCCTGAACAAAAAGACCCAGGTTAAGCTAACCAAAAAATCGTAAGGACTAACAGTCTAAGAAAATAGAAATCACCTAACAACTTTTTGCATCCTTCATCCTAAACCTTATGTCATTCAAAAATCTAGGAAATAAACAAACAATCGTTTTACACAACTGTGAGATAGATAACCAAAAATATGATCTTGTAATCACACCTCATACACAAACAGTTGGATACATTAGAACAAAACGACTAACAATGAAAAGAAAAATAATAAACAAACAAAAACAAATCACACGAAAAAGATTTTCAAAAAATAGAAAGGCATTTTCAGAATCAGAAGCCAGCAATTTAGATGAACTCTACAAATTAAAAGAATCGATTGATAAAAATTGTCCCATTCACGATCAAATATATTTTTCCGATTCAGAAATTACTTCAAATTCATCAAAAAGAGGAAAAAGAAGAATAAAAAAGCAATATAAACACAAACCAGTACACTTGTATAATTGAAATCAACCAATTAGACACATCGATAGTTATATATTAACAGTTATTAAACAAAAAAATGAGCCACACTCAAAGTGACGATAGTCCAGATGACGAAGAGGTTTACCCCTTCCTCATAGATGCACCCGATAATAGAGGGCAACATGATTTTTGCAAGAATTTCCTCGTAAATTTGTTTGAACCCGGAATCAGCCCATGCAAAGCAGAATTCCCAGATGTAAAAATCAAAAGACAAATTATTGAACATTATCTGAAAGATATATGTAATTTAACACAACAGTATGGAATCTACACCATAGAATTCAGCACACCAAATACGAATCATCGTAAATATGTAATTCAAACAGACGATCTTGAATTAGAATTTTCAAAAGTATTCTTAGAATACATTAAAAGCATACAATATCATAATTCACAAAGAGCAAACTCCATATTCACTAACGAAGTTTTTTAATAATATATACCTATATTTCTATAATAGAAAAAACAGAATTTCAAAGTATCTCACCAACTGAAACATCCAAACATACAAAAGTACGACAGGAAATTACACTATTTTCAACTTTTCTACATATAATCAAAGAAAATTTTACTAAAGACGATGTTTCACTACACACAAAACATGACTTACAAAAAATTTTGGCATGGTTTTTAATAGATTATTTCGCACATAATATAGACTTAATTTCACAAGCAAGAAAAAATTTCAGACCTCAAAATCCAAATGATGATACTGCCATTACAGAACAGTCAGACTACGTTTGGGACCCTGAATGGTCTCATCCTGCATTTATAAATATCCCACAATCAATCTCAAGTCAAGCAATAAGTACAATATCTTACCAAAGAGATTATGTAAAAGTAGTACCACTAACCATTGATGCAACACCATTAAACAACAATACATTTTTACCTGATACGCGAAATAACAGTTTAAATTCGACCGTCATACACAATGAAAAACCTTAATGGAACTGGGAATCTTACACAACAAGATATCCAAACACCATCACATTTCATAAATGAAGAAATTGTCCAAACAACAACAACTACACAACAAAGTATTTCACCAATACATCCAAATTTAACAACACCAAAAAATACAAACACTTCACTGGCACAAGTAACCTTACAATCAACCGTTAAACCTTCGGTTGCTCCAAAATATTCACATATGGATTATCAAACATATAGACCTATGACAGTACCATCAAAACCACGAAGAACGTTCACAAGAAACACTTTTGCAGAACACAATTATAATTATGCACATTCGTCAAAAACAAACTATCCCCCACGAAAAACTAATAATAATCATGTATGTTCTCACTATTGGGATAACCCAATGACAACAACCAACTCAGTAAATTTTCGGACTAATTCACATCCTCCACAGGATCATAGTGAAAATTACCCATTCTTTCAACAAAATAAAAATAAAAAGCAAGCACCTCATCATACGGAATACTTATCATCTGATGATGATTATTTACAACCAGACATTTTTGCACCATATACCCAAGAATATCGCAAACAAGGATCGCGACATCGATACATATAATAGAATTTTTTCTCCAAACCCAACAGATACACGAAATCAACAACCAATACATATGCCAAATCCAACTAATACACAATCTTTTCAACCAATTCAACCACAAAACCCAATGACTATGCACTCGTATCAACCAACTCAAATGCAAAATGAAATACCATTCCCATATTACCTTCAACAACACGAAATAACAAAAAATCAACTTTCAAATTTTTCGGAAATGCCAAATGCTGCAGAATCACTACAGATGACAATGAATTCATACCTTATGGGTGGATCATCAATAACATCAAACAAACCACTAATGGTATTCACAGGAACAGACCCTGAATATTCTGTAGAAGATTATTTAAATGCAGTAACAGCAAATTTAATTTTAAATATAGGACCTGAACCAATTAATACACCACTACATCAAAATTGGATACATCGACGCACAGCGTTGATACAAACAACCTTAGATGGCGCAGCTCAAAAATGGTTTTCAGTATTACCTATAGAATTAAAATCAGACTGGAAAAGATTTACACAAGAATTTTCAAAAATGTTTGACTCCGAAAGAAATAAACAACACCAAAGAGTTTTATGTAATGAAATTCGCAGATTACCAAATGAAACCATCAAACAATTAGCAGTACGTATCGAAACACTAGTTCGAAAAGCATATTCATTAAATACACATGACTATAAAAACACAAAAATGACAGAAATTTTAATGATGACCTTCACACCTCAATTAAGGAAAATAGCAATAAAAAAGAGAGCATCTCATCCTTCTTCAATTCGAGAGCCAGATTTAGATTTTCGAAAACTAGTAGACAAACTAGAGCAAGCGGAAATCATAATGAAACTTGAAGAAACAGAAAATCTAAAACTACAATATGTTAATCGAATTGAAACAAACACTACACATATCAATAACATACAGGAATCAGATACAGACCTAGTTGAAAAAATCACTGAAATACTAAATATTTATGAAAAACACCCAAATTTTAAGGGCAAACCATCTATCAAAAAATTGTGTAATTATTGCCGACGATACGGACATAGTATTTCCGAATGTAGACAAAAACAACAAGATAACCAAAACAAACCTCAAAAGCATAAAGAACCAAATAAATCATTCTATCAATTTATGTAATTCAAACAGACGATCTTGAATTAGAATTTTCAAAAGTATTCATTGAATACATTAAAAGCATACAATATCATAAACAACACCAATTTCTTCCGAACAACACCAATTACACAAGGAATCAATCACCATATAACTCAAGTTATAGAGGAAGATCACCAGAACGAAGAAATACACAGAATTCTTCACAAAATCATTATAATCGATCAAATAGTCGAAATGACTTCCGAATGTAGACAAAATGTAGTATTTCCGAATGTAGACAAAAACAACAAGATAACCAAAACAAACCTCAAAAGCATAAAGAACCAAATAAATCATTCTACACAGAAATACACAAAATTCTTCACAAAATCATTATAATCGATCAAATAGTCGAAATAACTTCCGAATGTAGACAAAATATAGTATTTCCGAATGTAGACAAAAACAACAAGATAACCAAAACAAACCTCAAAAGCATAAAGAACCAAATAAATCATTCTATCAATATATGTAATTCAAACAGACGATCTTGAATTAGAATTTTCAAAAGTATTCATTGAATACATTAAAAGCATACAATATCATAAACAACACCAATTTCTTCCGAACAACACCAATTACACAAGGAATCAATCACCATATAACTCAAGTTATAGAGGAAGATCACCAGAACGAAGAAATACACAGAATTCTTCACAAAATCATTATAATCGATCAAATAGTCGAAATGACTTCCGAATGTAGACAAAATGTAGTATTTCCGAATGTAGACAAAAACAACAAGATAACCAAAACAAACCTCAAAAGCATAAAGAACCAAATAAATCATTCTACACAGAAATACACAAAATTCTTCACAAAATCATTATAATCGATCAAATAGTCGAAATAACTTCCGAATGTAGACAAAATATAGTATTTCCGAATGTAGACAAAAACAACAAGATAACCAAAACAAACCTCAAAAGCATAAAGAACCAAATAAATCATTATATCAATATATGTAATTCAATTAGACGATCTTGAATTAGAATTTTCAAAAGTATTCTTAGAATACATTAAAAGCATACAATATCATAATTCACAAAGAGCAAACTCCATATTCACTAACGAAGTTTTTTAATAATATATACCTATACTTCTATATTAGAAAAAACAGAATTTCAAAGTATCTCACCAACTGAAACATCCAAACATACAAAAGTACGACAGGAAATTACACTATTTTCAACTTTTCTACATATAATCAAAGAAAATTTCACTAAAGACGATGTTTCACTACACACAAAACATGACTTACAAAAAATTTTGGCATGGTTTATAATAGATTATTTCGCACATAATATAGACTTAATTTCACAAGCAAGAAAAAATTTCAGACCTCAAAATCCAAATGATGATACTGCCATTACAGAACAGTCAGACTACGTTTGGGACCCTGAATGGTCTCATCCTGCATTTATAAATATCCCACAATCAATCTCAAGTCAAGCAATAAGTACAATATCTTACCAAAGATATTATGTAAAAGTAGTACCACTAACCATTGATGCAACACCATTAAACAACAATACATTTTTACCTGATACGCGAAATAACAGTTTAAATTCGACCGTCATACACAATGAAAACCTTAATGGAACTGGGAATCTTACACAACAAGATATCCAAACACCATCACACTTCATAAATGAAGAAATTGTCCAAACAACAACAACTACACAACAAAGTATTTCACCAATACATCCAAATTTAACAACACCAAAAAATACAAACACTTCACTGGCACAAGTAACCTTACAATCAACCGTTAAACCTTCGGTTGCTCCAAAATATTCACATATGGATTATCAAACATATAGACCTATGACAGTACCATCAAAACCACGAAGAACGTTCACAAGAAACACTTTTGCAGAACACAATTATAATTATGCACATTCGTCAAAAACAAACTATCCCCCACGAAAAACTAATAATAATCATGTATGTTCTCACTATTGGGATAACCCAATGACAACAACCAACTCAGTAAATTTTCGGACTAATTCACATCCTCCACAGGATCATAGTGAAAATTACCCATTCTTTCAACAAAATAAAAATAAAAAGCAAGCACCTCATCATACGGAATACTTATCATCTGATGATGACTATTTACAACAAGACATTTTTGCACCATATACCCAAGAATATCGCAAACAAGGATCGCGACATCGATACATATAATAGAATTTTTTCTCCAAACCCAACAGATACACGAAATCAACAACCAATACATATGCCAAATCCAACTAATACACAATCTTTTCAACCAATTCAACCACAAAACCCAATGACTATGCACTCGTATCAACCAACTCAAATGCAAAATGAAATACCATTCCCATATTACCTTCAACAACACGAAATAACAAAAAATCAACTTTCAAATTTTTCGGAAATGCCAAATGCTGCAGAATCACTACAGATGACAATGAATCCATACCTTATGGGTGGATCATCAAAAACATCAAATAAACCACTAATGGTATTCACAGGAACAGACCCTGAATATTCTGTAGAAGATTATTTAAATGCAGTAACAGCAAATTTATTTTTAAATATAGGACCTGAACCAATTAATACACCACTACATCAAAATTGGATACATCGACGCACAGCGTTGATACAAACAACCTTAGATGGCGCAGCTCAAAAATGGTTTTCAATATTACCTATAGAAGTAAAATCAGACTGGAAAAGATTTACACAAGAATTTTCAAAAATGTTTGACTCCGAAAGAAATAAACAACACCAAAGAGTTTTATGTAATGAAATTCGCAGATTACCAAATGAAACCATCAAACAATTAGCAGTACGTATCGAAACACTAGTTGGAAAAGCATATTCATTAAATACACATGACTATAAAAACACAAAAATGACAGACATTTTAATGATGACCTTAACTCCTCAATTAAGGAAAATGGCAATAAAAAAGAGAGCATCTCATCCTTCTTCAATTCGAGAGCCAGATTTAGATTTTCGAAAACTAGTAGACAAACTAGAGCAAGCGGAAATCATAATGAAACTTGAAGAAACAGAAAATCTAAAACTACAATATGTTAATCGAATTGAAACAAACACTACACATATCAATAACATACAGGAATCAGATACAGACCTAGTTGAAAAAATCACTGAAATACTAAATATTTATGAAAAACACCCAAATTTTAAGGGCAAACCATCTTTCAAAAAATTGTGTAGTTATTGCCGACGATACGGACATAGTATTTCAGAATGTAGACAAAAACAACAAGATAACCAAAACAAACCTCAAAAGCATAAAGAACCAAATAAATCATTCTATCAATATATGAAGAAAGATCAAAATCTACCAAACAAAAATGTATACAGTAACAACAGTTCAGGAAAACCACTTCCGAACAACACCAATTACACAAGGAATCAATCACCATATAACTCAAGTTATAGAGGAAGATCACCAGAACGAAGAAATACACAGAATTCTTCACAAAATCATTATAATCGATCAAATAGTCGAAATAACTATACGAGATCAAATTCAAATGCAACACAATTTGTTTCTAGATCCAACTCCTAATCAAACCCAAGAAATAAACACTATTCCAATAATCAATCACGAAACTCATCATATAACAGAAATAGAAACTATTCACATAATCGAAATAGAAGTTATTCGAACAATCGAAATCAGAATTACCCGAACACTCGATCAAGAAATAACTCATATAACAGATCAAACTATCACAGACCAAATGACAATTATCAAAACAGATCACGGAATAATTCACAGAATCGAAATTCAAGTTATAATAATCAAAGACATATTAATCAAGTACAGTCAAATGAAGAAACAACATCAGACCCCCCAGGTATTGATGACACAGGAAATAACGAACTACAACTAAATCAAATAAACTGTGGATCATCAGACACAGAAAGTGATACAGAAAATACCATCTCCGTAAATATGATAACAGTCGAAAACGACTACGAACCTATTATATATGAACAACCTTTTACATCACATGGAACTCCATCACAATTATTATATTGAACCCATCAATATTACACAAACGGCACAAGAAATAAACGAAATTAACACGGTAAATAAACCCAATGAAAATGACAAAACCAAATGTTTAAACACAAATCATATTTATCAAAATATACAAAAAGAACAACCCAGAGAAAAAATTTGGACAATACCATTTCTCTTAGAAAGTCCAAGAAACAAAGAATTTCAACCACCAGATCTTGAAATTGATTTTTTAATTGATTCAGGAGCAGAATCAAACACAATTAACATTCCCACATGGAATGAAATCAAAACATTACATCCAAAATTAACGCCTCTTGCAACCTCTAGTAAACTAGCAACAGCACAAGGATCAACATTAGTAAATTATGGAAAAGTCCAATTATTCCTCCTCCCCACAAGAACAATGGAGCAAAATAAAATTCTAAACAATACATTTAAACAAATATTTCATATCACTGATATTAAACACAATATCATTGGTATACCATTTATATCTAAATATATACCAACAATCAACATCTTGAATAGTAAAATACTAATCAAAGATAAGTACACAAAAACAAAAAATACAGCTCTAACATTTTTTCAAAGATTAAATAAACAACCACCATTCTTTTCAAAATTTTATCCAATTTATAACCAACAACGGAAACACCTGAAACCACTATCAGGAAATATATATAACTTTTCAATAAAACAAGTTCACCAATATGATAAAAGTCAAAATAAACAACAACTCTTTATGTCAGACCTTGAGCTTAAACCTATTCATAAGTTTTTCAAAATCACAATTTCATCTATAAAATAGTTGAAAAATACGAATTCAGACATTATTTTGCTACATGTGTATAACAATATACCGTATCAAGTAACATTACCCTTAGGATTTTTAGGATATTGCAAAACAAACGCTACAATATCACCCGTACATGAAAAAGCATACCGCGTGAATAATATACTCCAATTATTAGATATTTGTCAATCCACAATTCTTAACGAGGAACTATCCATAAATAACATAATAAGCAATGAAAAGAGGAACACAGATTATTTCACAAAAACACCATATTTTAAACCAACATTCAATATAACAAATTACACAAAAGAACAACAACAATTTTTAACGATGTTTAACTTTGAACACTCGCAAATTACACAAATCGAATTTGAAAAACTAGCAAAACAACAGTTAAAATATTCAACAGTCTACGCAACATCAAAGTTTGATGTTGGGAAAATCAGTTCATCACTACATCTCCCGTTAAAACCTGACGCAGTTTTCAAAAAACAAAGAGCAAGTAAAGTACCAATTCATTTTTACGATAAGGTAAATAGATTACTGGATATTTTAGAAAAATACAAAATTATCTCACCAGAAAACAAAGAAAAACAACCAAAAGGTAACACATTTATTAACCTTGTTATAATCCTAGCAAAAACAGAATCATTAAAAATAGTTTTAGACGCTAGATATCTCAATTCACTAATAGACGAATCAAAATGCAATTGGCCTAATGAACCAATACAAGTTATTTTAACAAAAATAAACGGAAAATACTTTACAACCGCAGATATGAATAGTGCATACAATCAAATGCCATTAGATGAACAATCAGGACGTTTTACACAATTTGTTATTGGAAATCAACAATATGAATTCAACCGCCTATTCTATGGAATATCCATAGGACCAGCAGCATTTTCAGCTTTTATGAGCAAAATTTTTAGACCACTAATACTTATGAAAAACGCAATCACCTATTTAGACGATGTTTTTATGCAATCACAGACAAAAGAAGAAATGTTTACAGTTTTAGAACACTATCATAAGATACTTCAGAACAAAAATCTGAAGGCCGCCCCCGATAAATCACACTTCTCTTAAACACGAGTTAAATTTTTAGGACATAATATAGAAAGAAACACAATCATTCCATTAAAATCACGCATTGATGCTATTCAAAAACTTCAACCACCAACAAACAAAAAGAAAATCCAAGAATTCCTTGGAATGTTAAATTTCTTAAGCAAGTACGTTTACAAAATGCAATTATACTTAAGACCATTCTACATTATCCTCAGACAACAAAATAATTTTGAATGGACCACTGAACATCAAACACGATTTAAAGAAATTAAAAAACTTTTAACTGAACAAATTTCAAACACAATCCCAGATCCAAATCAACCATTCTATGCAATGTGCGATGCTTCAAATTTTGGCATCGGCGCAGCATTACTACAATCACACAGTGTTACAAATAAAATGAACCTTATATCAGCAAATTCCCGATTATTCACTCAAGCAGAGCTACGACTCTCAACTCTAATGAGAGAATGTACAGCTATAATTTATACACTTACAGAATATGAATTTCTGATACTTGGATCAAAACATCCAACAGTTCTATTCACAGATCATAAACCAATCATTTTTCTCCTTACACAAAAGTCAAATCCTAATCATCGAGTTTATAGATTTCAATTGATACTAATGAAATTTCCAAACTTACATATAGTTTGGACAGCAGGAAAGAATCTTGCATTACCAGATACATTAAGTCGAAATACACCACCTGAATTACTTACACGAAAAACTACAGTTGAAATACCTAAAAATATAAAATTTTACCTTGCAAAAGACGAAACAACACCCCGACTAGAATGCAAATATGCAGTAAAAACTGACATTGAACAATCACAAATAAATAATCTACAACACTTCCCACTTTACAACACTTCCCACTTTACCAGATCCAACTCCTAATCAAACCCAAGAAATAAACACTATTCCAATAATCAATCACGAAACTCATCATATAACAGAAATAGAAACTATTCACATAATCGAAATAGAAGTTATTCGAACAATCGAAATCAGAATTACCCGAACACTCGATCAAGAAATAACTCATATAACAGATCAAACTATCACAGACCAAATGACAATTATCAAAACAGATCACGGAATAATTCACAGAATCGAAATTCAAGTTATAATAATCGAAGACATATTAATCAAGTACAGTCAAATGAAGAAACAACATCAGACCCCCCAGGTATTGATGACACAGGAAATAACGAACTACAACTAAATCAAATAAACTGTGGATCATCAGACACAGAAAGTGATACAGAAAATACCATCTCCGTAAATATGATAACAGTCGAAAACGACTACGAACCTATTATATATGAACAACCTTTTACATCACATGGAACTCCATCACAATTATTATATTGAACCCATCAATATTACACAAACGGCACAAGAAATAAACGAAATTAACACGGTAAATAAACCCAATGAAAATGACAAAACCAAATGTTTAAACACAAATCATATTTATCAAAATATACAAAAAGAACAACCCAGAGAAAAAATTTGGACAATACCATTTCTCTTAGAAAGTCCAAGAAACAAAGAATTTCAACCACCAGATCTTGAAATTGATTTTTTAATTGATTCAGGAGCAGAATCAAACACAATTAACATTCCCACATGGAATGAAATCAAAACATTACATCCAAAATTAACGCCTCTTGCAACCTCTAGTAAACTAGCAACAGCACAAGGATCAACATTAGTAAATTATGGAAAAGTCCAATTATTCCTCCTCCCCACAAGAACAATGGAGCAAAATAAAATTCTAAACAATACATTTAAACAAATATTTCATATCACTGATATTAAACACAATATCATTGGTATACCATTTATATCTAAATATATACCAACAATCAACATCTTGAATAGTAAAATACTAATCAAAGATAAGTACACAAAAACAAAAAATACAGCTCTAACATTTTTTCAAAGATTAAATAAACAACCACCATTCTTTTCAAAATTTTATCCAATTTATAACCAACAACGGAAACACCTGAAACCACTATCAGGAAATATATATAATTTTTCAATAAAACAAGTTCACCAATATGATAAAAGTCAAAATAAACAACAACTCTTTATGTCAGACCTTGAGTTTAAACCTATTCATAAGTTTTTCAAAATCACAATTTCATCTATAAAATAGTTGAAAAATACGAATTCAGACATTATTTTGCTACATGTGTATAACAATATACCGTATCAAGTAACATTACCCTTAGGATTTTTAGGATATTGCAAAACAAACGCTACAATATCACCCGTACATGAAAAAGCATACCGCGTGAATAATATACTCCAATTATTAGATATTTGTCAATCCACAATTCTTAACGAGGAACTATCCATAAATAACATAATAAGCAATGAAAAGAGGAACACAGATTATTTCACAAAAACACCATATTTTAAACCAACATTCAATATAACAAATTACACAAAAGAACAACAACAATTTTTAACGATGTTTAACTTTGAACACTCGCAAATTGCACAAATCGAATTTGAAAAACTATCAAAACAACAGTTAAAATATTCAACAGTCTACGCAACATCAAAGTTTGATGTTGGGAAAATCAGTTCATCACTACATCTCCCGTTAAAACCTGACGCAGTTTTCAAAAAACAAAGAGCAAGTAAAGTACCAATTCATTTTTACGATAAGGTAAATAGATTACTGGATATTTTAGAAAAATACAAAATTATCTCACCAGAAAACAAAGAAAAACAACCAAAAGGTAACACATTTATTAACCCTGTTATAATCCTAGCAAAAACAGAATCATTAAAAATAGTTTTAGACGCTAGATATCTCAATTCACTAATAGACGAATCAAAATGCAATTGGCCTAATGAACCAATACAAGTTATTTTAACAAAAATAAACGGAAAATACTTTACAACCGCAGATATGAATAGTGCATACAATCAAATGCCATTAGATGAACAATCAGGACGTTTTACACAATTTGTTATTGGAAATCAACAATATGAATTCAACCGCCTATTCTATGGAGTATCCATAGGACCAGCAGCATTTTCAGCTTTTATGAGCAAAATTTTTAGACCACTAATACTTATGAAAAACGCAATCACCTATTTAGACGATGTTTTTATGCAATCACAGACAAAAGAAGAAATGTTTACAGTTTTAGAACACTATCATAAGATACTTCAGAACAAAAATTTGAAGGCCGCCCCCGATAAATCACACTTCTTTTAAACACGAGTTAAATTTTTAGGACATAATATAGAAAGAAACACAATCACTCCATTAAAATCACGCATTGATGCTATTCAAAAACTTCAACCACCAACAAACAAAAAGAAAATCCAAGAATTCCTTGGAATGTTAAATTTCTTAAGCAAGTACGTTTACAAAATGCAATTATACTTAAGACCATTCTATAATATCCTCAGACAACAAAATAATTTTGAATGGACCACTGAACATCAAACACGATTTGAAGAAATTAAAAAACTTTTAACTGAACAAATTTCAAACACAATCCCAGATCCAAATCAACCATTCTATGCAATGTGCGATGCTTCAAATTTTGGCATCGGCGCAGCATTACTACAATCACACAGTGTTACAAATAAAATGAACCTTATATCAGCAAATTCCCGATTATTCACTCAAGCAGAGCTACGACTCTCAACTCTAATGAGAGAATGTACAGCTATAATTTATACACTTACAGAATATGAATTTCTGATACTTGGATCAAAACATCCAACAGTTCTATTCACAGATCATAAACCAATCATTTTTCTCCTTACACAAAAGTCAAATCCTAATCATCGAGTTTATAGATTTCAATTGATACTAATGAAATTTCCAAACTTACATATAGTTTGGACAGCAGGAAAGAATCTTGCATTACCAGATACATTAAGTCGAAATACACCACCTGAATTACTTACACGAAAAACTACAGTTGAAATACCTAAAAATATAAAATTTTACCTTGCAAAAGACGAAACAACACCCCGACTAGAATGCAAATATGCAGTAAAAACTGACATTGAACAATCACAAATAAATAATCTACAACACTTCCCACTTTACTTAGATTGCCAAAATAATCACTACGAAGTTGATCTACTTGGAACATCAATTTTCAAACCAATTCCATACTCACAATGTATAAAAAATAACACCCAACAAAAACGAATAAATTACCACTCACATAAAAAAGACCTTTTTCCGTTAATTGAAAAAGAGAATTTAACTGATAAAATACATTTATCAGGACCACAAACAAATGATTCAAAATACACAATAGATCAAGTTTTTGACCTCCATGACCCACTTGACACAATTCCTTTATCTAAATTAGAAATTGAAAACATTTTTCTCCCTCCAACAGATAAAATTACAATTAATATCTTGTAACAATATCAAAATCTTGACCCAGTAATTAGACAACTAAAATCATGGCACAAATACAAAAGGACCAATTTCACCATCCTCTGAAGGAAACTCCTACATTATGGTAATTATTGACGCATTTACACATTATGTAGCACTCAACCCAGTACCACATTCTAACGCTTATTATGCTTACACAACACTTTATGAACACTGGATAGCCAAACTCGGATTACCCGAAATTTTAGTTACAGACAACGGTACAGAATTCATAAATAATGAAATCATCACACTATGTCATTTATACAACATTAAGCACAAACCGCGTACATCTCATGCACCTTGGACAAACGGTTTAGTCGAAGGTATGAACCGTTCACTACAAGAATATCTTAAATGTATCATCAATGGAAATGATACAAGATACACAGAATGGTCAGCAGATGTAAAATTATTTCCCTTAGCATATAATTCACAAATTACGACAACTCTAGGAATGTCACCATACGAAATGGTTTTTAATAAAAAGCAACATAAACCAATTATGTTTACAGCAAACTCTCATAAAAATGCACAAGGTCATTGCCAACCGAATAAAGACTCAATTTGTTATAACCTACCTTTACACACACATGATGAAGATCATTTTCATCACCCACAAATCCTTAAATTAGCCTCCGGTACACACACCGAATGGATTTTAAATAGAGATAAAAAACACAATGAAATTTACCAAAGAGTAACAAAAAAATTGTTACAAAGGCAAAACATTAACGAACAAATAAATTCACGCTTTACAGCAGCCTCAGGTTTAAAAATTGGAACATTTGTCTTAATACCTAATTTTAATACACAAAAAGGAATTTGTAAAAAATTACAACCCCTTCGCAAAGGACCATACCAAATAATCGCCAAACCCACTGACGTAACATATAAAATCACCGATTCAGACCAAAAAGAAATTGTTCAACATAGAAACAATCTATTGCCTTACTACCCAAAAGAATACGCACTACGCGAACTAACTCAATTATATTCTTTCACAGGTTTAAAAGTTATTCAAAATCACCCACATACGGAAATTGAAATAAATGAACAAAATGACATTCACCTTGAAAAACAAAATAAAAAACCAACTACAAACCAAAACAATACAAAAAGCTAGATCAAAAAATACCTCAAAAAGAAAGGAAAAACAAAAAAATGATAGAAAAAATTATACCCCAAGAACAAGTCGAGAAATCAGAACATAGAGAGTCATCACGACTTAGAAATCAACCACGTAAAAACTACAAAACATTCATCCCACAATCTAAAATATTAAAGAAAGTTGAATTTCAAAAACAGCTTTAATTTTAAAATTAATAATATTTGCAGCTCTGAAACATTTTGAATTTTCCTTTTTCAAAATAACATGCTGCATACACGCAGCAATTCTAGTTCAAAATTAACCAATAGGATTCATTCAATCCGTCGTCACCTTCTATAACTCTAGCACAAACCAATTAGACGACAAATATTAAACTCCAGGCATATCTATAACTATAACTTTACAACCTCCAGGTCAAAAATAAGCAAACCACTCAAACTTGACAACTAAAATAAATACCACCATAATATCATAACCCTCCCTTATCTAATAACGCAAAGATCAACAATATTTTCCCAACTCAGACCTCAAAAACCCCCAAAACAAAAATGTTAAATTAGCCTAAAGTAAAAGTACGACCATATTAATTTAGCCTAAAGTACAAAAATCGCAAAAATACCCCAGATCACCTGACAAATAAAAATAAAGTAAAAGAAGACCTCCCAAACACCATAAAATTCGCCCCAAACAACTTTTCACAAAACTCAACCCACCTGTCAAAAAATCAATAAATAATTCGACCACACTTGAAAATTGCCCCAAACAACAAAAAATATTCGACCAAGAAGCCATTTCTTAAATGCTCTTCTCTCGATCAGTCAACACAATTTTCAACATTTTCATAAACTTTTTAACAATACTTAAACTTTTATTCATATTTCTCTTTGATACTTTTGAAGCTTTTATAATATTTTTAATCATTTTTTGCAATATTTTTTAAATTTTCTACTCCATATTTGAAATATATCTCCAACTTATCTCCAATATATCTGATACGAACCATTTTTAGTAGAACAGATATTTTTTTACTATTTGTAATTTTTGTAACATTTTTATCATCCCTAATATTGACAATATGCAAATGTATAAAGAAGGCAATCATAACATTCGCCTTAGCAACAATCCTTTTAATTCTTTTTCTTGAAGAATACTACAATAAACATAAATTTTTTCACTAAAAGAAACCAATCAAAAAACCCTCAAAAATTGCTAACCAACAATCACACAGTCAGTCTTCACCGACAACATCCCAAGAAAACCCGACAATACCTACATTACCCAAAACCTCCAAACATCTACACGAATTTCTTTCCAAGATAACCCATATACTTTTGAAGAACGACACGCTCGCTTATCTGAACCATTAGAACCAGTTCAGCGACAGGCACCTCTAAGTGAACCAACATATAACTTGTACCCAACACTACCACAAGACTTAAGTAGAATAAGAAAAATTAGCCAAAACCAAAATACAGTTGAAATAAATAGACAAATTATACATCCACGACGAAATAGAATTTTTCAAACCCCCTGAGTTCATTTTGATGTACCCCAATCCCCATCACCAAGTACTCCAGAAAACCCAATTAGCATATTACCGGAAACCCCTTCACTTCTTTCACAACGTAGCACCTCAAGTATACCCTCAGATTACTTAGGTTCAACACCAACATCTGAACAAATACGTGAAAATCCCTTTAACCCCCCAAACCAAACATCACGACTACCATATTGGACAACACAATCATTCACACAAGGTGAACCAAATCTAATAAATGACCCAATAGATATTTCTACGGATACAACAACATCATCATCACTACCAGAAACATTATCACTACCGTCAACACCATCAATAAGCCAGATTTCACCGACGCCTTTACACCTAAATTTTCCAAATAACCTCGACGCTAGATATCGAGAACAATCATCAACAAATATTCCTTTAAGATTAGATTGGAACACGTTCACAGCACCCCCACCATTATTTGGACAACACCCGGAAAGTAACCGACTCCACAACTGGGCACTCCATAGACTACAGTATAGACAAGACATCCACAAAGACATTCGTGACCATAACATCCAAATACTCCAACAAAATAGTCTATAATTAAAATTTGAAATCACGGTTAAACTAAACAACATTGCTCAACATCCTTACCCATTAAACCCACCAAATATAACAGCTCAATCGCTACCACCACCATTTATAACAACTGAAGTAATATATAAATACGACAGATATACCAAAAAGACAATTGGTTACATCACATTTTATAACCCGTACTCAGGATTATCATACACATGTATAATCTAAAAATATTGATATTTCTCCAACTCCTTTTTCTAATAATCTCCGATCAGAACATAAATCCTTCTCCCCGCACAGGACCCCAAGACTTATTAGTAACACATTACGATTGTGAAGAAAATGAACAAAAAACACTACACAAATATGCAATTAATCAAGTAGCACAATGCGAAACGGAACCACAAGCTATAAAAACTACAAATGTAATAAAGACACTATATTCAAAAGCCCGAGCAACAACAGTCATAGGATATAAATTTACAGCAACATTTTCCGAAAAGAAAGTACATTGCTCACAAGTTTCAAACGGAAATAAAAACCGACTTGACCACGAATCATTCTACCAAAGTAATATAGAACGACTTCTACATCTAAATCCCGATGATTGTAAAAGCGAGCTACTCAGATTGAACATCACAAGAAATAAAAACACCGACAGAAAAATAGTATATTTTCAAGTCTTTGTCGATTCTGTACATCAAGCAGAACTTGAAAGATATCAAGGACATATAAAACTAGATGAAAAATACCCATACAACGGCGCACACGGAAGATTAACTTATGACATACACGATAAGCACTTGATACCACACATTGGTATAAATAATCCATCAAACTGCAAAGCAGACACAAAAAATAAAGGATATCAAGAAATAATGTTTTTCGATTGGAAAATACAACTCAAAAAAATACAACTCACACGAGATTTATCTGACAACACAATGATCTATCAAGGAATTAGACTACCTTGTAAAAACGATCAAGGTTATTGTGATCCTACAACACGGACACAAGCAACAATTGTTTGGTTTCCCGAAGATACCTGTACAACATTTCAAGTAGCAAAAATACACGCTCCAATGATAAAATTTCACAAAAAATATTTTATACAATCAATTCTATATGAATAAGTCCATCCATCACGAAAACAAAGTACTGATTTTCGAAATATCCATAATATAGAAAATAAATTAACACGTTTTCAAATATATCAAGAAACAGAAATCGCATGCAAAAACAGAAACCCACTTCACAAAACACAATATTCTGAAATATTAGTTGAATACGAAAAAGGTTTCGACATGACCACTGGAAAAATAAAAATTGACCCTTATGCCACAGGTCATCCTCTACACGAAGGAACATCATATATACCAGTTAACTTTCAAAAAAGTAATGGTCAACCTGGTGGACATCTAAAGCCACATGACACTAGAAGCACACGTTTACAAGAACTATCACTAATGAATAATTCTTATTTTGGTAATATCCACTATGATATCCTTTTAGATATATAGTTAGACTACACGATTAGTCGAATTTTTCAAGAAGTGTCACTCTCCGAATTAGAAACGATTCACCAATTATGCGAATTAGAAAGGACACAAATCCTACAATCACTTGCACTAGCAGTGTTAAAAATACCCTACGCAGGATATTTACTATCAGGAAATAGATCAAGTTTTCTAGACTACGAAGAAAAAATTTTATGGTTTTATACTTGTACCAAAAAAGTGTCACCACTATATGTTTTTGAAGATAAAAGATGCTATAAAAGAATCCCTATCTTTTATAAAAATAAAGTACATTTTGTTGACACACTTTCAAGACGACCATGTTTTTGGGATACCGCAGTCCCATGTGGATCAAAGAATAGCCACAATGTAGTACAATTGAACCCTGATGAAGATAAATATTATCTTCTTACCCCATACCCCACATTAATGCAATCACGCAAAAAATTTTCACCCGAAAGCATCAGAGCTATTTTTCGTAACCCAAATATTGATCTACAATCAATTGGAATATATTCAAAATCTGATATCCAACACCACATTAGAACAACAATTCCAGGAATTATTAACACAAATGGACACTATACAAAGACAATCAATTGACCAAAACTTACGCAAACTTGCCGAAACAGCAGGATTTGCAGATATCTATATACAAGATTATAGCGGATATTTTAAAGACATTAAAGACTATATATATATCTAAACGGTGAAAAATACAGACCACAAGATATTTCACCTATAAATATTTTTAGCTTTGTTACACTAAAAAATGAAATTCTCGATTTTCTAGGATGGCCCTATTACATCTTATAAAAATTAACTATCCTATACGCAATGTTTAATTTTATAGGATTTCTTTTTTCACTTTTAAAAGGAATCTATAACACATGCGCTATACACACACAAGTAAATAGACAAGCAAGTGTAGCACGCATACTATTTGCAGGATTTTTTGGAATTTTTTCATCATCAATTAACAAAATTCTTCTAGACGCACAAATCAAAGAATATAATACAAAAATAGCGACAACACAGAACACATACAACGAAGAACATAATAACATAGAAGTAACACCTACAGCACCACAGTTGCCACCCCTACCACATAACCATCCATTATCCTTAGTCCCACGTAATTTCCGAAACCTAGCAATCACAAATAATCCAAATTCTAGACCAAATATACCACAAAGCCCCATCCAACATATAATGACCCATCATTCACAAAATGATAATACATACGAAAAAATTATAGAACAACCCCACACCACCACTTTTCAGTCTCAAAATAATAATTTTTTTAGCCCACGATGAGCCGACAACTTGGATCCCTACACCGCTCAAATTCCCATCCAACCAACCTCAACACTCCAATCACAATAATCCCACTTTTTGCTTTCCCGCCACCCGATTTTCCAACTATTAATATAACATCAAGCATGAATTCGGATACTTATTCAGATATTTCAGTTTTATACTCAATTTCACAACTTAATAACCCTAATATAAAAACCCCTGACGAATTTGCAGACTCCGAACCATCTCCAACCAATAATTTTCAAACCAACTCCTCAGTTTTTTCAAAGCCCCCTTTTTAACCGATCCCACTAAATAATCCACTCCCGTCTGTTTCTACTCCCTCTTATGCTTCACAAGTAACCCCAACCTATTCTCCATTTCATTCCGACCGATCATCTAATTCTCCCGATACTCCCCAAATCTCCCAAGAACTCGATAATTTTATCACCCTACAACAACAGCTAATACACCCTAACACCCTCACTATAAATCAAATTTCATCCACAATAGAATCCTCAAACCCACCTACTCCTATACCCTCCTCAGCCTATACTGCATCGTTAGCACAATCATCCACATCCACCGAATCATCAAATAGCAACCACCGAGCTTATCGCACTTTCAAAAGAAAATTCCCAAACCATCCATTCCCGACCAAACCAGGAACAGCCTGCGAGTATATTAATCATCCACACCACACCAACACGAAAGATTTTCCAGCAATCACCTTACCTTCATTCCCACAATAAACTTTAAACACACCTAACGACACTAACGACACACGTAGTTTTGTAGATGAAAATGTTTTAATGCCTACACTTCATTGGACAACATATTACCATTTTACTAATCCCCTTTGCCTGCCACTAGCTAATAATCATAACGATATAGAAAAGAATAAAGATATGCTGTATCGACTCACCACAACACTAACACATAGACAATTTACTTAAAAAATCACTAAAAACATTCACTGCACCCCGAACTAACGAATTTACAATAGAATATTACGACCATAATATCATCCGAACTAATCAAGACTAACAGAAAAATTCGCTAGCCCACAACTAACAGAAAAATTCTTCATCAAAACATCATATATATTCACACTCAATATTTTTGATAGAAAATATGACATCATCATTTCTGAAGCACTAACTGATATGCAAGCTTACGAAAGTTTTAAAGAAAAATTTCAATTATTTTCACTAACCTTTCACTTCCTTGCACCACATGAACGCAATTTGCACTGTTCACACGAAATTATGTTACGCACTAAACAAACTCACACATATACATACTATCGCTTCATACAAAATCATTTTGATCTACTTACTCCATCAAGACAACCACACCATCGTTTTCAGTTTCTTAACTCGAAGTACACTTCACCATTTTTTCTAAATTTCACCTATTGCATCAAAGATACTAACCTCCACGGCATCCTCCGCAATTATGACCCAATAACACAAATGTATATATTTTGTCCCATCACGAAGACCTTTAATGCCGAAGAATCCAGACCCTTCCTTATCCCACATGAATTTATCCAACCTATAGAAATCCCTATATTAGAATTTATTCACAATACTAAATACAATCACAAAATATATAATCTCATTCAAAACATACCTTATGAGTTTGCAGTAGGCACCGAAGAACTAAAAGCTATTAAAGCACTTCAATTGCTTTGGCCACTGCTCCAAACTAAAAACATCATTCGCATACTAGCAAAATTACTAACAAATTCAGACTTAATACGCGACATCTTTCCCCACGGCTTTTTCCCAGACGATTAACAGGTAAGTATAATTTACAAATATTCTTAACTAATAAATTTAAATTAATACTAACCATTCTTTACTCATGTTTCTTTTAGATTTTTAGTCTTCATATCACGATCATCTGCAAAAAACAGAAAAGAAAAATAAAAAATAAAAACTTGTTAAAATTCTTCTAAACTTCATTAATATTTTCCACAAGATAATCTGATAAAATTTATACCAAATGTAGTAAATTAATTTATAAATTATTCCCCCATAAAGCAGTTAATTTAAATATGATGAAAATTTATAACTATTTCCCCCAAAAACACAAGCAGTAAAATTGAAATTCCATGTAATAAATTGATAAAATGAAAATGCAGTACTAACCTTTTGATATTTTCAATCATTCGCACAGGAATTCTATCCAAACTCGCACAGCTCGCCCAGGAAGAATTATTTAAATAATGAATTTCAGTTTCAAGTTTTCCCACTCAACAACTCTAACACACGATAACAAGTTTCAAACTTTCCTTTAACCCGGTTGGAAATGAATTATATACTAAACCAAACTAACCAACGCAGCTTACTAAACACCACAAATCATAAAATAACAGCATGACTAAGAAAAGAAAACCAACGGTACCCAAACCGGATTAACCCAGTTTAAAACTGGATAATTTATTCTTTTGAAGACTATTATAAAGTCTAAGAAAGAAATAAAAAAACACAAAAAAGTCGAAAGACAAACCCATAACAAAAACAATTTGTTTTTGTAAAAAGGACACAACCAAAGAAACATAAGAAAGACCAACACAAACCCAACATAAAACGTTATCACATAACAGGACTTCTCAAAGAAACCGCACGAAATCATACTCCCACTCCTGGCCTAACCCACCAGAGAGGACGTCCTGAGCATGCTCTATGGCCGGCCTAACCCACCGCGCTACATCCACGCTTTGTGACCACGCTTCTATTTTTAGCAAGAGGTACTCAAGGGTGAGTAACTCTTCAAAATAACCGAACTAAAACAAAATGCTTTTGTGAAAACAACTAACTAAATTCATAATTAAAAAACTGAACTAATAAAAATTTTATAAAATGTAAATCATACCTTGCAGTATATAGATCAGCACACAACAACAAAGACGAACATCCAAAGACAAAATGACCCCACTACACTCGAACAAGAATGGCTAACCACAACCGATATGCCGTCCACAATCACAACTCAAAGGATTTAGAGTACGACTTGACTTCGCAGAAAAGGACTTCATTGAACTAGACCAATGACCACCTCGATGTTCAAGTATACGTACAGATCCGAGTTACAAGGCATCCCCTCCACGCACAATCTCCACGCCATTCCCAGACGAGGTTGAACAAAAAACAAGTTCTCTACATAATACAGAAAAACCCGTCATAGCAAACCATTTTGAAATCAGATTGATTTCGTTGGGAAACACAGTCGTTGTCACAAGAAGACACAACGATTGATGCCCTTAACTCCAGCGTCCTGGAACTTCTCTAACAAGAGGAACCGGACAAGAATACGACGTTCGCCAAATACCAACGTTCATCATCCATCCTTTGAATTGCAGAAAGATAATTCTAAAAAACTCTGTAAAACCCGGATGGGTGGAACCTGATCTAAACTATATTTTATGATTGGATAAATTAGATATTTTACCACTGTAAAGTATTTAATATTAACCAATCATGATCCATCTAGTTAACAACCCACTTATTTGTAAGTGCTGAAATTACTTGTAATTTAAGCACCAGAGAGATTTGAATGTAACTTAGAAATTAGTTGTCTCTCCAAGAGAACTTCAGCAGCCGCAACAAACCAGTATACCCTAGATCTATTGAGCCTAGCAGAGACTAGTTAAACACCCTGAGACTAGAAAGTATAAGAGTAAGATTAGGATCGGTATTAGACTAAGAAGTTGCACGAATCTATCCGGCCGAAAATAAGATAGGGTACACCATCTGCGCGACGAGCAGACGGTGTACCCTATCCGAAATTACTCTATGAGTTAACCCCATCAGAAATAACTCAGAAAGCTTCTAAAATTCTTTTCACTAGTAAGAAAAATATACCACCAAAAGAACGCAAAAGAACACTTTCCCACCTTTTTCATCCAACAATCAACAAAACAAGATCACGAGACTTGTGGTGCAGTTTTCCGGATGGGCTGTTGTTCCATTTGACGTTATTGTTGAAAAAATATTGAAGTTGCCAGATTTTTATTTTTCCATGCTTTCAAGCATAACTTGAGCTCTTTTTTGCTCCGGTGTTTGATGAGATACATTTATGAGTACATCTATATCAATTAAACCTGTAAAGGCCCATATCACATGATTTAGTTTCCACGGCTTCTAAGAAATCTATTTGTTTTGCTTTTGTAGTGAGGCACGTGAACAAAAAAAAGAACACCTCCTCTATGATATTCATTCAGGAGCCCTCGAGGGTAACTTTTCGAGCGTTGAGGAGCACTTTGAGTATCTTAGAAAATGGTACAACCCCATTTGCTTAAGGAGTAATCGCTGCATCAGGATCAATTAGAGTTGCTACAGAGAAACACAGTACCTTTTCTGTTCTGGTGAGATGTTATAACTCCTGTTTGCCTAGGCAAACCCCATAAGCGAGTGATTGGGTTCAGGAATGATAGTGCCAGTGAATGTCAAAAACAGTGTTGATGATACTGGATTATTCCTCGAGATTAGCAGCTGCCGCAGTGTTAGGAACTCAGTGAAACACTGGAAAAAGGGTCATTATACCCTTCATATTTTTGTCGGTAAGGGCTGATGCAAGGTTCTTACTACGCAAAAAAGAGCATTTTGAGAGATTAACATCAGTGGCTGGCACTTCACATTTACATGACGTGCTGAGAAAGGTAAAGCACTTGCAGAAGCATCTTAAATATTCAATGACAAATGTGAACTCAAATAGTTAAGTCGAGAGACTATATGATTAATGTTGTGTCACGCGGAAGTCCTTGACTCTCCGAGACAACGTTAGCGGCACTTCCATGTGTCTGAGGAATAGGAACAGCAATCTTTTAGGGTAGCATTTAATGTGAGTGCGTCAAGCTTCAAAAGCCGGAAACATAATTATCCTCGTTGTACAAAATAAGTTGATAAATTATCAATTGTCACAGATTCGAATGATCATTGACTAATGATAGGAATCGTTTTTTTTGCCAGTAGAAACAAAGGGAATATAATGAAACAAGTCGCAGGTCGCAAGTAGAGACAGGACTGTTCGTATCATAATAATATCAAAAAATCTCAAAAAAAAAAACTATCGTTTTCATTTTTTAAAATCTTTATCACTTTATCATAAAGTATTCCATTGACCTTAAAAGACATTTAAATTTGATTGCCTTTTAGGATCGATGAAGTAGTTTATATTTTTGAAAAAATTGATTAAAATTATTTAAAAAAATGAAAAATTTTTTTGAAATTTTCTTGAGATTTTTTTGAAAACAATCCCCACACACCATTCGTACAAAACAGAATGATATATTTTGCATGTAGCAAAGTTTTAAATAGACTAAATAGTGAGTTTAGGTCCGGGTTGAAATTCTCATAGATTAATTTCGGATAGGGTACACCGTCTGTGCGTCACGCTATCTATTTTAGGCCGGATAGGTTCGTCCAATTCCTTAGTCCTATACCAATCCTAATCCTACTTTTATATTTCCTATTCTCAATAGTTCTAGCATTATACCGGTTGATTGCGAAGTAATAGCAGAGATGAAAGTAAATGATTTCAATTTTTATTCTCACTTCTCTTAACCAATTGTGTTTCATGTTAACAAATATAAAACAAGGTTTAGTCAGGAATTACGATTGGTTAGTTCCGATTTTTTTTTACTATCAGTTGTTTCAAATTATAACATAAGCAACTAATTTCAAGCAAATTTCACGCATTCAGGGATTTCCTGATATTTATATTTTAAAAAGTGATTTTGAATATCTGATTTTGAGCATATACTTTTTGACTGCAAATCGATATTCGAGTTTATTTCTATTACTCAAAAGCCTTCGGGTAAAATTTTTTTAGTGGTGGCTTTAATGTAGAGTCTGGTGTTAGTAAGCAAAATGTATCTTCTTCGGCATTAATTTATACTACACTGTGGCTATATTTTGACCCCCAGGAAACGGCGGTGTTCCAAAAAAATTCTCGTCGTGAAAAAGCACCTACGAAATGAACTATATATTTTTTAAAAGAATTTTTGCTTTGGTAGCATCGTTTATGTGCAGAAATTAAAAAACACAATGTTTTTTTCGTACAAATGTAGTAGCAAAGGTTGATTTCTTTCGTAATCAATTGCAAATCAATTGCCTAAAAGTAATCAATTGCGTGAAAGGAGATATCCTGCATAAGATGTTTTTAAAACTGCTAGTGCTAGTGATTGAAGGAGTTGTGTGAGACCAATATATCAGATTGCTCATGGATATAATTCTGTTTCAGTTGCTAAGTCAGGGATAACGAGTTTTTCTATGTTCAAATTAAGTCCACGATCAAATTCTACTCAAAATTCTGAATATTGTTTCAATTAATGGTTTCCAATAGTAACAAGCGTATTCTGTTCCTGGATAGATTCAAAAATTTGTTAAATAATTTCAATGCCAGGACTGTTTTAATATGGTTCCTTGAGTTTTTTGTTTGCTTGAGTATACTGCATTGAACTATATTGATTCGATAAAACAAATGTGATCGAGTTTTATCATTTGTGATTGAATTTTAGCAACCTGAAAAGTTGTATAAATGTCCTCAGGGAACCAGACAATGGTTCCTTATGTGCTGGTTGTTGTACTGCAAAATCTTTGATCATTTATACATGGTAAGCGGATTCCTTGATATAAAATTGTGTTATCGTTTAAATCTCGTGTGAATTGAACCTGATCGAAATATTTTTTCTAATCGTGAAAAATTATTTCTTGATTCCCTGTAACTTTGTACTAATTTTACAAGTTAAAGTTTGTTTATACCAATGTGGTTTATCCAATTGTTCTCGTGAAGATCGTATTGTAATTTGGGTATATTAAAGCGCCGTGCTAGGGATATATATCATCGAGTTGTTTCAAACCTTGACTATGTTCTTTTTTTGTTGGTGGTTTGAATATGTAAAAATGTAAAAATTTACAATATGTTTACTGTTGTCTTTATTCATAACTGATTTCAGACATTGTAGTTTGTGTTTGCAACCGTCAGGATTAAAATGTAAGAGAGGTTCAATACTGTTTTTAAAGTATGAATCGTGATCAAACTGATTTTTTTTTTACCGTTTGATACTTTGGTACAATGTACTTTCTTTCAGAAACAATTCCATTGTTTTTCAAGCCTACAGGTGTTTTGGGTTTGGCATCTTGTGATCCTGTTCGTGTTGATGGACTGTCATGAAGAGGTGGTGTTAAGTTTTCATAAGGTAAAAGATGTTTATCACGATGACTAGTAAATGATACATCTGTACAAAAAACCGGAAACGCGATTATAAAATAAGTATAAGCGATTGCTTTCCTAGTATATCTATCGTTTTTATATAACAACTTAGTGCGAAAAAAGGAGGTAGTTCCTGTACTGTAACTTTTTACTGGTAGAGTAGTAATGGATGGAGTGAATTTTTTTAAAGTTCTATAGGGAATTCAAACTTCAAAACTAGTTCTTGTTGTGCTAATAATTGCTAATTACGGTGTTGTATATCTCGATGAATAACGTGTGTATTGTTTAAACGATATATAGCCCAAGTAGCCCAACTATGAAGTCGAGTGCTATATAAATCTGAGAACAGTTTTTTGAGAGTTTTGGGAGTACTAGGTTCTTTTATTTTCGTTCAATTTAACTGAAGCTCGTCGGGAAGGGTTTAATTTCGGAAATAATTTTTTTTGTTATCAAATATGAAGTTTGGGCTTATTTTTGACCTATAGTTCCGGAAATTAAAGTTAGCGTTTTAATTTAAAATTAGATTAAATGTTTATATTAACCATGGGGGCAACTGAACCAAGGTTAAAAAGATACGGTGCATTTGTTCATTTTCTTTCGCTGGATTGATTCTCTCAAGTCTAGTAAAAGTAATGAGTTTTGGGTGTATTTAAAATTTTTTAAAACGAAACAATTTATTCAGTCATTAGAAACCTAATTCGGCTTTTTATCTGTTTAGAATATCAATTGCATGAGACACATTTTCTGTCATTTTTCTTTAGATTTATTGAGGAAGTATATTGTTTTCAAAATTTTTTTTTATGTGACAATTGTTTGATAAATTTTTCTGGATTGATTCCGTATTTTAGCAAATTGACAAAGTGTAAAACTTCTTTTATTTTAGATATGACTATTTTTTCTTGTAATTTACGGTTTTTTGTACTTCAGTGGGTTTAGTCAATAGATTACTATTTTGTTTTAGTATTGTTGAGTGCTCCGAAGGTTTGTGTTAAATGGATTACTATTTTGTTTTAGTATTGTTGAGTGCTCCGGAAGGTTTGTGTTATTTGTTGCGAGGCTGATTCAATGATGTGAATTCCAGTAAATGAGCACAATTGTCTTATTTCTCGAACAGCGTACTCTTTTGAATGATAGGGTAACATAATACTTCTATGTTGTATAATTTATAAGCTCATAACTGAAATTTGTTTGTTTTTCAAAAAAATTGTAGGACTGTTGATTTGTCAGCGAGAGTTTATTTCTGAATGAATGTTTTTCTTTTCAATGAATTTTGTTATTTTTTGGTATTGTTTGTTATTTTTTTATCTCTATCTAAGATTTTTTTGGTAAGAGTACCAGAGGCCAATTTTAAGTTTCTTGGCTGATGGAAAAGATTGTCATAACGTGTATGAGATAGTAAATTGAAATATACTGAATCTTTTGATAGTTTTCCTATATCCTTGTGAAGTCTTAGATTATAAACCCTTATGAAAATTTTTAGTTTACGAGGTTGAAAACTATTTCGTAGCGTGATAAGACAAAGGTTGTGGTAATTTGGGAATTAAATGCTAGAGGAATCAATTTTCAGTCTTTTCAGCCTTCAGCGTACTTATTGTCCTTTCTGCTTATGACATGTTATTGTAATAAGCAATTCGTGACTTGAACTATTGCATTGGTCCATAGGGCTTGGTTTGTGTTTGTATTTGATATTATATAAATGGCAATGAGTGATGATTTCATTGTGATTACATTCATTGCTATTGTCTGCGACAGGGATTTCTGGTAATCCAAAATCTGCTATCGAGTGCTCATAAAAGGTGGTATAAGCATAATGAGCATTACATGATTTTACTGGGCTTAAGCAACATAGTGCGCAGAAGCGTCTACAATTACCATAATGTATGAAACGTTTTCGGACGCTAGCGATATTGGGCTTTTAGTGTCAGTTGATATCCGTTGGTTAAAATATAGGATTTGTCCTTTAAAGTCCTGTTTGTCAGCTATTTATTTTTGATGTTGGAACGGTTTGTTCAATTGACTTGTTATACAGTCACTATTTAGTAGTTTATAAGTACTTCAATTGAAGTGCTTCCACAAAGTACTTCTTTAAAAATATCATATGTTTCGTCTGAACTAGTATGTCCTTTTACAGTCAAGGAGTGTATGATTTAAAATGCTTTTTAAGTTAAACTCAATGGTGAACAAAGTATTTTTGTCAAAATAATAAAATTCAAATATATCTGTTTTTTTTATGGGGGCATTAATAAATTTTCGTAAAAACTGTATTTGCGTTTTTTTCTAAAATAGTGATATCAGCTTTGACAGGTTTTGTTTTGTTTGGAAAAAATTGAGTTGTCAGTTGGTTTGTACGTGATAAAAAAGCATATATTTTTCGAATTCGTTAGCTAAATATTATCAATGGGATCTCTAAGATTGTAAGTGTTAATGATTGTGTTTTTTTAGTTGTATCTTGTAGTTCTTTAAGATTTATGGTATCGATTGAATTTATTTTAATGGGTTTGTTTTTTGTTTTTTGTTTTATTTTTAATCCATAAAGATTGTGAAATAAATTCAAACAAATGTGTTTGTACCTGTTATGTCTACTTCATAATGATTGTTTCAAAATTCAAGATAAAGTGGGAAAAGCTCTAAATTGTTGATTTGTTTCGTATCTGAATCAATTTTACTGCGTATTTGCGTTCTAACTGGTGAAATTAAGTCCTTTGTAAGAAAAAATGAATTTGATAACTGTGCATTTGCTCATTATTCTAAAGATATTTAATTGTGCTTTAGTAATAAAACGTGAGTTTGCGGGTATAATTTTTGTTTGTTTCTTCCCTGATGTGACTATTAAAGTGCTGCGCCTATTCGCAAGTTAGATGCGTCACACATAGCATAGAATGATTGATTGGGGTCACAAATTCTGTTTATTAATTGTTCACTATTAAGGTTTTTGATTAAGGTTTTAAAATTTTTTTGATAATCAATTATCCATCAAAAATTTTTTGTTGACGTTAGATATTGTAAAATGCCCGATATAAAATTGTTTTTTGGATGCATCTTTACTTGAGCAACTGAACTTGCCAAAGATTTCTTAGATAGTTGTTTTATTCGATGTTGACTGTAGTTTTAAAATTGCATTTTTTCTAAATTTTCAAGTTTTCATAGTTTTTCATTTGATTATATGGCCTAAAATTTTACTCATTTTGAGAAAAAATTGAGATTTTTTTGGCGCGGCTTTCAATTTCTTTGTTTGAAAACTTTGGTGTGTTTTTCATGAATATGTAAACATTTCTGTTTTTGTTTGTAATTTATCGGAATCATCGTCCAGGTATGTGACTACTCTTTTGCTTAAAACAAGTGGTCAAAATTGTTTACTAAGAAGTTCTGAGAAAATGCTGGTCTGGTGAATGTTCCAGATTAACCTGTTAATTTTGTACTGTTGGTTTGCTATGACAAATTGTACTAATCGTAGTGATTGCTCGTCTAAAGGCATTTGAAAATATGCACTATTCGTTTCGGCAGTGGTATAATTTTGTCCATTGAATTCTGTGAGAGTTATTTGGATCGGCTCAACTGCCAGTTACAATTGAATTCATGAATTTGTGACATTGAATTTCGAGCGTCGAGTACAACCCTTAATGATTCATTTCTTGCATTTTTGCTAGGGTGATAAATAGGTTTATAATTTTTTGCTTTTTGTTTTTTGGTCTTTCTTCAATGATAAAACTATTTTCTTTTCTTCAAGATTGTTTAGAAGGTTATTTACTTTATCTTGTTTATATTTTGTTTGTTTGTTGAAAAACTGTGTTCATTTTTAGCGGAAGATTTGACGGATAAGAAAAATTTTCTTACATCAAAATTTGATGTGGCATTCACACCAGAACATTTCAAAAAAAATTGCTAATTCCTCAAATTCGGCTTGACTTATTTGCGAGTGCTGAGAAACAAACGTTTTGTTGTTCTGGAGTGTACTTTGAAATTTGAAATGTGAGTTTAAATAAAGGCGTTTTTGTAAAGTAATTTAAAGCTTGTTTTCGATCAAGGATAGTGTTGTTTGTCGACATTTTTTCATTAACTGTAGCGGATTGACAAGTATGGAAAAGTTTTGATATACTTTTTTTACTCTATATGCTTTTCTGTAAGTGAATATAGTGTCATACTTGATTCACAGTATATTAGAAGTCCTAAAGGAAGTGCGATTTTGTATGGAGAATTGAGGTATACCTCTAGTTTACTGATGATATTATTACAAAAAAAATTAGAAATTGAACGGAGTTCATGGTCATACAAATGTAGTTTTTGAATTTTTTGAATATTGTTGTATCGATGGTTGTCAGTTATTGAGAAGTTATAATTGTATCCAGTTATTGATTTCAAATTTTTTTTTCAAGGATGATAGAACCTTGAAAAGAACGTTGGTTGCTTTTATAGTCTTTGGAAAAACAAAACTGATGTAATATTTTTTGTACGTATTTATTTTTAATTTGTTTTTTACTTTTTCTATTTTTTGAACCATCTTAATGTACAATATATCTGTACAAGATTTAATTAGATTTTTGTGGTTTTCGATTGTTTTAATTGGTTGTAATTGAAATTGATTTTTCCACATTTTTGTAAAATTATACCTCGTGCTGTTGCTAACTTACTTGCTGTAGCTTGAAGTGTCCCGAATGGATTTAATAAAGGAATTTTAGTCCATATATCTTACTAAAAAATTTGAGTCTGCGCCTGACTCATTTCAAAAACACAATTCTATGTCTAGAAAATGAGAGTTTTTTTGATTCTTTTGATTTTTGTAAAACAAGTGGTGGTATCCACACGTTTTCTCTTTGGTGATCTTTTCAGAGACTTTTTTTTTTATCGTTTGTTGATTTTTTCATTATATAGGTTTTTGAAAAAACTTTTAATGATTTCATGAGATGTTTTCTGGAATGTATGTTATATCAACTAATTGACCTTTTCGAATTTATCAGTGTCTTAAACTGGTTGATCAACCTCGTGTTTGTTAGATTGAAAAGAGACTCCATATTGTTTTCCATTTTTAAACATAAAAATCATATGTATTTTTGTTATCTTTATCGTTATCGTCTGAGCTATTACAAAAAATTTGGTTTAAATGAGTCAGGGGTTTTGTACTTAGTCAATCTGTCATTGAAGTTCTCGGGTGTTATTTGAGTTTGGCATAGTTGATTTTGTCAGCTTGGCATAGTTGATTTAGATTTAGTGAATCGTTGATTTGATGTACCTTTAAATGTTTCCATTTGGAATGGATTTTCATTGGCAAAACTGAAAACCAATTTTTCGGCTGCTCCTTTGGGTGTGGTTTGTTGTAATGCTGTATGTCTATGAATCTAATTATGCTGAAATGGTCTGCTGATAATTTTTGGGCCAAATCTAATATTAGAGTTGCTGTTGCAGCATTAATGTAATCTTCAACAGAGTATTCAGGCGCTGCTTCTGTGAATACTTTTAGGGTTTTTTAAATGTAACTGATGATCCACCTATATTGTTTGATTTAAATGCCATTTGCAGTGATTATGCCGCATTTAGTTTTGAGTAAATTTTGTGAGCTGATAAATACTGATTTTTTTTGTTGATGTTAGTAATAAGGTAATGTTTTTTCGTTTTTCATTGCTTCAGATTGAAAGTTTCGAGTAGTTCTCGGGTTTTTGTTGGTACACTTTGATTTGACAATGTAGTAATCGGCTTCATAGGATGTTTAGTTTTTTGTGGTTAAGTTTTTAGGAATTAAATAGGATTCCAAAATATCTGTTAGTTTTTCTTCAAATCATTGATCTTTTGGTTGGGTAAAAACCATATTTTGGTTAGTCATTCTTACGAAAATATTCCTCTTTCTCTGATAAAAAGATTTAGTTTTTTTGTGCATGTTTTTTTTTGTTACAAAAATGGATAAACTTCAGATTGACATGTTTGAATGTTCTTTCAATCGTGAAAGCTGAATGATTGTGGATGTGTGTTTAGCCATGATTTGAAATTTTTTCATTGATTTTTTTAAAACTAAAATTACGTTTTTTGGTTAAAAGTCTGTATGTTTGATAATTCATATGGTAATAATTACCAAACGGATCTGGCTTACATGTTGATGATAAAAATGATTGATGGGGCGTTATACTATGTCTTTCATGAGTTGTTGTAGTTGGGGTGTAGTGGTGAAATTTTGTGCTGTGTTGTTACTGTTTCTGTTCAAACATTTTTTTTCATTTGTAAAGTGTGATGGAGCTTGAATTTCTTGTTAATTTAGTGTTGTTATTTCGCTAAATCAACCTCTTGCATGGTTTTATGTTGATTTTAAACTGGTATTTTCTGTTTTGTTTCGAAAAATTGTTTTAATTTCGATGGTGTTGTCTTTGTTGTTAATGCTGTGATTTTTAAATTATAAATTTAACTGAAATTGCTTGATTTGCGGAACTTGAAATTGCGTTTGGTATATCAACAAAAAGATCAGCATACAATGCAGGCTCCATGCATGATACATAATCTGATTGATCTGCTAGAAATGGATCATCATCACAACTCTTGCTAAATTGTTTTCAGAGTCTTCTATGAGATCTATATTATGTTCAAACTAGTCAATTATAAAAAATTTCAATAGTCTTTGAAAGTCAATTATTTTTTATAGCGGGTAATGTCATATTTTAATATTATTTTTTTTCTGAAAACAGATTCAAGTCGCGCTGTTTGTGCCGGTAATAAATAAAATTTCATTTGAGTTTAGTTTGGAACTTTGACCACAAGATTTTGCAGTAACATTATCTGTGAAATTTGAGTTTGCTTTTACTGAAACTTGATATTGTGCGTTTTTTGTATTCCTTGAAAAACTTATCTCTATGGCATCTACAATTACTTAGATCTGGTGGTAGGGTTTCAATCGTGAATACTCCATAAAGTGAAGTTATGTTGTACAGATTTGGTAAGTAGTGGTCAAGCCTCTGTCTTTTCAATTTTATCTCTGAAAACTATGGCTTTTATAAAATCAATGGGTTATGAGATTAGGACAAGATTGTTCTTGTCCTCGTGATGGAGCACTTTCTGGATTTCTGACAAATGGTTGGATAGATTTGTCCTCAAAATTTTCGTCGTGTTCTTGAATCATTTTTGCGAGGTGGTATGACTGTCAATATATAACGTTGAAAACGTCTTAGGTGTTGATTCCAATTATATGTTTGTACTAGTTTTTCGTTGTAGGAATTTCTCATTCTTCTCCCACTTTTTAGAGATGATGTCTTAGTTGCTTCGGAGTCCGAAAAATATCTTTCCTCTAAACTTTGTGCTTGTGTGTTGATATCGGATTTTTGACTTGCTGAAGTTTACGTTTGATTGTAGTTTCTGATTCTGAAATTGCGTTGCTTTTTGTTGAAAAACAAATTTTTTTTTTAATTTTGTTTAAAAGATAAATAGTGTTTGCGAGTGTTTTTCGACTCAATATAAACTACTCTTTGTTGATATGAAGGTACTACGAGATCGTATCGGGCGTCTTTTATGAGACACTTGTGGATATTTGTTTTTTTTTCCTTTATCAGGTGTTGCCATAAGTGTTAAACTGAAAGGTTGATGCAAAATCCATGATTAACTGTTCTAATTTCTGAAATTGTTAGTCCTTAATTTTCTGTGATTATTATATTAAATCGTTGGGTAGTAATTTTGTCGCGTAGAGTGTTTTGGGGATAACATGGATATTTTCTTTTGGTTGTCGTGTACTGCTCCAAAACGTTTGAAGTTCTCTGCATTTAGGTTTTTTATATCATACTCAATTTGGACTTGATATCAGACCAACGGTTAGAGAATAGTAAATCAGTCCACAGGGTTCGAATGAAATCAAGTATAATTTGAACAGAAGTAGATCGTCAGGTACTATTTTGAGCTTACTCATTTCAAGGGTTGTTCTGAGCCGGGCTCAAACAAAAAGTATGGATCAAGTGAAGTATGAGTAACTAATTTTCCTCACTGGTAACCCTAACTCAAATTTGAATGGTAAGTTTTAAAATAAATCAATTTCAGTTAGTCGTGGGCAGCCTGAAAGCGTTGAAAAGTGAATCGACATCTTGGTTCGTTAGACACTTAACTAGAGGGATGGATTACCTTTGAAAATTTTAAGTTTTGTAGATCCAAGGGATGCCTTGATGATTTAGATTTTGAAAAGGTTTGATTAACATTTTTGAAGTTCAAGATTCAAGGAGAGGCCATAATGATCTTGTTAGTTAAATGAATTTAAGGTCTTCTAAAGGTAAAGAGAGGCCTTGATAATCTAGCAATTAAATAGAATTCTGTTTGTTAATAACTTTTAACGAAAATTTGATATAAAGGAATCAGACAACAACAAAAATTTTCGATGAACGCTGATGTACAATGATTTATAAAAATAAAAATTAGATTTGTTTTTGGCTTTTTATTTGTTATGTAACAAGATTAATTTTAAAAAATTTTTTTAGAAAAGTTAGTGCAGATATAAGGTTTTGAGCTAGATGTGTGTTGGTTGAGGTCTAATTGTAAGTGATATTACCATTAGTATATTAGTATATTACTTAAGTTTATAAAGCTATGTCCATTTGAATATACGGCTCAATTTGACGAAACTAAAATAGTTATATTAGGACTTACTGCAGAAACAGTTTATTTGTCATATTTCTATCGTCGTATCTGCTTTTCATTGCTTCGCGATGCAGATTGCTTTCTGTCAATTTGAGATGGAGATTCGTTTTGAAATTTGGTTTAGCGTTTTTACACTTTTTGAGAAGTGAAAATGAGCTGATTTCTGATTTGTTTAATGGTTTCTAAAACTAAATTAGTAGTAGGTCGGTCTGCTCGAGATTCGTTGGTCACGCTAGATGAGCTTAGGTCAGGTTGGCCTTCCAATAGAGTAATTTAGCAGTCCATAACATAAATTAAAACGGATGAGGAAAGTGAACAAAATAAACGATGTTCGACAAAAAGCAGAACATCATATTTTAACCAAAAAATTGAACCAATTGATCGGTTGATAGATTAATAAAAAAATATCAAATATCAAAGCGTGTCTGGATATTTGTGTCCCGGTCAATTGAGTTAGGTTCGATGGTCTAACTCATAGAGTAATTTCGGATAGGGTACACCGCCTGTTTGTCACGCTATCCTTTTTCGGCCGGGTAAGTTCGTGCAACTCCTTAGTGCAAAACCAATCCTAATCTTTTTCCTATATTCCCTATCTAAATAGTCTAGCGATATACTGGTTGATCGCAAAGTTAGACGAGAGAAGAAAGTAACTGATTTTAATCTATATTCTAAGTTCTCGGAACCACTAGGGTTTTAGGTTTACAAATATAAAACCAGACATAGTCATAAATTAAGATTGGTTAAGTTCTGAAAATTTTACAGTGAAATTTTTGAAAATACAGTTTAAATAACTAGTTTCAAACTGGTTCTATTCATACTGGATTTTTCTGAAAATGTTCGTTTTGAAGGTGATATTGAATATCTGGTTTTGAGTATATATCGATTGATTGTCAATCGATTTATTCGGGTTTCTAGCTATTGCGCGAATGCTTTCGGGTGAAAATTTCTTCAGTTGTGGGTTTAAAGTAGAGTCTCGCGTTAAGGATCAAGTTGTCCTACATTGTGGCTATATTCTGACCCACATGACTTGGCGGTATTCCAAAATATGTTCTTCGTAAAAAGATATCTTCGAAGTTAACTTCATTTTTTAAAAATATCCTGCTTCAACCAATTTGGAACGATTTCTGAGACGAATTAAATGTCAGCTTACTTGTAAATAGTGCAAATTATATCGCACGTTAACTGTCCCAAATTGACGTTATTAGCAATATTTAAACCCCCATAATAGTATATCATTACGAAAAATAACCACCGGTAAAACTTTCTAAGTTTGAGCCAAGCACAAAAATACCTTTCGACGATTAAAAAAATTCTAACGAAAATGGTTAGTTAAAAAGTCGACATTAGTCTGGCGAAAAAACACCACCCGAGCGCAAGGATTCCGCCACTTTCTTCAACCGTCGAAACAGCTACCATGTAGGTTGGCGAGAAGGTAATAAGGTAAAATCTCAGTAGCACACACACGATACTGAGAGTGAAAATATGCATTTTCTTAATTTATTTATTTTCCCCAGACCACTTAACATCACTGTGAAACAACACAAACAATCAGCAGACGAACAAAAACGGCTAAAGTCTGGCGAATCACACAGTTTGGTTAAAGGCTTGTTACACCGCTGTAATATCATGCTGGTAATAACGCAGATTATCATTTCAATTTAACTTGCTCGATGAAGCAGTACCAAGCATGAGGTTGAATGCAAGCAACGGCCAAGTTATAGGGCTTCTTATCTAATGAACCTTTTTGCAGATATTTCTTAGCCGTTGACGAGATTTCAACCTGTTTGGGATTTTTGAATGGCAAGAAGTTATCCTAACATTCCTTTTGATTTTATAGAGTTTTATATACATACTTTCAAAAACTATGCTACAATTTGATTTTTGAAACGAAACCAGACTGCTCATATCAGGGCAAGGCTCTGAAATTTCCGACTGCCGTTGATGGTCCATGGAACAGTGTTCACTTTTAAAAAAGATCAAATTTGAACAATTTGAATTTTTTTTCAGTGTTTTGTGGCAATCATTCCCCACACGCTATAAAGTTATATAGCATATGGTTAAGTACTAAATAAATCTAATATTAGGCTTTCGATTTAAAAGTTGGGTTAAGTCGCGGCTTATACGTTAATAGCACAAAATATATCGCGCGTTAATTATACCACACTGGCAATCTTTGAAACCCCATTAAAAATAGATCACAGGTGAAATATCTTTTTAAAATTCAGCTCAGGACAAAATTACCTGTCTGTTAATTTCTAAAACAACTTAAAAGTCGAAAGAAACTTAAAAATTGAAAATAACCACCCTGAGTACAAATACAAAAGTCGGAACAAAAAGTTTGGATAACAATTAGTTCATTTATTTGCGCTGCTCCCTTTTTCTGTTTCAAGTGAGGAAAATTTTTTAAATAATCAGATTTTTTAACGACCGATATAAAATTTCTAGTGAGCAAGAGAGCCAAATTAGAAAAAAAGTTTCATTAGAAAAACACTGAAAATCAATTAAGTCACTAAAAAACGCTAAACACTAAAACTCAAAAATTATTTCCTAAGAACAACTCTTAAGTCTTGTTGACTAAAAATCAAAGTTTTCGATTTTTTATCATCTAACTTTGATGTCAACAAAATATAAATTGAAAAATCTATTAGAGGTGCTGATCAATTCAGATTGAAACTTTTAATATTTACAGGTTTTTATACATCTTTTGTTTGAGCAAAAGAAAAATACTATGTAAGCCTAACTTCTTAGTAGTTGATCAGTTAAAAATAGGATGGTTTAACAAATTTAATTAGTGTTCAAAAAATTTAAACATTGTATATCTGGTTTTTTTCTGTTTATTCTTAACCAGTACATGATTTTTGAGCCAACACATGATTTATTCGGAAACGGCCGGCAGAGTCTTTCGATTTCTGAAGTACCTATTCGCAGCCCTTTCTGCGCCTGAAAACTCAAAAGTATAACTCGAGCTCCTTTTAGGCTGCAATCCTTTCACCACATAGTCATTGTCAATATTCGGTTTTGCAAAATTTTTGCATATTTCCGTACATATGTGATTTTCAAAGAACATGGCAATACCAGTCACTCCAATATCTGTCGGTCCATAGAGTTCATCACGTGAGCAAATAGCCGGGTCTGTTAGATAGTAGTAGTTGTGGGATCGAACCTAAAGTAATTGAACTAAATGCTCATCTTTTTACGAAAACTTAAAATAGCTCTTAGAAACGTAAGCTAATAAAATTTTAGGCGATGAAATAGTTTCATTAAATATTGGCCATTGATCATAACCGAAAACTTATTTATTAACAAATGATAAATTAGCTTAAAAAACAAGTTTGTCATAAGGCAAAGCACTAATTCATTAAGTTATGATTAATTGTGGAAAAAAACTCAGGTTTTCATCTTTTAAAGTTGTAAATTCATACCCCTTGCAAATCGCACACGACAAGTTCTCGATCCGATGCATCATAAGTGTAGTGAGAAAACGCGGGAAGCGCTTCCGACAACCCAAAAACTGCTCCACTGTTCGAGTTGAACTTCTTGTACTCGCCTTCAATAAAAGGCTCTACAGCTACCCACTCCTTTTGTACGAAGTACAAATAAACATATTTGAAATGAAGTCAAAACAGAGAGATACAAATATGTAGGCTCAAAAAGAATAGAAACTCAGAAATACTGATTTATTTTTTTTCTAACCCGCTTAAACTTTTCAGGGGCTGCAAAAAACATGTTTCAGCATAGTATATTTTTCTTTTCAAATATGTAATTTTGAATTTCGTCCCTGTTTTCGGACAAATCTTTCATCTTCATCCCGGATCCACAAAAACCCGCCACTGTCTCCAATTTTGTCCATTTTGCAGATGAGGGGGGTGATAAACTGAATTTGTCGGTTAGTCGGGTGCTCTCTGTTGAAGTTTTTCCCCATTCTTACCGCTTCTTTAGATGCTAAGAGGTCCGGAACCCAGCTGTCGTAGTGCCTAGCTACGTTGTCCTTTTAACAGACATTTTCCCACTTTGTTATTATACAACGTGTATCTTGAAGATCACCCTTCATATTCGATCCACGCAACAAATTGAATACGGACTAACAAAAATTTGGCAATTGTTTTACTGACAAGACAGTCTTTCAAATCGTGTGGCGAGCGATAATTGTTTGATTATAGCCAATGCAAATTAAATTGGTTTTTTATTGGTATCATCACTCAATGATTCGTTACTTTTGTGTAGTGAGAGAACGTCCACCTACCTTGAACACTTTCGTGACACATTTGTTACCCGCATGCTTTCCGTTGCCGTGATATGTTCCGCGGAATGCCCAGCGACAAGTCCCTTGTGAGAAATAGTCGCGCTCAAATCTCACCCAATATGACTCGTTGCAACAAACACATTTGTTTGCGCTCATCAGAGTCTCATGACTGCTCGCTCCTAAGCCCATTCTGAGGATGGTTCAGTTCTGGCACAATGGTCCCTTAAATGTATTTTTTATTAGGAGGTCCCAAAGACAAAATTCATGAGCATCAAAAAATATTACACGGGTTTTCTAACAGACTTATGCTTGATGAGTTCATATAATTGTTATGGCGAGACCCAGTTTCATTTTTATTGCTTGTATGGACCATTCTATCATAACTGTGCCACAGTAAATTTGAATTGGTCCGTAAATCTAGAAAAAAGCAAAACCATGTTGAGAAGTTTAGGGAGCAATGAAAATAAGTCTATATTTTCCATAATTTGACAAAAGAAATTTTTTACCTGAATAAAAACATAAATCTTTGTTGGTTTTACTGATTTTGAAAAAAAAATTAAAAAAACATACACTATCAATATAAGTTTTCGAAGCGATATCAAAGCGAAGATGTACTTGATCTAAACTTTACAAAATGAGATAAAGGTTGCGAAGGATGTAAAAAGTAAGGAGACGCTGGTTTGCAAAGTTTTTATTGTGGTCATAATTAAGTATGATATAAAAAATACAATTTACCTGTGTCTTGGCTTAGATTTACAACTGGCGAAAGAATGATGAAAGTAGACCATTTAAAACAACAAAGCTTCAGTCTTTAAAAAAAGTAATAAAAGCTAGTTTTTATTGTGGCAGAAATTTATCATTGCTCATGACGGCAATTATTGCACCATCGATTTGCTATTTGATCAGTATGACGCGCTAGATATATATTATCAAAAAAATAATAATTACGACAGCCAAATACATTCAATTTCTTTTGTGAGAATTTATTTCTCATGCTTGCCTGCCTATCATGGATTTTAGATTTCAGACCCTTTCGATTTGGAAATAATATACAGTAATTATAATACAAGGAGTAGTAGTTTTATCGGATACGTAGCACTTATTTGACAATTTGTTAACAGAAAAACAGAGTAAGCATTTTCTTTCGGACCAAAAATAATAATCATTATATATTGTTTTCAGGCAATTCCATTGTGGGTTGTTGAAATAAAATTTACAAACCACGCTAACAATTTTACTGCCTAGGAGAGCACCATTGGACCTAGGGATCCGTTCACAGGTGTCTCACAGCGGAAAATTATTTATCAAGTTTCTGAATCTTGGTGAGAAATAAATTCTCAGAATATGAGATAAAATCAAGTGGTTACTTAGATTTCGAATTATGTTAATTTTCGCCTTTTTACTAGGAAATTTACCTAGAAAAAATAGTTTATTAGAAAAAAGACAAAAAAAATCTTGGATCTTACTTATATAATAGTAACTATATCTGAGATGTATTCGTTATCCAGGAAGTAGCAGTCTAAAAAGTTTTGATTGGATAAATTTACTTTGCGGGTAGCAGAATTTTTATATGTTTTTAGGAAACTCAGAATGATAATTTAGAATCATGTTTAACCTTTTTCATAGCCTAACAACAATTGACTCATTTGAATTTTTTGTGTACTCTTGTTGGTAGTCTTCTTGCTGTACTGCGCATCTCGGAAAGTTTATTCACTGTATTATCCGCAATGAGCTCGTTCAAAAATTGTGTGGGGCTTTCACATCTCAGAAAATTCGACACTGTTTTCACTTGTTCGTACAAATGGAGCTCTTTAGCACAAAACAATTTTTCAATTTTTGATTTTGGATTGATTTTTATTTACATGGTCTCGAAAAAATTTTGATCAAGTGCTTCACTTTTTGATTTAGATAAATTAAATTGGGCTAATTTGTGGATGCGTGAGCCAAACAATCATACTGTAAAATAGG
>NC_087067.1:41076469-41372995 GCF_963678635.1 Symsagittifera roscoffensis
ACCTCAAACTGCGTTGATTCTTGTGCACTTTATTACCTTTATTCAAGTCCCTGCAGAGTTCAACTAAAATAAAAAAATTGCATTTGTTTTTTGCAATGAGTAGTTGTCAATTCCCTGCGAAATGGGGCCTAATCCTGGTTTGAAAGTTTTTCATGGTTTTTTGCTCATCAAGCCCACTTTTTACTTTTCATAGTCATTTCAATTTTTGTCTTGAAATTTGTTTTTTTTTTCTCAGATTATAGAAATTTTTTTCATATGTTGTCAGTACTGGAAAATCAAGCTTGTCTGGGTTATCGAAACACGACTGAAACATCAATTGCCCATATTGTGCTTGAAACCAAGGTTACTTACTTTGATTTTTTAGGAAAATGACTAGAAAAAAAATATTAAAAAATCAAAAGTAATTTTTAAAAAAACTTTTGATTGATAAACTGGCACATAAAAACTAAGGTTACTTGAGTAACAATGAAATAAGGTAAAATTTGCTTTTGTAAACGTTCAAACCACGACTGAAAGGGTTTAACATGATATAACACTCGACCCACATAAAATTCCTTCTCGTCCCCTACACTTATAGGCTGGAGGAAAGCAGTCTAGAATTGCTGCTACCCTTAGAAATTTCCAGACTTGAAAGATATAGAATTAGTAGAATTATTTGCTTTTCTGATTACTGATGATCCGTTTTTTTGCTCAAAATAAATGATTCTTCCTTGTACTCCTTGTCTCTAAAAAATGCTGCCTCTCTCGTTTAAGTGATCAAAGACCTTTTTCATTCGTTCATTTGCACCCATTTGGAAACCTTGAACCTTTTTTTTTCAATTCTAGACTAATTTTTTTGAACCAACAGTTCGAAGTTAATTACAAACTCATAAAACAAAATTCTGTGGATCCTTATTGTACAAAAAATCTTCTTGTTTAGATTTCATGATAATGAGACTTAAAAAAATTTCCAAGCCAGGTTGTAGTTTGTGTCTCTTTTCATCTTTTTTTAGGAACGCAAATGGACTCAAAGTCGAGAAATGCAATTGAAAACTTCTGAGGCACTTACTTTTGAAGAGACAATGGAGGTCTTTTGAAGAATTTGTAATCTTTAGAAACTGGAAAATTCAGTTCTTCTAGCTTTTCAAACAAGTTTTCTCGAAGTTAAATACAGATTCTCGGGGAGACGCGTTTCACTCGCATTTTGTATTTCAGGAGATGTTTGTTAAAACTGTCAAATTTATTGAAGTATGTTCCACACTATAAAATTCTTCTCCTATCCTTTGGATTGTATTCAAATCTGCTTTAGTACACATTAAAGGAGATTTTTCAGACAAAGTATGGTGTTCATGGTAAACTAAATATCGATATTCTTTTTTCTCAAAACTTCAATTTTAATTTTGCGGCAGAGTCGAGCTTAAGCGGCAGAATACTTCTGCAAAATTCTGGTTGATAACTTTGGTATCTACAATTAAAAGTTGAAAACTTTATGTTTACCATTTTCCATCTCATCATTCACTAGAAAAGGTTGGCAAGTGCTAAATTTTTCCTTCAAGTCTTCACCTTTCTCTCCTTCTTCCTCCACATCAAATCCTGCAGATCTTTGTTGTCACGTTGTTTTGCACTATAATGTTGATTTGATGTTGCCAGAGAGAATAGTAACTTGAAAAGTCCTTCTGACACGAATCGAAAACCGTCGAAGAGCAAACTGCTTGGAGCTTGAAGGTGCATGCTTCTGAGCAAGATGATAGTTCATCGCCTCTTTTTTACTTGTATAGAAATGACAGTTTAGACATTCAAGTTTCATTTTTTGTTATATTTATTCTAATTTTTCGAGGCATGATCTCGCTTATAAGGTTGACCACAGTACTCATTTTTGACTTTGTCACCTCGATTAGGGCGAGCATGGTTAAAAATATTGAACAATATTATCTGGGTTTTCAAAAAAAATATATAAATTTAGTAAACTAAAGTAAGAATTGTGATTGGAAAAATATAATAGTTAACTTAATTTTTCATTCGTGATGTAACGAATCGTAAGAATCAATTGAATGTTTTCTGATTGTTAAACAAAATGATTGACTTTGTCCGTTGAAACAAGCGTATTCAATTCAGCCTTGACTCCATTGTCTACGCAACTTTTTTTTGGTGGTCTTGCCATAAATTTTCCATACAAATCAAACCGGCACACACGCAGATTTCCTTTTATGAAATGACGTCATTATTTTCATAAAATTGACTTGATTGCCTACTCAATTTGCTTATTGTGGTGTAATTTAGAAATCAACCAACCAAAACTCAGCAATTTGTTGATTTAAATAAAGATGAAATATAATTATTATTTGAAGTTTTTCTTACAAAAACACTCATAAGTTCCCAAAATCATCTGAAAAAGACTAGAAGTGACTTCATTTTTAAAAAATAGATGCAGATTCTTACTTTTTTTAACAAATTTTTGAGTTTTTCTGATGTCCAAATTAGAATTCTCAGATAAGCTAAGGGTCTTCTGATGACATCTGCTCAATCAGAGATTATAATTTTGGACCAAATATTGCGTATACAGGCTTTACAATTATGTCTGAAATATGCATGACAAAGAAAAAAAAACTTTTATTCCAAACAAGTTGAGATAAATCGAAAAGTCTTATGATAAAATTTTCAAGTCCTGTACCCAAAATCCATATTTGTCAAAAAATACCCAGCACAAATCTCCGTTCCTTCGTTTCGTTTTGATTTTTCTAATTTTTACAGCAAACAACTGGTTGTCTTTCATTGTTGCAGTTTTTTTTAACGCTATTTGTTTAGAATTTGTAATCCCTGAAAAAGTATATTTTCATCTAATTTGATACGAAAACCTATAAACATAACATAAATGGATAGTTTTTCTGATTGGAAACGACAATCAATGTGTACAAAATTATTTATTTAGAACACTAAGTCTGGAATAAAAAAACTATGAAAAGCAGCTAGCATCTGTTCGATCACAACTACAGTGTTTCAAGGAACTTTTATTCTGATTGTTAAAACCCACAGACTTGAATTGAAGATACCCCTCAATCTTAATTATAAGTCGTTTTTATCTTTTTTGTCAGCTAAAGTCAACAGCGATAACTGATTCATTCGCTCAATACTTTTAGTCTTCAATCACCAACTTGTTTCTCTCTATTTGAGAAGAAAGTTCAATGTACAACACCAGGTGCAAGTAACCGTCACCGAGAATCAGCTTGGAACGATGTTGATGATGTCGGAGATTGCAGGCCGCGTTGGGATGTACTATATCATGTTTCCAATCTCCACATATGTGGCTCAATCTGTGAAAATTTTACTCCTTCCCTGGGAAGAAAAAGTATTGCCGAAACTTCAATTATAATCGAAGAGAGGAGGTAGAGGGGTTGAGGACAATGAATCAAAGAGCAAAGTAGCAAATAAATCACCTTCAATGAAACCAAGACCAGCTTTAGGCTCCAATGTGAATTTACAAAAAGTTTTGAAGTCAGTTGCTCGAGAGCTCTTTGATTTTTAAGTTTAGAAAAAACACAATTTAGAAAAAATATTTAAATTTTTTGCATCTTGCAAGGTTTTCACAAAAATTTTTGCTACATATGTTAGAAAATTTCTTTAAAAAAACTTTAAGAAATCTAATTTTACGCCAGACCATTTTTTGCAAAACTATTTTTTGCAACTTGGAAACATAACAATAAGTGTTTTTTGCAGTTCGTGATTGAGGTAACAAAATTACTTATTTTGCTTTTTATTTGTGAGAAAATTTTGCATGTATGTTAATCAAAAAACAACAAAAAAAATATTTTTTTTTAGAAACGGAAAGGCACTCGAGTTCACCGCGTTTGAAAATTTCTAAACAATAATACAACGGAAGTTTTACAAAAAATTATTGCATATTTTGACTTTTAAAAAGATGAAAAAGTTTGGTTGGATGTTAGCTTTGTTTTTGATAAACCACAAAAAAAAATTTGCATCTTGCAAAAGAACTTCTATTTGAAAAAGTTTTTAGCTTTCTTGTTTAAAAAGTTCAAGAGAAATAATTCATTCTTGCAAAAAACTTATGTTCAATTTTTGCAAGTTGCGAAGCATTTTAATTAAAGGCAGAGAACAGCTCACTTTCGAATGACTTGCCAATACTTTTCGCTTCTTCTCTTGCATAAACTCCATTATATATCTTTATAATTTTCTATCTATTTGGCATGTTTTTTGTCTTTTGCAAACTTGTTAAAAACTTAACTCATTTTGAAAACTTGCAAACTATTTCAAAAAAAAACTCCACGGTAAAATTTAATTAAAATCAAATGTATCAAACCCGTTCAAATTGAAATACAGTTGAACTTGACAGCAATTTCATGAACAGTCTTTCAATTATCAGAGAAGTTGACCCGCTCACGTTTTACATAATCATAAAAATAATTTAATCAATCAAAAATTTCCAGCAAAGCAGATTCATACTTTAAGTTTTCATCTTTTTGAATTTTTTGCGAAAAAAATGATTTCAGAGTCTGGGTAGAAGCAAGCTTCAGAGCAAAGTTTAGATGAGATTTTTGAACTTTTTCCGCAGTATATGATTTTTGCAACAATTGGTAATTTTCTAGTGTTCTACGCTCCAAACTGTGTTCGACTGCTCATCTCAATTGATTGAATACTCAACCAATTGATGAAAAAACAATTCGAATTGGAATAAAATCTGGAATTATACAATCTATAAATACAGTCAGCAATTGTGTGAGTGAAAAAAAAATTTGTCTGATTGCTGCAAAATTGAAATCAAAGAAGTCGCTTCTTGGAAACTTCTCGGAAGCTTTATGTCTGTTGAGAACTGCAATGTTGCAATGTTCAATAAGTTTGATGAACGACTTTATCGTAGTCTTACTTTTCAAATAATTGTCCACTTAATTTTTTGAAGTGAGCAGAATGAGTAGAAACATGGATTTGTCATGACATGTCAATTTCAAGCTTCAAATTAAGTTGGAATTTTTTCAAAACATTCAACAGAAAAAGTCTCAGAATTTTTCACAAACAGTTTTGGAGTCTCAAGTTTTTCAATAAAGAAAGATTTCGATACAGAATTGCTCAGTTTGAGGTGATTTTGCTTTATGGAGGATATAATTTTTTTTTATTTTCAGTCAGAAAAAAGAAAAATATATCTTAGAACATTGTAGGTAAGAAAACACTTGGAAAAAAAACAAAGTTTCAATTGAAAACAAGAAGAGTATGATACACTTCAGTTTTGTTTCATATAGAGACATGCAAAAAAAACGTTTATCATTTTTGACGAATGCACCGTAAAAATTGAAAGCTCAAAGATTGTAATTAATTCTCAGATTTTTTGATTAAGCAAGACCTTCAATCGAATATCAAAAGAAAAAGTTACTTTCTTTGAGCCTGTAAACTTTTGAAATCCGGATATAAATTTCAACAAAATGGACCAAAATTTCCACTATGGTGGTCCAATTGGATACGGAATATTCTGTATTTTTTTCTGCAAACTCAAAAATCTATAGATACCACATGGTTCTGCTGTATCTTTGAAATCTACTACGTAGAAAGGTCTGGGCTATTGTTGCACCTAGACTTCCCAGCTCAAGTTTTCTTTTTTTTCTATACACTGAATTTTTTTTTGGCGTAAGAAACAGCTCGTTATCAAACATTCTATGAAGCTCAAAGACGCGCAAAATTTAGCAAAAGAAACCATTTTAAGTGATAACATGGTCAATTTCCTGAAGTTAAAAAGCTTCAAATTCAAATAGGGCCAAACTGAAAGACTAAGACATTGGAGTAACAGAAGTTAAGAATAAAAAGGTGCGGGGAAAACAACTATCTTTTCGATGTTGATCTTGAATGAAGTAAAAAGAAGCTAAACGTAATTGAGTGTGATTTAAAAATTGAAAAATAGAGTTGAATACACGCTGAAAGTAGAAGTATAGATATAATAGAAGGAAGAATTAATAATGGAATAGACAGAAGAATTAAGAATGAAATCAATGATTTCATAGTTAATAGTGACCGATTTTCAAAATCACTACATTCTACGCCAAAAAAAGTTATTTGCCACTGGAATTGTACGCTGAAACCGTTTTAAGCACTGGCGGCTCTGGAGCTACCTCGATCCGAAGGAGAATGATATATGGGAGGCAACAAATGTTCAGCCTTTAATTTTCTGATCGTATTTTTTCATTGAGTTGTCATCAAGTTCTTAAATGAATATAATTGAAATATAAAGAAACGATCTAATCAGCGTCAGCAGCAATAAGTTACAATGTTTTATTAACTGCAGAGTGAAAATTTGAGTGATAAGATATTCACTGGTATACTTGAATGAAAATTTGTATTGTAATAATTACAAGAGCAGGCGTTCAATCTTTTTCAAAAAATTTTAGGATCTAAATGCTTGTATAAGGAGTTGATAATCACTATCTCAGAATTTACTAACTATAAAATGATTCAGATCATAGATGACACACTTATAACCAATGATGTCCAGCTAGTCTGGTGAATTGCAAATTTTTATGAGGGGAGAGCAGGACCGGCTAACTTTACCTTGTCATTAACTGATAGCAACAGTAATTTAGTAATTTGCTCTAATTGTTGGGCTCCACAATACTTTAAAAAAAATTTAAAAAAACACCCATAATCTTTTTTATGTCAAAATCTCACCAAACTTGTTTAGTACACCCTGAAGTAGACGAAAAAAAGGGCTGAAGTAGAGGATGGGACAAAATTAGGACAGCAAAAAATCATCAACAACTCCCAAAAATCTAGGCATATTTGACCTTCACTGTAAAACAGGCAAGTTGGGCAACATTTTTTTGTCAAATTTGAAAAAAAAATGTTTTTGCAGAAAATGTTTTGAATATTTAAAGTTTTTCTTTCCAAAAATGGCGCTAAAAACCTCAAAAAATAACCCAACTTAAATTAAGCATAAATTAGCTACTATGAGCCAAACCTTACTATAACAAACATTCATCGCTCCTTTTATTCGCTCGAATTTAGACTGAAACCAAAACTGTTAAATGGATATGCTGTTTTCAATACTATGGTTACTTTCTCATGTCTTTTCGAAATATCAAAGTCTGTTTCATTGTAAAAAAGTAATAGTCGTTCGAATCACTATGATAAATCAGTCGATCCATTCCAATGACTTTTTGTTGTACCTGATTTTGTTTGGAAAACTATTAAAAAAGAAAAGCTAAAACACACCGGATCACAAAGTTACTCCCCATGATCAATGGTCGGAACAACAAACTAATTCAGATTTCAGCCAGTTGATTTACTCATACTCAGCTTCTTTCTCTCCTTTTTTGGCCTTCTCTACTCTGCTTTTGCTATTTTTTCAATAGACTGTTTAACCCTCGCCTGCAGGATTTAGCTGTGGTGATTAAACCAACAATATACAAGACCAAACAAGACTGCTCGTATCAGGGCGAAGCCCTGAATGTTCCGACTGCCTTTTAAGGTTTATTGAGCAGCAGTAATATATAAAAAAAAATGAAATAAAATAAAATGAAATTTTTTTTCTTTAAAATTTGAAATTTTTTATGAAATCATCCCCCCACACGCCATATAAAGTACAAAACAATAGATTTTGCTCATTGTAACATATCAATTATGACAAATATGCTTCTTTCAACCATTTTGGGACGATTAACGATTTCAAAGACGGATTAAATCTCCGCTTACGCGTTAATAGCGCGAAATATATCGCGCGTTAATTGTCCCAAATTGGCCAAAATGGCAATCTTTAAACCCCCATAACTTAACGAAAAACAATCACAGGTGAAATATCTTTTCAAATTTAAGCTCAGGACAACAATACCTTTTGAATGATATAAAAAAAATCGTCAAAAATGGCTAGTTAAAAAGTCGAAATTTGTCTGAAGAAAAAGAAAACCTACCCCGAGCACAAATATTCCGTTACTTTCGTATCGAAAGTCGGAACAATAAGAAAAATTACATTTTTACACAGCATTTGTTCCTTTAAGTCAATTTATCTTTAATAACTACTGCTGTAATTTAGAGCCTTCCAACTTTTGAGAACTTCATTTTCCTGCATTCATATTGGTCGAATAACGTACCTGTTTTGTGGGCTATCTTCTTAAAAATCTCCTTCCTTTGCTTGAAAAAGATTTTAGTTAAGTTCCAATCATTTGATGCCACCCGAACGGGTCAAAATTGAAAACTAAAAAACAGTCCAACCAGATAATAACTTTTCTCGGCAGCGATAAAACTTGAAAAATAGCCAACATACGGCAATTTAAAATACATTTCCCGGTGCGTAAGCAGAGAGAAAAACACTTTACGATCTCCCGGGTTAAGACTCAACGTCAAAAATATTAGTCATACAATTCCATACAATTTCAAGATGAAAAAATGAAATCATACAATTCCCATCATAGCATCTTTTCGGAGAACAATTTTAAAGTTTCTTTTCAACCCACGCTACGTTTATAACGCCATGTTTAAACCATGTACGTCTATTTTTTTTTCCATCAAAGTGTAAATTTTAATTTTGCGAGAAAGGATGAACTCGGCCGTATTGATAGCTAGTAACCTTCAAACCCAAATCAATTTTGATGTTAAACTGCCACTCGCTTGTTTTTTTCTTCTCATTCAGTTAGATTGATAGAAATTTCTCAGATGTGAAAAACGAATTGGTTTTGGCTGGAATAATACAAACTTTGTTGAATATGTTGTCAGATAGCAAAATAAAATCCGTGAAATCAATATAACCACAGCTCATAGTTTTATTTCGAAGTTCAGCTTGTATTATCGCAAGTTTTTATTAGCGCGGTCAAAATTCGGAAATTGCGGGCAGGGTCTTTCGATTTTTGAAATCTCGGTTTGCTGTGCTCTGGACTCTTGTGAGTTCAAAGGTATAACTTGAACTCCTTTTAGGTTGCAAGCCTTTCACGATGTAGCTGTTGTCGATTTCTGGTTTCGCAAAATATTTGCATATCTGCGTACATCTATGCTTCTCGAAGAACTGTGAAATACCAGTTGCTCCCATATCTGTAGGTCCGTAGATTTGATCACGTGAGCAAATCGCCGGGTCAGTCAGAGAGTAGTAGTTTCGGGCTCGAACCTAAAATTTGGTGGTACAAAATCCTCCAAATGATAAACCCACTACCACGTGGATCAGTCGAAATTAAATCATTTTCAAAGGAAAAAAAATCTCAATTTTTCAGATGCATGCATTTTAGTTTGGCTTTAAAATGACTTAAAAATTAATTTCGAACCCCTTGCAAATCGCAAACAATTAGCTCTCGGTCCGATGCGTTATAAGTGTAGTGAGAAAACGCGGCAAGTGCTTCGGACCACTCCAAGACTGCTCCGCTGTTTGAGTTGAACTTTTTGTACTCGCCATCGATGAAAGGCTCTACGGCAACCCACTCCTGTTTTGAACACATTCCAACAGACATACTTGATTTGAAAATTTATTCCTAGAAGTCTATTCAAAGAAGATCAGTTCCTCTTGAGAAATCAGGATTTTGCTCTTGCTCAAACAACTAGTATTTTCTGTGAAAAAACAACTTTTCGAAACTACCTTTGAGATTTTAATTCCACTAAAAATCCAAGTTGTTGCAAATGCAAACTTTAAACTTGATAAAATTTTAAAAAAAACAATCCGAAATGGTTTTTTTAAACCAAATTTCTCAATTTTTCAAATGTAAAAATGATGTTTTCCATCTTTTACCAGGTTTCTGGCGTTAATTGGCACCCACCAGTCGCCCTAGAAGATATCACTCAAAAACAAATTTTGCGAGAGTGCTGGTATAAATTTTTAGGAGATAAAAACTAATCAATTCAAGTATCTGATTTTGGAATTCGTCCCTGTTTTTTCACATATCTTTCGTCTTCGTCTCGAATCCACAAAAACCCTCCGTGGTCTCCAATTTTGTCCATTTTGCATATGAGTGGGGTTATGAACTGAATCGGTCGACTAGTCGGGTGCTCTTTGTTGAAACTTTTTGCCATTCTCTGTGCCTGCTCAGATGCCGCAAGATCTGGAACCCAGTTGTTGTAGTGTCTGGCTACTTTGGCCTAAAAACAGTATTTTAAAATTTTTTCTTTCAAATTTCAACTGAAAATACTGCTAGTATCAAAGCAAAAGTTTTTATAGACCCTCATTTTCCTTAGTTTGTCTGTGGGGTTGTCTAAAAAAAGTCAAAAAATTTCTAGTCTTCACTGCCATAATCGTTTACGCAAAATTTTCGATCTAGCTCATAATTACAGAGACCAATTAGCTGGCCTCATTTCTTTTTGAAAAGATTTTTTAAGCCTGTTATAAATGAATTATTAAATTGTGCTGAAGTGTTGATTAGCATTGATATGAGATTGAAGTTCCGCATTATTTAATTTATCTTAGAAACGTCTAAAACTTTACAGAAAACGGATTACGGTTAAAATTATCTTCCTGTACTTAAGCTTAGGCTGTCATTTTTATAAGAAATACTGAAACTTTCTCAAGAAAAAGCCTTGTTTTGATCCCAAGAATATACTACGCCGATCAACAATTGGGTCAAAATCAATTTAACTTTTTTTTTATGATTTCGAAGAGAAACATTTTTGAACTCGACAAAATTTTATGTTCTGCTAAATTACTTTTTTAATCAGCCAATCCTAATGGATTTGTTATAAATTTAGTCTAAATAATACTGATGCCTTGAACTCAGTTTTTGAAAAGTTTGAGGATTTGATGTATGACAAACAGGCAAAATGAGAGAACTAATTTGCGCAAAGCGCTTCATTGTTCTGTTCTTTTGCGCAAAACATACCATGTTGTAATTGAGTTGCGTTTGCGGAATAATGTTTTTCCGTGCTTTGAAAAAGATAAGGCACTTTGTGTTCCGGTGTATTTTTGGTTGTTCTTTTTCACGCAAAATCAGGTACAACAAAATGTCATCGGAATTAGTTGAGTGATCTTTTATAGCGCTCCAAACGTAGTTAAAAGTTTCTGACATCGTAGCTTCAGTTATAAGAAGAACAGGTTACGTATTTAATTTTTTTTAATGTAGCGTCAGTATTGAGTAAAACAGGTTCAAAAGTTTTGGTTTTAGTCTAAATTCGAGCAAATAAAGCAGGCGATTATCGTTTTAAAACAATTTTGAAATTTAATTTTATTTTTTTGTCTATTTTTTTCTATGAGTTCTGTTTTTTTGTTTTAATTCTGTTATCACACCACGCAGACAAAACAAAACAAATTTGAAAAAAAAAATGTAAACTAATTTCACATGAACCAGCTATCATTGTCTTAAATACTTTTTTTTTGAAAAAATTTGCCAGATACTCAAAAAAGCAATTAAAATATTCAAGATATTGCTTTTAGTCGAGGGTTTATTAATGTGAAGTGTTATTGGATAACTAGCAGTTGGATGGGCAACAAAAATGCCATTCAGTAGACAAATAATTTGTGTTTTTTAGACAATTTCTGCCTAACAAAAACTACTATAGTAGCCTCGGGAGAAATATTGAAAAAAATCACAACCAATTTTTGAAATATAAGAAAAGTACACGCGCTGTTAGAGTAATTTTGAGTTAAAAAAAATCTGGAAATAGCGAGCTATTCACGTTCATTCTTTAGCATACGCATGCTTAAAAATACAATTGATAATAGGCAAGTTTTCTACTTAACCCCTGGGTCTTAAGTTAAGAAATTTTTTCAAAAGTTATCCACCATATGTTTCACATTGATCTTGTTCCAAAATTTGGTATAATATTCTTTTAAGCTGTCACTTCGGCTAAATTTTTCCGCCATAGTTTCCTAATATACAACTTGCACCCGAATTTCGTTGACAAAGTTTTTTTCTTCTTCCTCATCTAACCGGTAATAACTACTGAAATACTAAACTGACTAAGCACCTACTTTGAAAACTTTGGCGACACATTTGCTACCCCCATGTTTTCCATCGCCATTATATGTTCCACGGAAGGCCCAGCGACACGCACCGTGGGAGAAATGTTCCCGCTCGAACAATATCCAGTAAGACCTGTTACAGCAGACACACTTGTTTGAGCTCATAAGAGTCTCATGGCTGCTCGGTGATATGCCCATTCTGAGAAGTGAGAGAAGCTCTAAAATCACAAAAAGATCTAAGATGCCCAAAACTTGTGGAGTTTGTGTTTTTTTTTTTTCACTTTTCTAAGAAGAAAACTCGTGCTCACTTTACATCAGCACGAGTTTTCCGACAATTTGCTCTCTTCGATATTGTTTCTCAGTTTTTGCAAGGGAAAGATTTTTTATGATTAATTTTTAATAGCGCGTGGTAATGTTCAAGGCTCTTGTAAAACAATAATAAACAACTTCATTAAAAAACTTTGGCAGGCTTATTTTTGATTACAAAAATTCTTTATATTCTATTCTATATAGCTCAAAAACGCGCAAAATTCTTTTTTTGGTTGGCCGTTAGTTTTTACTAAGGAAACATTTTTGATTGATAACAGGATCAATTTACTGATGTGAACTCAAAAACAAATGAGGCCATAGTGGCAGATATTAAAAATTTAGACGTGGGGATAGAAAAAATTTAATACTTTCGATGTTGATCAAGAATGATGTATCAAGAAGCTAAACGTACTCGAGTGTATATTTCTAATCACAAATGATCAATAATTTCGAATAAACTGATAAAAACAGACAACTTGATTTAGCCAAACCAGAATAAAACAGTTTCAGTAATAAAACAGAAAAAAAATGTGGCAACTATTGCAACATCATGTTGAATTTTTGTCATCTTGAAGCGCGTTTTGGTCAAAAATCGATGGTGCAAAAATTGCAACATAATGTTGAAATTTGATCAAAATGATGCGCGTTGTTATGTTGTACTTTGGTGACGCGTGAAAAAAATTCAGTTGAATATCTTCATTTTTTAATATATGTTTTCTTCAGATTCTTCTGCTGCATAATTAAATTTTTGTGAGGAAAAATTGCAATTATGGCAACATTATGTTGAAAGTTGACCAAACGGAAGCTGTATTTGAACTCTATTTGATAAATTTGCTGTTGAAAGTGTTACCATGAAGCTGAAGGTATTGCCATTACTTTCTGGTTGAATTATAAAACCAGAATTCGAATCACTTACAATTCATATCAGTCAAAAAAAGTTATTCCCATAAAACTAACAAACCTCAACAGGAATTACTTACCCGCGTTGACCAAAACTTCTTGTCATACAATTTCCATTTATGAAAAATTTCTTCTTACCCTACAATTCCATACAACTCTATACGTACAGAAAGTTTTATGAAATCTCTATGATAAGCAAGTTTCCATATATGAAAATTGTATGATAAGTATTTTTCCAGAAACCAAAAAATTTTATCTTTTTTTCTAAATTCAAATGCTGAAAAATTTTGAGTTGTAATCGACAAGGAACGCAAGTAAAAAAGACTTGGTTTACACAAAGCACTATTGGTTGGACGGTCCTGTATGGAATTGTATAACCATGTATGGAATTGTATGATAAACAATTTTGGTGTATGGAGGTCAACCCGGATAAATTTAATCATAAAAACATGAACAGAGTTGAAATCCTTTAGACGTACAATATCGTGAATGGAAATGAGTCAACAACCACATCCTTGTGTATAACAGAGGTGGGAATCGACATGAAATGTTTCCTGACAGGGACGTTCATGTGAAATTGGTAATCTTTCCTGACAGGGACGTTCATTGGTAATCTTTTAATCAATTAATCTTTTTCGAAGCAATTTTATTCCTACTCATGACTTAAGTGTTTTGGGTTTTATGTGATTTGTTTTTCATGTTGGGAGAAAAAATTCAGCCACTATTGCAGTGATAGAATCTACAACGAGTTATAAAAAAAAGAAGCCTTAAAATGCACGCGCTCTGATACTATTCAATCGACAAAATTTATTTAGCATAATGGAGTTCAATCATTTTGATGGAATAATAACAGCAATTTCACTCGAAAGAAAACGAGCAAACAAAATTAGGCAGAAAGAGTCAAGAAGGCAACGCCCAAATTTATGTCATGTTAATTTTTAGTGTCTGTAGTACGCTTGATAAATGGCCTGTAAATATTTTAACCAAAACTTTCGGGCTTCAAATTTTAAACAGGAAAAACTTCAGAATTTCTTTTACCCTAAGGTCAAAAAACAAAAAATTATTTTTTTCTATTAACACATCAGTTATTCCGCTTGTTAATCAAGCTCGAAAAAATCTCCAAACTAACTTAAATATCGTTAAATAGTCAGATTTTGTATGGATATACGCTTTTAGGTTTTTGTAGCCCATACTGCTTGCGGAGAAAAGATTTTCCTTAAAACAAGGAACAAAATAACACTGATTCGAAGAGTTTAGTGGTTCTGTTAAAAAACACTGAAACTTTTTTACGCTCTTTCTGGAGGGCAAAAATCAGTTTTAGTTCTTGCTATTTCAAAAAATGTTAATCTATTTGCACTATTGTCTTTCTAAACGTTTTTTATTGTCATTGTTATTTTGCGCGTCTACTGGAGTGCAAACATTTTCAATTCTATTGTTTTAATGCGTTTTTATTCTGACTTTCGAAGAAAACGGAATGTTTATACTTGTGCCGGTTTTTTATTGTGTGAATTTTGAGAAGCAATTCTGATCAAAGCTTTTTATAGATTCTGAAAGATATTGTTATCTAGCTCTCAAACAGAAAAATTACAATCTCACCGATGATCATTGTGTTATGAAAATTGCTAACCGGCCAATTTGGGATCATCAACGTGCAATAAACTGCGTTCGTAAAACATGTGGAAGCGGTGGATTAATGCAATCCAAATTGAATTGGGGCAAACCTTTTGGTCTCATTACCGAGACAGACGCTAAATACACCCTTTTGTAGATCACATAGGTTTTGGGGGAAAAATTGGAGAAAAAAAAGAAAAAAACGTTTATGCAAACTCTTTGTTTTCGGGCTGAGAAATTTTTCATCACACTTGTAAGCAGCCATTTATTTTCCCATCACTTTCCCATATATCCGCCAAACTAAATTTAAGACAAAACTGCTCGACGCCCCGAGTGTTCCGACTGCATTTTGAAGTCTAGGAAATTTTCGCTTTAAATGACGGGTGAAATTTTCAAAAAAAAAAGTTTTTTGAGATTTTTTCATCCCCCATGCTCGCATATTGCAAAGCACTGAATAGACACTATGCCTCAATTCATTTTGGAATGATTTTTAAGACTGATTAAATCTCTACTTTTATATAGCGCGCGATAACTGTCCCAGGTTGACCAAACTTGCAATCTTTAAGCCCTTAAAACATTCACTACTAAAACATCAAAGTATCTTTCGAGAAGATGCCGACCGCATTGTAGCCTAGTGTAAGTTTACTTGCTTTGCAATCCAAAGATTTCCGGACCGGTACTCTCACAACTTTGTAAAATTGGTCGGAATAAAAAAACCACCCCAGGCATATATATTCCTCACTTTCTTCGAAAGTCGGACAAACACTATTCAAAATGACTCACCTCACAATTTAAGAAAACTAACCAAAATGGCTAGCCTTAATTCCTTTTGTATATGTCACTGAGTCACTGATATATCAATTTGATAGTTTGTTGTATAAAAATTTGATTTGTCTCTTAATAAAGAGCCTTCCTTGCTCGTATCAACTTGAGGTAGATGTTTTTGCCAAAAAGGCAACTATTGCTTCATAATGCTGAGATTTCAAATAACCAGTCTTTCGTTCTAGTTCTGATTACATTCAGGTTAGTTTCTGTAGGTTGATATATTTATCTGTTGGACAAATACATGATATAGCTGAATTAGAAATTCAAGGTTTGGTATTGCTCTATAATTAAAGAAGTAACCTAATGGATCACATGGTTCATGACTATAATATCATCAGCTCATAAATCAGTCGCCTATGCATAACTCCGAACACGCTTTGCATGCCTGTGGCGATGATGGCTTGCTGAAGCCCAGTTGAACCTAAGTGTATACCTAAAATGAGAACCCAGTACTACAATTTTTCTCTTTCACGCTTGGCGATAGCAACAAAAAAAACATTTCTCAATACTTTAAGTATTTTTAAATGGCGCAGAAATTTTGCCCTACATAAAGACGTACCTTGATAGTTGAAATATTTTACCTTCAAATTGATGTTTCATTATTCTGCGAAAACCACATTTTTCTATGAACCGAATTTAATTTGGTAATTTCCTATAAAATGCTCTCCAACTATAAATTGAGTCAACAACCAAACTGTCAAGTATTACACTGGTGGTAATTGATATGAAAAAGCGGTAATTAATATGAAAAAATTCGTATTTATATGTTCAAGTTTGCTCAAGAATAGTTGAATTGGTAGTATTTGAAAAATGTTATAGTTTTTGAAACAATTTTTTTTCTACGTATGGTATCTAGTATGTCTTAATAGTTTTGATTACATTTTTCTCCGAAAACGAGAATTTTGTACAAAGAAAAAATTATTTGACAATTTCCTTTTAAATGATTTTAAACTATAAATTGAGTTTGCAGCCAGAGTCGTGTAGGCCCAGAGGACCTCTTTTTGAAGGATAAACAAGACTGCTCCTATCAAGGCGAAGTCCTGAAGGTTCTGACTGCCCTTAAGTAAAAACATGAAAATAGTGCTCGAGCAGGAATGACATGAAAAAAGTTAAATGTAAAAAAATAAAAAGAAATGAATTTTTTAAATTTTGTGAAAACCACCCCCACTCACCATAAAAAGTACAAAGTGATAAATTTCGCTCCGTAAAACAAAATAACTATGGCATATAAGCTTTCTTCAACCAATTTGGAACGATTTTCAGGACGGATTAAATCTCGTCTTACGCGTTAATAGCGCGAAAAATCTCGCGCGTTAATTGTCCTAAATTAGTCAAAATTGCCAGCTTTAAGCCCCCGTAACTTTACGAAAAATAATCACAGGTGAAATATTTTCTTTAATTTAAGCTCAAGAGAACAATACCATTTGAATGATATAAACATTCCGTCTAAAAAGGCTAGTTAAAGAATCGAAGTTTGCCTGAAGAAAAAAACTACCCCGAGTACATATGTTCCGTTACTTTCGCTCTGAAATTATCCAACCTCAACCCAAAAAATTGCGGCTCAGAAAATTGCTCTATTTGAAATGAATTTTACACGCCAGCTGTTCCTAGCGTTTTTGCCTAGCACTTAGAAGCGACGATGACTCAATCCGGCTCTGAAATTTTTACAAACTGATTTTCAGAGGCAAGTTTTCTAGCATTCAATTGCGTCTGGAGCTTTTTCCAATTTGAAGCTCATTGCGTTGGGTGTTGAATTTTTTTCTCAAAGATAACCACATTTTTGTTTCCGCTTTTCAAGGAAAGTGACTGAATATTTGGCCTCGGGTTGGTTTTTTTCCATGACAAAAGTTGAATTTTAAATGAATCCTTTTTGACGGTTTTTTCTACTATTGATGTCTTCAGATTAATTTTGAAAAACGGCAATTTAATCCGGCTCAAAAATTCGATCAAACTGAATAGATTTATCTAGTTTTTGTTCCGATTGTCGAAAGTATCAATTTTTGTTCCGACTTTCAACTTCTAAGTAGCCATTTTTGACATAATTTTTAGCATTGAAATTATATTGTTGTCTTGAGCTTAAATTTGAAAAAAAAATTATTTCACTTGTGATCAATTTTCGTTAAGTTATGGGGGTTTAAATATTGGCATTTTGGCCAGTTTGGGACAATTAAACCGCGATTTTTTTTTGCGCTTTTAACGCGTAAGCGAGATTTAATCCATCTTAGAAATAGTTTCATTTTGGTTGAAGGAAGCTTATTTGCCATAATTGTTTTGTTAATAGGAGCGAAATCTATCACTTTGTATTCTATATGGCTTGTGAGGGGATGATTTTTAAGAATTTTTAATTTTTTTTTTGAAATTTTTTTTATTACACTTTTTTTCATGTTTCTACTGCTCCTTAGACCTTAGAAGGCAGTCGAAGGTTCGAGGGCTTCACTCTGATTCGAGCAGTCTAGCTGTGTTTGGTTTTTTCTTCTGACAAGTTTCGACTTTTTAATTAGCCTCTTTTGAGCTGAAAAATTTTGATGCCGTGAATTGGAATTCACAAAGATATTTTACCGGTTTTGAATCTTCTCTCAACACGTGAGCGGCGATTCAAGCCGGCTCAAAAACTGTTCCAATTTGATGTGAGACAAGCTATTTAAAATTGATAAAACAATTCTCGACGCGAAAGATTTTCGTTACACTTTACAACTAATATTTGGCGGAATTAATTCAAAAATTTTTTAAAAATGCCATTTTTTTTTTTCAGTCATTCTCTTCTACCAACATATCCTAGCCAAAATTGCACAATCTGTTGATTTTGCTTTGAAAACCGAAATGAAAAGATGAGATATTTCTTCAATTAGTCAACTAGTTTGTTTCCAGTCACTCATGACTGCCAATTTGATCTAGATGGAAATGCTTGGTTGACAATTCCGTTTTTAATTACTTTCTTTCAAAAAACAATTGAAGACAACTGCGTCCTCCCAGGATTGGGAAAACTTTTTTTGTGTGAACGAATTTTCACTGTAAATCTATATAAGATATTTGATTTATCTCTATCATCTTTAGGTGATCACTGTTTGTTTAACTGTCGCCAGGTTTTACTTACCCGCGTTAGTTTTTTTCATTTGTATTGGTACTTTTTGTTCCGACTTTCGGAACAAAATTAACGGATTATTTGTGCTCGGGGTGGGTTTTTTTCAGGCAAAATTCGACTTTGACGGTATTTTTATATCATTCAAAAAGTATTGTTGTCCTCAGCTTAATTTCGAAAAGATATTTTACCTGTGATCATTTTTGTTTAAGTTATAGGGGTTTAAAGATTGCTATTTTGGCCAATTTGGAACAATTAACGCGCCATCTATTTCGCGCAATTAACGCGTAAGCGGAGATTTAATTCGTTTTAGAAATCGTTCCAAACTGGTTGAAGGAAGCTTATTTGCCATAACTGGTTCGTTGCTAGGAGCGATATCTATCACGTTGTACTTTATATGGCATGTGGGGGATGGTTTTCACAAAAAATCTCAATTTAAAAAAAATTCACTTAATTTCATTTTATTTAATTTTTTCATGTTATTGCTGCTCCATAGACCTTAAAAGGCAGTCGAAGGTTCCAGGGTTTTGCCCTGATACGAGCAGTCTTGTTTAGTTTTAAAGATCGCCTGCCTGCTATAAATCATAGTGGACTTTCTATTAATTACACATACTTTTCAGTAGCTCTTGGTTTTTCCCAGCTGATTTCTAATTAAATTCTAATCTGGGCCTCAGGTTTGATGCTGCTTTTCAAGCCTAGTTAAGATTTTGGATTGAAGTATTCACTTTAGGGTAACCATACGTCGAACAGAAATCAAGCATTCTTTTGCCATTTGATTTTACTTTTCCGACTTTCGTAACAAAAGTTACGGAATATTTATGCTCGGGGTGGGTTTTTTCTTCAGACAAACTTCGACTTTTTAGCAAGCCTCTTTTGAGGGAATCTTTTTTTTCATATCATTTGAAAGTTAAAGTTCTCCTGAGCTTAAATTTTGAAAAAAATATATTTCACCTGTGATCTGTTTTTGTTAAGTTATAGGGGTTTAATTCAGGCATTTTGGCCAATTTGGGACAATTAACGCGCGATATATTTCGCGTTATTAACGCTTAAGCGGAGATTTAATCTGTCTTAAAAATCATTCCAAATTGATCCAATGAAGCTCTTATGCTATAATTGATTCGTTAATAGAAGCGAAAATTGTCGCTTTGTACTTAAAATGGCGGGTCGGGTATGTTTTTACAAAAATCTCAAAAAAAAAGTTTATTTTATTAAATTTTTCATGTTATTATTGCTCCGTAGACCTTACAAGGCAGTCAGTGACCAATCTTGTTATATGTTATATTTGAGCCCATCTAATCAAGCTCTAACTATTAGGCTGAATTCAATCAACTGCTCCGTGGTGATCTAGCTTTTTTTAAAATCAGATTTGAGTAAAAAGGGGGAATCCTAATTTACCATTATCATCATTAGGATTATTGGGACTATAACATACGATTATCTTGAAAGTCTCACTGTTTTCCGAAATTTCCGTTGAGCTAATTTTACTCAACCTTTCATCTTTGTTCGGAACATATGCTTTGAATACCTTTCATGCATTTTTTTGTTTATGTTAGATTTCAAATGTGAAACTAATTTTAAACATTTTTCTGCCAATCAAGTGTGTCTCATGACCAGTCGTTCAGGCGCAGTTGATAATGTGAAATCAGTTAATTGCTCTTTGCTGATTCTATTAATAAAATCACCCAGACTGTGTTTGAGGTCCAGTCTTTGGCCTGGTGGGATGTCTTTTTATTTTTTATCTTAAACAGAATAAAAGCTATCAAAATAAAATTTCCTTTGAAAACCAGAACAGCAAAAATCTTTGTATCAAGAGGATGCCCTGAGTCTATCTGTAGAAAGCCCTTCCTTCTCAAGGAAAGTCATCAGGGGAAAAACACTTAAAGATACAAAACACTTTTGTATTTTATCGAGAAGCTTTGTGAATAAATTGACGAGAAATCAAGATCCGAACAAATTTCGAGATGCAATGTAAAATGTTGCTTATCTGATATAAAAAATTGTAAAAATTTGGACAAAACACACGCATATGAAAAACACGCAATTTTTTCTTTTAGTTTGTTTTGGTTGATTGATCTGAAAAAAAAATTGCACTATTATTTCAAATATTGCTCTAATAATTCAAATATTGCACATGTTTTTCAAGTAAGGCAAGGAAACATGCTTAACTTATGTGTTTTATACAATGATAAACTCTTGATGTGGAAAAGCATACAATGGTTCAACCACACTGATTGAGATGACAATAGTTCAACAGAAGTTTCTTTTCAATACTTTTTGTTCCGACCATCGAAAATGGGGAGGAACTTTGAATTGGGGTGTATTTTAGTTATTTTTTCTTTTTGCTTTCCACGCAAAATCTGGCAGAACAAATAATCATCGGACTTGAGTGATATATCATAATAAAGCCTTTTCAGTCTTGATTGGAACGACATTAAAATATTCTCAAATCTTTTTTTTTCTAATTTCGAGAAGAACCGGTTTGAATTTTTTGATTATTTGTTTTAGTTCGAGCAAAACAATAAGCTTGCAGTAGCTTAGTGAAAGGCTTAGAAACTTTCAATAGCTGAATTTAAGCCGTAACAATTTAATTTCTCTCAAAGATAGTTTTTTTTCAGTATTTTAGCGCTTTTTTGGAGACAAAAACTTCCAAAATTCAAAAACTGCAAAAAGTTTAGATAATTTGAAAATTTTTTGTTGAATTTCTGTTTTGCTAGTCATTTTTTTAAACAAAATTTTGTTTTCTAATTTGAGTATTAACAAAAAATTGCCAAAGTTCTAGTTTTTCGTTAGTTAAGTTTATTTTATCACCCTGTCGAAAATTACACAGCTCTAGTTTTTCATTAAGGTTACTTTTTGAACCCGCCGAAAAAACTTTTAATGCGATGGTTGGAACATTCTGTGCAAGTTGCACCGTAACTGGCTATGCTTGTTGATTTTTTGTGCTTAGTCAAGGTGGGTGTTGAATAAAATCAAGAAGAAAAAATCATTGAAAATAAATTGCTGCAATTGTTTTGTTGCAATATATTGCAACAACAATAACTTCTTAAACGCTTCTGCTCACATAGCAAAAAAAATAGAAAAAAAACCTTTGAAGGCTAGTCTCTCATCGTGTAATGTAAAAAGGTTGTGTCTTTTAGCATAAAAAACGAAAACGTACATAAAAATTTTGTGAAAGTTTCGATATTACGATCAATAGGTCTTCAATATGATGATACACTTGCCTTTCTACAAGATTTTTTTGATGTAGTCCAAATCAAACTAAAAAATTAACTAATCAAAAAATCTTTCAGGTCACTTTCAGAGACGCCATTCGAGCATCAACGTTATATACGTAATTGATTCGTATACTGGAGAACAAAAGTAACGGAAGCAGAGAAACTAAAACCAAAAAATGAGGGACAATTTTTGAAACGGCAAGATTAACTGGTTACTTCTATATTAGTTTTTGCCAGTAGAAAGTGATATACCAAATTTTTATCTGAGAAAATTACATAACTTTTGAGAATTACAAAAAACTAAATACGCTCGTTTTTCAAGAACTTTAATGAAAAATTTACAGCAGTTTTTGTCCAATTTTTAAGCCCAACTGATTGGTTCATAGAATACCCTTCAAAAACAAAACCCTTCAAAACAGCATCCAGTTTTCTCAAAAATTTAAACTCATTGGCAAGAAAAAAAAAGCTGTTAAAAGTGCAAATTGAGCTACAGTAGCCATCAATAGCTGTCTTTCAAAAAGATTACTACTATATTTGTAAAAGTTAACAAGATTGCTCGTGTCAGGGCGAAGCGCTGACTGTTTCGACTGCCTTTTAAGGTTTATGGAGCATTAATAACATCAAAAAATTGAAAGTAATAAAACAAAATGAAAAATCTTTTTTTCTAAAATATGATTTTTTTAAATAAAAACTATCACCCCACACGCCATATAAAGTACAAAAATAAAGATTTCGCTCCTTGTAACAAATCAATTATGGCAAATAAGCTTCTTTCAACCAATTTGGAACGACTTCTAAGTCGGATTAAATCTCCGTTTACGCGATAATAGCGCGAAATAGATCGCACTATAATTGTTCCAAATTGGCCAAATTAGCGATCTTTAAACCCCTATAACTTTACAAAACATGATAACAGGTGAAATATCTTTTGAAGTTTAAACTCAAGATAACAATATTTTTGAATTATATAAAAAAAATTCGTCAAAAATGACTAGTTAAAAAGTCGAAATTTGTCTGAAGAAAAAAAAACCCACCCGAGCACAAATATTCCGTTACTTTAGTATCGAAAGTCGGAACAAAAAAGTTTAGGAGAGAAAAAGTGCCAAGTTAAGCTCCAAGAATGTAAGTGAACAAATAACAACAAACTCATAGACAAGTTCCTGTCTTCATTCTTAGTTCTCGGAGTGCTTTTTCTATAAAAATCAAAAATTTTACGACTAGCGCTATATGTTTGAAGCTCGTATGATTGACATCCTCAGATAGTTTGATGCACTTTGTTGAAAAGAGTAAGAGTTCTTCGATGATTCAATTATAATACGTCAAGCGATTTTACGTGAATTATGACGATAAAATGTAAAGTACAAGAATACACTTGTTAAATATAAGTAAAAACGAAAGCTTGTAAAATTATTTGTATGCCATAAATTTGCGATTCGCAGGCTAAATTTTAGATATCCATCATAATGAAGAGAACGTTTTATGAATAATTGCTGGTGCTTATTTCTTTAAAGTTTTTGTTCTGCTCGATTCTGTTAAAGGTTTTGCTGATTTTGTCAAATTGCCTTTTGTCACCACAGTTTTTGATTTTCCTTCTAAGTTTCGCGTCTTCTTCGAGTCTGAAGTTTGTTGTTCTTCTGCAACTTGACTTTTAAGCGCTTCAATGTCAATACTTGAACTTTCTTCATAACTATTTTTTGACTCACAGTCAACGATGTTAATTTCAACTTCTTTCATACTTTTCATCGCTTTCTCTTCAAAAACTTTTTCCCCGTCCCTTTTTTTCCGTTTTTTCATTCTATCCTGTTCGCGAGCTACCATAGTGTAAATGTCAACTTTTTGTTTGTTGTTGTAATAAACTATTAGTCCAAGAACTGTACAAGCTACGGCTAAAACTGTGATGGGAATCAAAAGGGATGCAACATGATAGTTGTAGGCCATTTTGGTCGTACTTTTGACGATCAAAAATTTCAACTGATAAATGTTTGCTCACATGTGGAAAACAAAACATGATGTTTATCCAATTTGATCACAAATTTTAATAGTTTTTAAGCCTGGTTGGCATTAACTCGATTGATCACAGACTAGTCAAAATAGCCACCCATCATTACAGTTTTTTAATTTCTGCTATGTAATTGACGTTTCATGGTAACTATACTCAATGAAAGCGAAGCCGTCTCCATTAACTGCCAGGCTCTGAGAAATTAATACAACATTATTTTCTTAGTAGCGAAAAAATGTTAAATAAATTTTGAATTGTCTAATAAAATCCTTTTTCACTATAATACATATATGTACAAACAGTAGAAGTAAAAGCCAAACAGCCCGCAGTGAGGTTCTATGGATAAAAATCAATTATAATCAATTTTTGTTGTAAAATTTTGGCATTATAATCGGTTATAACTATCCTTTGGGACCAAAATATTGATTATAATACATGATAATCAATTATAAAGGACTACAAGACTGCTCGTATCAGGGCGAAGCCCTGAATGTTTCGACTGCCATTTAAAGTTTATGGAGCAGTAATAACATTAAAAAATTAAATGAAACAAAACTAAATAGAATTTTTTTTTAATTTGAAATTTTTTAAGAAAAATTATCCCCTCACACCCCATATAAAGTACAAAAGGATAAATTTCGCTCCTTGTAACAAATGAATTATGGCAAAAAAATTTCTTTTAACCAATTTGGAACGATTTCTAAGACGGATTAACTGGCAATATTTAAACCCCCGTAACTTTACAAAAAATGGTCACAGGTAAAATATCTTTTCAAATTTGAGCTCAGGACAACAACACCTTTCGAATGATAAAAAAAATTCCGTCAAAATTGGCTAGTTAAAAATTCGAAATTTGTCTGAAGAAAAAAAAACCCATCCCGAGCACAAATATTCCGTCACTTTTGTATCGAAAGTCGGAACAATAATAATGGATTATAATCACTAAAAAAAAACTTTACCAATTTTTATGCTTAACTTGCAGCTTTCTCTGCATCACTCACAGCCTATTCGATTTCTAAAACTACTCATTTTTAGTTAAAATTTGCCATTTTTTAGAATGATTTGGTTTCAAGGTTTTGGAAAATCCAGGCTCTAACCCATAAAAATGTATTGTAATCCATTATAATCCATCTATTATAATCGATTATAATGAATTAGTTTGCTTGCTCCATTAATTGTATTATAATCGCTTAATAATATTCTATAACCGATTATTTTAGAATTTTATGGAGACTATTATTATCCATGAAACCTCATTGCGGGAGCTTTCTAGAACCAATAGTTTCAAGCAAAACAGTCATTATAAAAAAAATTATTTTGAGTTTTATTGAAAAATATTTTTTTTCTTTTTGACTACATTATCAGGCTTTTTTTCTGGGATGCAATTTCAGGAACCAGATAAAATATTCGACCGGTAAATTTTAAGTCATTGGATTTTTTTAGATTGTTTTTAGAATTATTCAATTTTATTGAATCTATTAGGATTCCTCTTTTAATATATGGTTCCTTCTCAGCCAAAAATTGCACCTAATCTAGTTATTTGACAAGGGAATTTTTTTCCTCCCCATGTGCAAATATGCTAATAGGTACAGGTAGAATGATGAATGTTCACATTGTCCGAGTGGTTTTTAAAGTTGACATGCGGACTACCGGGGCCATGAACAACACATTTAGTCTTCATAGTCAACCTTTTCAACCCATTTGCCATACCACAAAAGGGTTGATTATGCGAGATAATAGGCGAGGGCAAATAGTGCTTACCATTTCCTATAAAATAATAGAAATGTCTGATTACAATTACCTCATAATAAACATACGTTTTCTCTTGTAAAAAAACGTCGTCTATTTCCAAAGGCTTAATGGTTTCATGTTTTCATTGTATTGTTACTCGTGGGCTCGATGGCTTTTATAGTATTGGTTCCAACTTTTTTGTAGCCTCTCTCAATCTCAGTTGTTAAAGCTTTGTGAAACTCTTTTGTCTCTTGACATATTTTTTTTGTTTTATACTGTCCGCTACTGTTTTTAGCTATATTCGCAGTTTCTACAATTGTTTAATGCATCTCCTTAATGTAAATGAGTCGATGTTTGTAAGAATAGGGGTCTCTGCAAAAAATAAACTTAAAGCTTCTCTAGTAAACGCTTCTTCAAAGTGCCCGAGAATGATTGATTTCCTACTTTTGATTTATGCAATATGAATATGATAACAAGAATGCGCGTATATCAGGAAAACTCTGAAAGTTCCGACTGCATTTATGGCCAATGGAAAAACAATTGCTTGAAAAATTGACAAAATTAACGTTTTTTTCAACTTTTTTCTTCATTTTATCATCCCACACGCTATGCAAAATACTAAGGGTGTAATTGGCGTCTGGTATTGTGATAATACAATTAAATGGCTGGCCTCAATTCAATTTGGAATGCATAAATTCGCTTCTTACGCGTATTATAAGAATGCAATTTATTACTCTGTAATTATCCCAAATTGGCCAAATTAGTAATTTTCAAACTGCCGTAAATTTACGAAAAACTACATAAAACTGGTATAAAAAACTCCGGCAATAACGCTGAGTTAACAAGTCGAAAATTGACTGAATAAAAAACCACACCAAGCATAAATACTCCGCACTTTCTTCGAAAGCGAAAGCCGCAACAAAAATTAGTGAGCTTGAAATTAAAAAACCCGTTTTTGCTTTTAGTTCCAAAGAAATAAATAAGAACTTTTAAGATTTGTGCTGTTAAATTACCTGGTATCGCTAATGAAACAAAAAATAAAAAGGCTAAATAGACCTCAAGCTACAAGTTGAGAGAGATAGATAGAGAGAGAGAGAGAGAGAGAGAGAGAGAGAGAAGAGAGAGAGAGAGAGAGAGAGAGAGAGAGTCAGAGAGAAAAAGAGAGAAAGGAGAGAGAAAGGAGAGAGATACAGCGGCAGAACTCGTCCTGAGACACTGAGTTCCGCTGCAGTCACCCTGTTATAATTTAAAACCAAAATTTTAATCATTAAGGTATGTATTCCAAATGCCTCATACACTGAGTTGTTAGTTGTTGCTAATTGGTATGAAATAACCAAAATGTTATGCAATTGTGCGAACTGGGGAAAAAGACCATGGTAAGTATCTTGTATATGCAGATTTTACTGGCAGGAAAGAGCACAGTAAGTATGATAACACCACAAGAGATAAACTTTTCACAATTTTTGAAAGTGCAACCGCAACCATTAAGCAACGTCGATCAGTGTGGCATACTGCTGATTTAAACTATCCGGACAAAGAAAGTATAACATTCGTTAATTGAAACCAAAACTTTTAACTTCGGTAAATTTTATGCATTTTCCACCTTTTAAAAAGTTGTTTGGATCAATCATATGCCTCGTTTCAAATTGGACCCTTTTACAAGCTGGATTAGCTCACTGCTTGAGCTTCTATACTCGCCAATGGGATTTGACTTCCATATCTTACGCCAATGGTTTTTGACTTTCATATCTATACTGGCATGATAATTTTTGGTGAGAAACTTTTTTAGCTGGATGAACTTTCACTCAAAAACAGCCTTTCTAAAAAGTTATAGAAAACATATAGTTAAATTAATGATTTCACAAAAATTGGTTTAAATTGAGCGCAAGCGAAATTACATTGATTTTTGACAAAAGTTGTCACGTTTCTCTCTTTCCAAATGTCATAAATATGAAAATTGGTGGCGTCTCTACAAAGAAGAAACCGAGTGATGGAAAACTTATTTTAACTAATCAGAACTTTAGGTATTCAAAAATATTTGGCAATTTCACATCAAGCAAACATATTGATACCATTAAAAATGATGAAAGCTTCAAATTTTCTCAGATTTAAGACGCATTGATAAAAAAACTACTGCTGAAATTAAACTTTTGCTAACTTTGCCTTCAATTTTGAGCAAAAACCATTTGGAAAATAGATACATCTGACGATTCTGATAGATTGAAAACTATCATCGGTTCCTCGATGAAAAAGTACGCCGTCCGAGATTTCATTCTGCGCAAAATTGCAACAGAGACTGGAAATTCAGAACAAAGGCAAATTTGAAAAATTTGTTGTAGCCTATAAATTTTTCAATGCGACTGTTCAATTGCGTACCTCTGTTTCACCTGTTTTTGTCACGCTCCTCGATTAAAAACTGTTAAGATGAATCACGTTTAAATTTTGTTGTTATTAATCACAATTCTTGCAAATTTATTAATCACATCATACTATTCAAATTAATGAAGAAATCACATTTCAAATTGAAGCCACAATTGACATTTTAAACTCATCCAGCGCATAATTTTTGTTTGACTCATTATTTTTCAAATATTGATATTTGAGCAATCGGTTGTCACAATTTTGTTCTTGTATTTAATCATCTTCCTTTTAAATCCCTTAAGGTTTGTTTATGTTGTTAATACACACTTTATCGAAGCTGCTTCAGCAAAGACAGTGCAAGCCAAGAAAGTGTCATACTTTTGAAAAGATGGTTCACGGGACCAGCAAAAGATGTTCCTTCGTCTCCGCCGGGAGCACCGGGCGCATCTACTGCAATGGTTGTCGGCAACTTCCCTTGCAGATCATCGAGAACATCCCAGGCACAAGCCTCATCCCCGGGTATGCAAGGGGTGGTAGGTGTAAAGTGGCATTTTTGGTCCAGTTTCTGGTCGCAACTTTGCCACATATTCTGTTCAACCGCACACATTTGAAGGAAGTTCTGGTCCAGAAACAGTTGCTGATTTGAAACGGGTTGCTCAAACATACACCCAAACACGTATATTTCATTCTGATAATTAGCTGGTGGACATTTTGAGAAAGCACATCCAGTTCTTTGATAATTTTGGTAAAACACATTTCGAACAAAGTCGACTGAGTTTCGGATTTGCTGATTTTTCATTTGCTGATTTGAGAAACAGCCTGAAAGTTTGCTCGATTGCTCGCCTTTAAACTGGAATGTTGAAACTGCTCTATCGTATTGAGAGTTGAAACTGTCTCTAATCATATCTTCCATCGCAATCGATTGGCTTGTTGGCTTGATATATTCTAGCATCATGAAGTTACTCTGATAAAAGGAACGGTTGCATCCTCTCATCAGCGCGGTTTGAGCCATTTGCTGCATATTATTGTCCCAAAAGTAGGTGCCAAGACCTGCCAGCTGACGTTTTTCATTAAAAAGTTGCATCATTGTCTTCTCAACAGGGAATCTAGGTGGGGCTTTGGGGTTCTGCCAGGCTTGGCGACAAGCAGCATCCAGGTTTCGATCACAACTCTTCCAGTATGGCTCCTTTTCGCACATTTCCAAAAAGTTTCTGTTCGAAAACATCTGGTCATCTGTTTTGTTTGTTTCGTACTGGCAACCAATCACTGGACCCTCTACGGGACAGTATTCTATAGCACATCCTAGCTTAGAGAAATCCTTGAAAAATATATTCCGCATCAAATAAACTGCCTCCATCAGCTGTTGGTATGTTTTTTGTCCACGATTGTAACATCCAGCAACGTCCTTTGTATTATCGTCCGCAAACCAGAAGGTCTGTTTAGCCATGGCGTAATTTTCGGAAAAGTAAATGTCCGCATAATCTTCTTCTGTCTTGCCGGGAGCACTAAAAGCACGGGAATAAAACCAATTCTGGGTACCGTCAGTACATACCAGGTTGGAGTTGCAAACCCTGGGTAGCCACTGTTCAGCTGTTCGCTGCATACTGACATCCCATGCAAAAAGTCGCACACCTGCCAGATTCCTCTTTGTATTATGCAGATCCAGCATCTTCTGTTGGAAGCCAGTTAACGAATTGATTGGAGGCGGCGTTGGAGCTACTGGAGGCGGGGCAACAGTAGTTGTAGTAGTTTTCGGGGCAGCAGTAGTTGTAGTAGTTTTCGGGGCCGGGGCAACAGTAGTTGTAGTAGTTTTTGGGGCCGGGGCAACAGTAGTTGTAGTAGTTTTTGGGGCCGGGGCAACAGTAGTTGTAGTAGTTTTCGGGGCCGGGGCAATAGTAGTTGTAGTAGTTTTCGGGGCCGGGGCAACAGTAGTTGTAGTAGTTTTCGGGGCCGGGGCAACAGTAGTTGTAGTAGTTTTCGGGGCCGGGGCAACAGTAGTTGTAGTAGTTTTCGCGGCAACTGTAGTAGCTCCCTGCTTTTTACACTCTGCATCAAGCGTTGCATTACAACTCTTCCATAAGTGGGGCTCTTGTGAACACATATTTAGGAAGTTGCTGTTTAAGAAGTACTGATCATTGGAGTTGGTCGATTGGTCATACTGACATCCAATCACTTTCACAACCTTACAGTCTTTGTAGGCGCAACCAAAAGAAGTTGCGGTGTCTTTGAATACATTTTTTATCATACTGATTGTTGTCATTTGATTGGTGGTTGGAGTTTGGCCATTCAAGCAACCGTATATAGTTTCACTTTCACCCGCAAAATTTCTGTCTCCCAGAATATAACTAAACTCAAAAATTTCTGCTGCCAAAGAAGCATCAAGGTATGTGTGCGACGCACCTGAGCTCGTTTTGGCCATCCAGCTCTGGGTGATATCATTAAACCTTGATTTTGCCGTACAAATATTACCCACCCAACTCGCAGCTTTTTTCTTCAGACTATCATCCCAACTCAGCATGGAGAGCCCTGCCAAATTTCTCTTCTCATTATGCAGTTCTACAAGACGAGTTTCATAGTCAAAGAGACCATTGGGTCCTTTAGTGGGTTTGGGCAGAGTTGTGGTGGTTGTGATTGGCTGTGGTCCTAAACCGTTTCTGCAGTCAGTGTTCAACTGATCGTCCGCCTTGCAAGCTTTCCACTTGGCATTCTCCGCTATGCAAATATCAATGAAACTTTGTTCAGTGAACAATGGTTTACTTTTTGACCAATCCATTATATTACCTGATGATCGGTAAACGCATATCGGAAGGTAGAATTCAGTTTGAAAAAAACTGCGTTTTTTCATTACACAACCTATTGTTGTCATATCTTGGTAGAACGTATTTCTAATAAAATCAAGCTTTTTTTGATCGGTTTCATCCAGTTGTGAACGATCTTGTAAGCATTTAGTGATGTTTTTGTCTGACGAGTACTTGTAGAACGCCACCGACTCACCGTATGTGCTTTTGAAAGCAACCTCTGCTGCGACCTCTGGTGACTTCGGTGGTGTTGAAAATAGGCTGTTTGTATCAAAAAACGCACTTGAATCTTGTGACAAAACTGTCAAATCGGCTTTTGGCTTTAGTGTTTTCAGCAATGCTGATTCCAATTTTGCCGCTTCTTTTACCAATTTGTCGTCCCACACTAGCATTTTGACATTGGCTTTTTTTCTGTAACTGTTGTGAAGGTCCAACAATTTCTGCACTCCAAGTGTACTTTGACTCACACCGATGTCGATATTTAGTAGAACACACGTCATAATGACAAGAATCTTCATGTTTTTATATTTTTGAAATTTCAATTCTTTTTCTTCCAAAGTATCATAAAAGAAGCTATTAAGTTCCAAATGAATGCAAAATAACAAGCGTGTTTTCGTCATAAAATCTGGCCACAAAAAAAACTATTTCTGAATTTAATAGAAAATTAACTTCGAGACATTTTCGATTCAGACCGAAAACTGAATATGTTCTGCGTTTTAAGAAAACTTCTCTGCATTTATACGAAATTCAACATCTGCAGTTAATAAAAAAACTAAAACAGATACAAGCTTAAAATATTTCCGAAAAAAAACCTGTGGGAGAAATTTTATTATTTTAAAATAAACCCAAAAGTTTCTTATTAAGGCTTGTCTTAAATTTTTTTTAAAACGCGGCTGATAAAGTAATCTCATTTCTTGAGTCTACATTGAAATTTCTCACCACTCTCAAATCTACATGAATCTATGATCTTTTGTATATAGCTCTAGTCGTAATTGGAAAACTCGCAACAGTTGGCGCAACGCAAAATTATCCGCAAACTTACGTTTTTACTCTCAAAAATGCCTTTTTCAAGACAACTTTTATTTAGAATTTCACCAAAATTTTTAGATTGCACGACTACAAATAATTTTTATTTTAATCATTTGCCAGTTTTTTCCATTTGTAAAATATATATTTTTTCAACAGTGTGAAAATACAAAAATCAACAGCTTAGGAAAGTTTTTTAAGACTTGGGAAAAAACTGGCAAGTGATTCAAATCAAAAATTAAAACAATCAGAGAGTGTAGTTTAAATCATTTGCAGCAGGTCGATGTTAAACTTTTGGTGAAATTCTGAATTGAATCTAGAGAGTAAAAACATAAATTTGCGTTTAATTTTGTCCCCTAAAGTAGTCCAAAAGAGACTATAAACTGAAAAAAAAAGTAAAAAAACTAAATAAATTTCAAAAGTCAAAAACAATCCCTATAAAGCGTTGAGATCACATGTTTTTTTGCTTGAAAAAAAAACACGTTAGAAGCAAATTTTTAACTGAATCATTTGAAACAGAAAAAGAACTTGATAGACATTGAACCACTTAAGTCAAAGGAAAAAAAAATTGTACATTTCGATCCTAAATATACCAGTAAATACTTAAATTTTACTTTTCCTTTTGCGAGAGAAGCAATTCAAGATTTTATAATTTTCTTGCGAAGTTAAAAGTTATAAAGGTAAAAATTGTATAGATGGTTTATACAGACCTTTGAATAATGAGCTTTTGTTAGTGGTAAATGAGTTTTTTGTCATTTTCACAGAAAAAAGCTAGGTAGATCACATTATCGGGACAAAATTAAGCCAATTTTTTTTGTGTTTTTCAAAGCTTTGTTTCAATTTTTGTTTTTAATTCATTGCGTTACTTTTTTTTTCAGATTAAGTACCATTTTTTGCATTAATTTGGAACTATTAAAAGTTTGAAGATGACTCCAGCGTGCGGTTAAGCAAAAGTGAAAAGTGTAAAATATATCACGAGAGTAAATTATGGGCTCCCGCTTTAATTAAACAAAATTTGAGTGAAAACTTGACTTCGCTGAAAGTGTGGAAAAATTAATATTGTGAAACTGTGCTTTAAGATTGAGTTTATGAGTTTGAATATGATCAACTAACTCTCTATGATGGATAGAAGCGGTTAGTTCCATGAAAACTCGCGGGCAACAGAAATAATGCATTTTTGCCTGTCTAATAAATATTGTAAGCCATCCATCAGAAGATTGGTACAATGTTTTTGGTGTAAAACTTGAAGCTCTTGTATAAAAACTTGTGCAAAGGTATACACAAATCGAGTGATATTGTTTTCAAATAGTTTAAGTTTTTAGAAAATTCTTGTTTTCTCAAAAAAATGATCAATTTTGAAATTTGCCATTTGGCTGTAAAAATATAGACAAAAAATGGTAATTCGGATTTGAATAATTTCATTTACAGATTAAATGCATTCGCTTTCTTCCATAACCACAAAAATGAGCAAAAGCTTAAGGAGCGATTAAAAGCATGAAGTACAATAAAAAACCATAAGTTCTCGAAAACTGCAAAATTACCAGAATTTACACATTCCATATTTTGATATTTTTAGAGGCAGTGGGTGGAAGTACACAAAAGTCTGAAGAATTTTCGTCGGATTTTTTTTTCAAAATCTCAGACAAATTTATTTGTGAGATAATTGTCCGGGACACAAATATCCAGACACGCTTTGATATTTGATATCTTTTTATATTGCCCAGAGAATTGTCCAGAGAAGACGTCACTCGACAGATCGAAAGATCGCCTGTTAATCTCCCAGATTTGTGCATCATCAAACTAAACTTAAGTTTCAGTTTTGATTGTAACATACCGATTCACTAATATGATTTTTTATAAATAACTTGTAATAACGGTTAAGAAATTTTTGATCAGAAAATAAAATTTATTTTTATACATTAATTTAGTAAATTTATCGCGGTTTCTGGCCTGATTGAAAAATTTTAAGAAAAAAATTCATGTGTTCTGTTTTTTTTTTAAATTCATGTGTTCTGTTTTTTTTGGAATGTTAACCTTAACCTTAGTGAGTTTTTTCCATAAGTACGTTTCCATGGTCTCAGTTGGGCAATACAGAGCTCATTTTCCCAGTATGACATTGGTCTCAAGAATAATTATGCTTGCTATCAAGAGAATGCTTTGCAATTAATTTGCATAATTCGTCTCTGGATTAGGTAGTTAATTCGAATTCTGCTTTTTTCTCCTAGAATTCTCTAAATATTGCCACGCAACTCATCTCACTTGTTTCAGTGAGAGATAACAGTGAGAAGAGAACCTCTAGAGCAGCTTTTTTCATGTGTATTGCGCTACCTACCGTATACATTTGGTTGCAGTTGAATCTTACAGATCCTTCCGATTCCCTCAGTCAACAGCAAAAAGTTGAAGCAAAAAATTCAAGTTTCTGTAACTACGTTTTCTTTTTCATGGTGTAAACTCATATCGCAGTGCTCGATTTCTCTGGGAAACGGGAAAGTTGTCCCAGTTTAGCCAAAACGTCATGTTTTGTCGGCGCCAGTGTAATGATCTGCTTATCTTCGGAAATGTGGTTTGGAAAGCTTGAGCTTCATGTGAATACGAATTGCTATTTGAGCTGTAATACTTGAGATATAGTTCACTTTGTGTTTTAAAAAAATATTTTTTATATTTTTTCAGCTCCGTATGCATCTTTCCTAAGCACATCGTTTGATGATTGTCCGTAAACCTGAAGTTTGATTTGCCTCATTGACCCATGACAAAAATCAGTCCTCGAGGTTTTTAAGTAGTCATTAATTGGTTTACCAATCACATATTTTTTGAAGCCTTAGGCGCGATTATTTAATGTTTTTAAGGGACAACCGAAACTGTTGTAAAATCTTGTATTTTGTAACAAAATCCAATTAGCACTGCTTTTTCCTAAATATTTGCATCACATCACAGAAGTTTCTTAAGCCAAATGTGGCCTTGCTAGTGTTTTTGAAATTCTCAGACAAAGAAGGGAGCTCTATTTGTTTCAAATTTTTAAGTGGTTTCAGTGGTAAGAATAATCGAAAAAAGTGAATTAAATAAACTTTTGGAACCTGATCTAAACTATATTTTATGATTGGATAAATTAGATATTTTACCACTGTAAAGTATTTAATATTAACCAATCATGATCCATCTAACTAACAACCCACTTATTTGTAAGTGCTGAAATTACTTGTAATTTCAGCACCAGAGCGATTTGAATTTAACTTGGAAATTAGTTGCCTCTCCAAGAGAACTTCAGCAGCCGCAATAAACCAGTATACCCTAGATCTATTGAGCCTAGCAGAGACTAGCTAAACAACCTGAGACTAGATAGTATAAGAGTAAGATTAGGATCGGTATTAGACTAAGAAGTTGCACGAATCTATCCGGCCGAAAATAAGATAGCGTGACGAGCAGACGGTGTACCCTATCCGAAATTACTCTATGAGTTAACCACATCGGTCCTAACTCACTTTTTCTCTTTCCAGCTAATTGCTTCGCAGCCTCGAATCAGGAGATAACGAATAGTAATCAGATTACGTAATCAGGAGATAACGACTTTAAAAAAATCATTTTATGAACAAACTCAATCCAAATTTTTAAAACCTTGATGAGGTTTGCTGAAAGTCGATTCGTTTTACTTATTTTCTTGATTCGCAGACTGCTCGTTCCAGGCTTCCTACTGCCCATTAACTGGTCTCGAATAGTTTTTGGTTAATGAAATATTGATGTTATAACTCAGATTTTTGGGATATTGGTATCAAACTTTGAGCGCTTAAATGAGGTGAGCCGTAAAAAGAATTCATACGACTAATTAACTTGACTTAAACCACTTTGGAACGATTTCTCAAACCCTATTTTGAACAAAACATTCGTGTTTTTTTCAGCAACAAGTTATTGAATGATCAGTTAGTTATAATATTTTTTTTACAAACGGGTAAGTTCAGGCCAATGTAGTGGTGTGCGCGCTCTACTTCTGTGAACGTGAAGATCCTGGGATCAATCCCGCCATTCAACTAATGTTCTTTTAAAAATTGGTTTGAGGGGTACAAAAAAACCCAAGCATATAAATTACTCATTTTCTTCGAAAGTCGTAACAATTAGGCTAAAAAATTTAAAAATATATAACTTTCGGAACTTACACCGCGTTCGGTACTTCATTTTAGCCAAACTAGCAAAGCTTAAATCCCCATAAAATTACAAACCCGGGATGACCAAAAATACTAGTCATACAATTCAATATATGGAAAAATGCTAGTCATACACTTTCCATACAATTCCATACGTACAGAAAATTGCATGAAAGGTCTATGATTAGTATTTTTTCATAGACTAAGTGTATGAAATTGTATGATTAGCATTTTTGGTCTATGGAGGTCAACCCGGGAAGATAATCATTGCAATTTTGTCTTCTGAATAACTATTAAGGTATAAACATGAAAATTTATGATTTTTATTGGGAAGACAAGTTGAAAGATCTGGTGATTGACGCACCGGAAATGAATAAAAGGTCTGTAGATTCTGAATAATTCCCCATAACTTCCCTATCAGATTAGAAAAGTTGGCAAAAATAACTGGAAAAAAATAAAAAGCTGCTTTTGCAGCCACACACTTGTTTGGGGAATTATAAATAACTCTTATAGGGAATTAAAATCACAAGAATAAAACTGTATGTTCCGACTGCCCATTTTTTGGTCCGAATGCAAAACCTTGAATGTTCCGACTGCCCATTTTTGGTCCGAATAGTTTTGGTTGAAGAAACGTTGACAAACTGTGAACTTTGAGCTGATAGTATCAATTTTCAAGCATTAATGTTTGAGTAATTTATGGAGTTGTAATACCAATTAGCTTGATTCAATTCAATCTGGAGTGACTTTGTGGTGTCATGCAAAAACAATTAGCGTTACCTTTTAAGCATCAAAGTATAAAACGAGCCATTTAAGTAAACTAGATTCACATCGATCTTAAATCAAACAAGACTGCTCGTATCAGGGCGAAGCCCTGAATTTTCCGACTGCCTTTTAATGTTTAAGGAGCAGTAATAGCCTATAAAAATAAAATGTAATAAAATAAATCGAAAATTGTTTTTTTTTCTAAATTTTGAATTTTTTTTTGAAAATCATCTCCCCACATGCCATATAAAGTACAAAAGGATAGATTTTGCTCCTTGTAAAAATTCAATTATGGCAAATAAGCTTCTTCCAACCAATTTGGAACGATTTCTAAGACGGATTAAATCTCCGCTTACGCGTTAATAGCGCGAAATAGATCGCGCGTTAATTGTCCCAAATTGGCCAAACTGGCAATCTTTAAACCCCCATAACTTTACGAAAAATGATCACAGGTTAAATATCTTTTCAAATTTAAGCTCAGGACAACAATACCTTTTGAATGATATTTAAAAAATTCCGTCAAAAATGGCTAGTTAAAAAGTCGAAATTTGTCTGAAGAAAAAAACCAACCCCGAGCACAAATATTCCGTTACTTTCGTATCGAAAGTCGGAACAATTAGTGTTTAAGTGAACTCGACAATTGCGTGAGCACGAAGATCTAGGATCAATCTCCCGATAGAAAAATTCCTTTGAAAACTGGTCTCACTACAAAAAAAACCCTGAGCATGTATATTCCTTACTTTCCGACCGATCGGGGCAAAGCTCTGAGTGTTTTGACTGCCTTTTAATTTCTCTGGAGTATTTTTCGCTCAAACAATTTAACGAAGAAATTTTAAAAAAATAGAAAGTTGAAAAAAAGGTTTTGAGATTTTTTTTGTAATCATGGAAAAAACAATAACAACCAAATCACCCATTTTAATTTTTCTTATAAATTTTTTAAAGCGCTGGAAACCGTCGATTAAAATGATACACATATATGTTTCATAGATGAATCCTCGAACTGAAATCTAAGTTTGAGCTGTGAAACATCTACATAGTTGGCATTCATATTTCATGAATTAATCTTAGATGTAACATCCATGTTTCAGTCAAAATTCATCACGGATACATCAAAATAATTTGCATCCTTGTTTTATAGATAGAACTTTGATAAAAATGAATAAAGCAAGGATAAAAAGACGAAAAAGTTCGGAATGGTCATGCAACTTCAACGCAAGAGGGTTTAATTATTGAAAATTGGTTGAGCAGTTCTGTTAATTTTTTGAAAATAGGTAATATACAAAACTGTCGATTGAACATTTAGAGGACACAGAAACTAAGTTATAAGCAATGAATGTTATAGAGGTTGAGGAGTTATTTCTTGATGTGTGTGATGCTCTCTTAAAATCAATCTTTTTATTCATTGTATTTTGAATTGACTTTTAAAGTCGACAAAATTGTCCGCAAGAAGTACTTAGTTTCTAATATAATTTTGGTCAAAGTTCTGTACATAGTGATTAAATAAAGGTAGTATTTTGGCTCTTTTCCGCTACCCCTAAAAAAATTTCACATGTTCTATTTTAATAGTTTTTGTAACCGTTAAAAAGTTTACTAAATTTGAAAAACTAATCACAATCTAAAATATTAAAGAAAGTTGAATTTCAAAAACAACTCTGATTTTAAAATAAATAATTTTTACACCTCTGGATCATTTTGAACTTTCATTTTTCAAAATAACATGCTGGCAAAAACGCAACAATTTTAGTTCAGATTCAGCCAATAGGATTCACTTAAATCCGTCACCTTCTATATCTCTAACACCAACCTATTAGCCGAAAGATATTAAACTCCAGGCATATCTAAAATAAGCAAACCACTCAAACTTGACAACTTAAATAAATACCACCATAATATCATAACCCTCCCTTATCTAATAACGCAAAGATCAACAATATTTTCCCAACTCAGACCTCAAAAACCCTCCAACCAAAAATGGAAAATTAGCCTAAAGTAAAAAAGGACCATATTTATTTGGCCTATAGTACAAATATCTCAAAATACCCTAGATCACCCGACAAATAAAAATAAAGCAAAGAAGACCTCCCGAACACCATAAAATTAGCCCCCAACAACTTATCACAAAGCTCAACCCACTTGCCAAAAAATCAATAAATAACTCGACCACACTTGAATCTCACCTCAAACAACAAAAAAAATTTGACAAAGAAATCATTTCTTAAATGCTCTTCTCTCGATCAGTCAATATCTTTAAAAATACAATTTTAAATCTTTTAATAAACTTTTTCATACTATTCAAATTTTTGTTCATATTTCTATTTGATACTTTTGAAGCTTTTATAATCATTTCAAATATTTTTGCAACATTTTTTAAATTTTCTACTCTCTATTTGAAATATACCTCCAACTTTCCCAAATCATTGATCATATTCACAGGTACGATAATCCAAAGTCTATTTAAATGATACGAACAATTTTTAGTAGAACAGATAATTTTTTACTATTTGTAATTTTCAACATATTTTTATCATCCCTAATATTGACAATGTGTAAAAAAGGCAATAATCACGTTCGCCTTAGCAACAGTTCTTTCAATTCTTTTCATTGAAGAATACTACAATAAACATAAATCTTCCCACTAAAAAAAATCAATCAGAACACTTTCAAAAATTGCTAACCAACAATCACAAAATCAGTCTTCACCGACATCATCCAAAGAAAACCCAACAATACCTACAACTACCCCAAACCCCCAAACATCCACACGAATTTCTTTCCAAGATAATCCATAAACTTTTGAAGAACGACACGCTCAATTATCCGAACCATTAGAACCAGTTCAGCGACAGGCACACCTAAGTGAACCAACATATAAGTTGTACCCCACATTACCACAAGAATTAAGTAGAATAAGAAACATTAGTCATAACCAAAATACAGTCAAAAAAAATAGACAAATTATACATCCACGACGAAACAGAAGTTTTCAAACCCCTAGAGTTCATTTTGATATACCCCAATCACCAACACCAACTACTTCAGAAAACCCAAATAGTACATTACCAGAAACTCCCCCACTCCTTTCACAACGTAGCACCTCAAGTATTCCCTCAGATTACTTAGGTTCAACACCAACATCTGAACAAACACGTGAAAATTCCTTTAACCCCCCCCCCCCCCCAATCCCACAACACGACTACCATATTGGACAACACACTCATATACACAAGGTGAACCAAACTTAGTAATCGACCCAATAGATATTTCTACGGATACAACACTATCATCACTACCAGAAACATTATCACTACCGTCAACACCATCATTAAGTCAAATTTCACCGACGCTTTTCCCTTTAAATTTTCCAAATAACCTCGACGCTAGATATCGAGAACAATCATCAACAAATATCCCTTTACGATTAGATTGGAACACATTCGTAGCACCTCCACCATTATTTGGACAACATCAAGAAAGTAACCGACTCCACAGTTGGGCACTCAAAAGACTAAAATATAGACAAGATATCCACGAAGATATTCGTGAACACAATATTCAATTACTTCAACAAAATAGTCTCCAATTGAAATTCGAAATCACGATCAAACTTACTAATATTGTTCAACATCCCTACCCATTAAATCCACCAAATATAACAGCTCAATCGCTACCACCACCATTTATAACAACTGAAGTAATATATAAGTACGATAGATATACCAAAAACACAATTGGTTACATAACATTTTATAACCCATACTCAGGATTATCATACACATGTATATTCTAAAAATATTAACATTTCAACACATCTTTTTTCTAATATTTTCCGACCAGAACACAAATCCTTCTCCTCGCACAGGACCCCAGGATTTATTAGTAACACACTACGATTGTGAAGAAAACGATCAAAAAACACTACACAAATATGCAATAAATCAAGTATCACAATGCGAAACAGAACCACAAGCTATAGAAACTACAAATGTAATAGCAACATTGTATTCAAAAGCCCGAGCAACAACAGTCACAGGATATAAATTTACAGCAACATTTTCCGAAAAGAAAGTACACTGTTCACAAGTTTTTAATGGAAATAAGAACCGACTTGATCACGAATCATTCTATCAAAGTAATATAGAACGACTTTTACATTTAAATCCCGATGATTGTAAAAACGAACTACTCATAATAAACATCACAAGAAATAGAAACACAGACAGGAAAATAGTAAATTTCCAAGTCTTTGCCGATTCTGTACACCAAGCACAGCTTGAAAGATATCAAGGACATATAAAACTAGACGAAAAATACCCATACAACAGCGCACACGGAAGATTAATTTATGACATACACGATAAACACTGGATACCACACAATTGAGAAAAAAGACCCCTCAAACTGCAAAGCAAAGCAGACACAAAAAATAAAGGATATCCAGAAATAATGTTTTTCGATTGGAAATTACAACTCGAAAAAGTACAACTCACACGAGACTTATCAGATAACACAATGATCTATCAAGGAATTAGATTACGTTGCAAAAATGATCAAGGTTATTGTGAACCTACAACACGGACACAAGCAACAATTGTTTGATTTCCCGAAGATACATGCACAACATTTCAAGTAGCAAAAATACACGCTCGAATGATAAAATTTCATGAAAAATAATTTATAGAATCAATTCCATACGAACAAGTAAATCCATTCCGAAAACAAAGTAATGATTTTAGAAATGTTCATGATATAGAAAATAAATTAACACGTTTCCAAATATATCAAGAAACAGAAATTGCATGCAAATACAGAAATCCACTTTATAAAACACAATACTCTGAAATACTTGTCGAATACAAAAAAGGTTTCGACATGACCACTGGAAAAATAAAATTTGACCCTTATGCCACAGGTCACCCTCTAAATGAAGGAACATCATACATACCAGTTAACTTTCAAAAAAGCACAGGTCAACCTGGTGGAAAACTAAAGCCACATGACAGTAGAAGTACACGTTTACAAGAACTATCACTAATGAATAACACCTATTTTGGTAATATTCATTACAATATTCACTTAGATATGAAGTTAGACTACACAATTAGTCAAATTTTTAAAGAAATGTCACTCTCCGAATTAGAAACACTTCACCAATTATGCGAATTGGAAAGGACACAAATCCTACAATCACTCGCACTAGCAGTACTAAAAATACTCTACGCAGGATACTTATTGTCAGGAAATAGATTAAATTTTCCAGACTACGAAAGAAATATTTTTTGGTTTTATACTTGTACCAAAAAAGTATCACCACTATATGTTTTTGAAGATAAACGTTGTTATAAAAGAATCCCTATATTCTATAAAAATAAAGTACATTTTGTCGACACACTTTCAAGACGAACATATTTTTGGGATACCGCAATCCCATGTGGATCAAAAAATAGCCACAATGTAGTACAATTGAATCCTGATGAAGATAAATACTATCGCCTTACACCATACCCTACGTTAATGCAATCACTCGAAAAATTTTCACCCGAAAGCATCAGAGCTATTGCTCGTAATCCAAATATTGACTTACAATCAATTGGATTATATTCTAAATCAGATATCCAACATCACATTAGAACACAACAATTTCAAGAATTATTAACACAAATGGACACTATACAAAGACAGTCAATTGACCAGAATTTAAGAAAACTTGCCGAAACCGCAGGATTTGCAGATATTTATACACAAGATTATAGCGGATATTTTAAAGACATTAAAGACTACATAAATTTAAACGGTGAAAAATACAGACCGCAGGATATTAAACCTATAAATATTTTCAGTTTTGTCATCCTAAAAAACGAAATTCTAGCTTTTCTAGGATGGCCCTATTACATCTTAGAAAAATTAACGATCTGATACGCAATGTTTAACTTTATAGGATTTCTTTTCTCACTCTTAAAAGGAATCTATAACACATGCGCTACACACACACAAGTAAACAGACAAGCAAGTGTAGCACGCATACTGTTTGCAGGAATTTTTTGGAATTTTTTCATCATCAATCAACAAAATACTTCTAGATGCACAAATAAAAGAATATAACACGAAAATATCCACAAGACAGAACACTTACGACGAAGAACACAATAATATAGAGATAACACCTACCGCACCACAGTTGCCACCCCTACCACAAAAACATTCATTATCATTAGTTCTCCGTAATTTCCGAAACCTAGCAATCACAAATAATCCAAATTCTAGACCAAATATACCACAAAGCCCCATCCAACATATAATGACCCATCATTCACAAAATGATAATACATACGAAAAAATTATAGAACAACCCCACACCACCACTTTTCAGTCTCAAAATAATCATTTTTTTTTATCCCACGACGAGCCGACAACTTGGATCCCTACATCGCTCAAATTCCCACCCAGCCAACCTCCAAACTCAAATCCCAATAATCCCACTTTTTGCTTTCCCACCACCCGATTTTCCGATTATTAATATATCATCAAGCACGAATTCTGATACTAACTCAGATATTTCAGTTTTATACTCCATCTCACAATTTAATAACCCTAATGTAGAAACCCCTGACGAATTTGCAGACTCCGAACCATCTCCATCAAATTATACTCAGACCAACTCCTCAGTTTTTTCAAAACCCCCTTTTCAACCAATTCCATCAAATCATTCACTCCCATCCGTTTCCACTCCTTCTTATGCTTCGCAAGTGACCCCAACCTATTCTCCACTTCATTCCGTCAGATCATATAATAATTCTCCAGATACCCCCCAAATTTCCCAGGAACTCGATAATTTTGTTACCCTACAACAACAGTTAATACACCCTAACACCCTCACAATACATCAACTATCATCCACAATAGAATCCTCAAACCCACCTACTCCTACACCCTCCTCAGCTTACACTGCATCATTCACACAATCATCCACATCCACCGAAACATCTAGTAGCACTCACCGAGCTTATCGCACTTTTAAACGAAAGTTCCCGAATCACCCATTCCCGACCAAACCCGGAACATCCTGCAAATATATTAATCACCCGCAACACATAAACACGAAAAATTTTCTTGCAATCACCTTACCCTCATTTCCACAATATACATTAAACACACCTAACGATACTAATGACACACGTAGTTTTGTAGATGAACATGTTTTAATGCCAACACTTCATTGGACAGCTTATTATCATTTTAGTAACCCCCTTTGCCTACCACTAACTAATACTCATCAGCATAGAAAGAAACAAAGACATGTTATATAGACTCACTACAACACTAACACCTCGACAATTTACTTACGTAGGATATAAAAAATTACTAAAAACATTCACTGCACCCCGAGCTAACGAATTTACACTAGAATATTACGACCATAATATCATCCGACCTAATCAAGACTAATTTTCAGAAAAAATTTTCATCAAAACATCATACGTATTCACACTTAATATTTTTGATAGAAAGTATGATCACATGATTTCAAAATCTTTAGCTGATATTCAAGCTTACGAAAGTTTCTATGACAAATTTCAGTTATTTTCACTAACCTTTCACTTTCTTTCACCACATGAACGCCATTTGCACTGTTCCCACGATATTATGTTACGCACTAAACAAACCCTCACATATACATACTATCGTTTTATACAAAATCATTTTGGTTTGCATACCCCATCAAGACAACTTCACCATCGTTTTCAGTTTCTTAACTCAAAGTACACATCACCGTTTTTCCTTAATTTTACATATTGCATCAAAGATACTAACCTCCACGGCATCCTCCGCAACTATGACCCAGTTACCCAAATGTATATATTTTGTCCCATCACAAAGACCTTTAATGCCGAAGAATCCACACACCTTACTAGTTTGCAGAAGGCACTGAAGAACTGAAAACCATTAAAGCACTTCAATTGCTTTGGCCACTGCTACAAACTAAAAACATGATACGCATACTAGCCAAATTACTAACAAACTCCGACATAATACACGCCATTTTCCCCCACGGTTTTTTCCCCGACGACTAACAGGTAAGTATAATTTATACATATTTTTCACTAATCAATTTAAAATAAATACTAACCATTCTTTACTCATGTTTCATTTAGATCTTTAGTCAGATATTATACACGACATCTTCCCCCACGGCTTTTTCCCAGAAGATTAACAGGTAAGTATAATTTAAAATACTCTTCACTAATAAATTTAAATTAGTACTAACCATTTTCTATCAATGTTTGATTTATATTTCTAGTGTTCACATCACGATCATCCACAAAACAGAAAAGAAAAATAAAAATACAAACTTGTTAACTTCTCTTAAAATTTGTTAATTTCTTGCGCTAAATAATGTAATAAAATTCATACCAAATGTAGTAATTTATCAATAAATTATTTCCCCATGAAGCAGTAAACTTAATTACGATGAAAATTTATAATTTTAAAATTCCCCAAACGCAGTAAAATTCAAATTCTATGCAATACATTGATAAAATGAGAAAGCAGTACTAACCTTTTCAAATATTTTCATTCACTCGCACAAGAATTCTATCCAAACTCGCACAGCTCGCCCAAGAAGAATTGCTTAAATAATGATTTTAAGTTTCAAGTTTTCACGCTCAACAACTATAACACACGATAACAAGTTTCAAACTTTCCTTTAATCCGGATGGAAAGGAATTATATACTAAACCAAACTAACCAACGCAGCTTACTAAACACCACAAATCATAAAATAACAGCATGACTAAGAAAAGAAAACCAACGGTACCCAAACCGGATTAACCCAGTTTAGAACTGGATAATTTATTCTTTTGAAGACTATTATAAAAACTAAGAAAGGAATCATAAAACACAAAAAAGTCGCAAGACAAACCCATACCAAAAACAATTTGATTTTTGAAAAAATGACACAACCAAAGTAACAAAGAAAAGACCAACATAAACCCAACATAAAACGTTATCACATAACAGGACCTCTCAAAGAAACAGCATGAAATCATACTCCCACTCCTGGCCTAACCCACCAGAGAGGACGTCTTGAGCATGCTCTATAGCCGGCCTAACCCACCGCGCTACATCCACGCTTTGTGACCACACTTCTATTTTTAATAATTGGTTCTCAAGGGTGAGTAACTCTTCAAAATAACCAAACTAAAACAAAACGCTTTTGTGAAAATGACTAACTAAAATCATGATTAAAAAATTGAATTAACATAATTTTATAAAATGTAACTCATACTTTGCAGTATACACAACAACACAGACGAACATCCAAAGACTAGATGATCTCATCACACTCGAACAAAAGAATGGCTAAGCACAACCGACATGCCGTCCACAATCACAACTCAAAGGATTTAGAGTACAACTTGACTTCGCAGAAAAGGACTTCATTGAACTAGACCAATGACCACCTCGATGTTCAAGTATACGTACAGATCCGAGTTACGAGGCATCCCTTCCACACACGATCTTCACGCCATTCCCAGACGAGGTTGCACACAAAACAAGTTCTCTACATAATACAGAAAAACCCGTCATAGCAAACCATTTTGAAATCGGATTGATTTCATTGGGGATCACAGTCGTTGTCAAAGACAACGTAATAATTTCCTGTCCATAATTCCAGCGTCCTGGAACTTCCTTATCCAAGAGGAACCGGACAAGAATACGATGTTCACCAAATTCCAACGTTCATCATCATTCCTTCAAATTGCAGAAAGATAATTCTAAAAAACTCTGTAAAACCCGGATGGGTGGAACCTGATCTAAACTACATTTTATAATTGGATAAATTGGATATTTTACCACTGTAAAATATTTAATATTAACCAATCATAATCCATCTAACTAACAACCCACTTATTTGTAAGTGCTGAAATTACTTGTAATTTCAGCACCAGAGAGATTTGAATTTAACTTAGAAATTAGTTGCCTCTCCAAGAGAACTTCAGCTGCCGCAATAAGCCAGTATACTCTAGATCTATTGAGCCTAGCAGAGACTAGTTAAACACCCTGAGACTAGTAGATATAAGAGTAAGATTAGGATCGGTATTAGACTAAGAAGTTGCACGAATCTATCCGGCCGAAAATAAGATAGCGTGACGAGCAGACGGTGTACCCTATCCGAAATTACTCTATGAGTTAACCAAATACATCTTAACTCAACTGGGCTTTTCAGAAAAAAAAATTCTTTGTTTGTATTTTCATTCTAATTTTTGAAAAGGCATATATCGATGGCAGCAATTAAGTTATAAAAACTAGTTATCAATTTACTGAAGAATAGATATCATCAATAAGACAAACAAAAATGTGGGTTGTATCTATGCTTGTATCTAAGTAAAGAACAACTGAATTATACAGAGCTTTCTTTGATAACTGTTGATAAAACGAGTCAGACAATTTTGATTTAAGTTTTCAATAAGCTAACGTTGCATAGCGATCATGGCAACATCATTTTGCAATTTGATCATTAAGTAGTGACTCATAAACTATTAAACTAAGACAAGTTTCTTTTCGTTCTTAACCCTCCATCAAAAGTAAATGGCTTTTGAGTTTACCAACAGATATTGACGGCGAACAAAATATGGCTGGTATATGTGATTAAAATAGCCACTTTTTTGTAAAAAGCAAGAATAGAGTCGCTTTGAAGCCCGCAAACTAACTTTGCTAAAAAATGACAATCGTTGCAACATAATGTCGAAAATTTGACAATATGCAGTGACGCATTATTTTTAAAGTTCTAACATGTTTTTAGTGAAGAAAAGGCTATTTGAGTTTCTTTCAGACTTAGATGAATTGATGACTTGAAGTGAGAACTGTGCTGTAAAAAGCATAAAAAACTATTTGGTTTTTGGTTAACGTATCTAATAGCTTAAGGTTGATGACTGTTTATTTTTTGATGATATTTTGTTTTAGTAGTCAAGGCAATAATTCAAAAAGATCATGTCGATCTCACTCTAACATTGCATTTCAGCAGTCCTGCAGACCAAGAAATCAGAGTAAAACGAAAATCAGTATCAGACTAAAAAAAACTGCCCTTGCTTATCTAGCCAGAAACCATTTTATAACCATTTTCCACAGATATATGATGTGCTCAATTGAGATGATATGCTCAACAACCTGTCCCGACAACCTTAATTCAGAACAAAAATGCTTGTAAAAGGCCAAATCGCTGAACGTTCCGACTGCCTCAGGTCCAAAGAACAAGGATGATGTTAAAGAAGGTAAAGCTTTGTGAACGGTTCAAAAAAATTTGAAATAAAAGGACTTTTAAAAAAAAAGATAATTGAAAAAATCATTTTTAAAAAGTCCACTCTCACGCTCTTCAGTGAACAAAATGATGCAGAGAATCCATAACTTGTCTCATATCAAGTTGGGTCGATATCTGGGCCAGATTAAAACACCGCTCACGTGTTATAAGAGCGGATTATGTTGCACATTAATTGACCCAAATTAGCTAAATTTGCATTTTTCAAACGGCAAAAAAGAACAGGTGAAAAATTCTGCTAAAGTTGATCTCAATTCAAAGCTTAGTTAAACAAGACTGCTCGTATCAGGGCGAAGCCCTGAATGTTCCGACTGCCCTGTAAAGTTTATGGGGCAGTAATAACATTAAAAAGTTAAATGTAATAAAAATGAAACTTTTTTATCTTCTAAAATTTGAAACTTTTTATGAAAATCATCCCCCCACAAGCCATATAAAGTACAAAAAGATACATTTCGCTCCTTGTAACAAATCAATTATGGCAAATAAGCTTCTTTCAAGCAACTTGAAACAATTTCTAAGACGGATTAACTCTCCGCTTTCGCGTTAATAGCGCGAAATATATCGCGCGTTAATTGTCCCAAATTAGCTAAAAGGGCAATCTTTAAACCGCCATAACTTTACGAAAAATGATCACAGCTAAAATATTTTTTCAAACTTGAGCCCAAGACAATAATACCTTTCGAATAAAATTTTAAAAGTTGCGTCAAAAATGGCCTGTTAAAAAGTCGAAATTTGTCTGAAGAAAAAAAACCCACCCCGAGCACAAATATTCCGTTACTTTTGTATCGAAAATCGGAACAAAAATGACAATCGTTGCAACATAATGTCGAAAATTTGATAATATGCAGTGACGCATTACTTTTAATATTCTAACATGTTTTTAGTGAAGAAAAGACAATTTGAGTTTTTTCAGACTTAGATGAATTGATGACTTGAAGTGGGAGCTGGGCTGTAAGAAGCATAAAAAACTATTTGGTTTTTGGTTAAGGTATCTAATAGCTGAAGGTTGATGGCTGTTTATTTTTTGATGATATTTTGTTTTAGTAGTCAAGACAATAATTCAAAAAGACCATGTCGATCTCACTCTAACATTGCATTTCAGCAGTCCTGCAGACCAAGAAATCAGAGTAAAACGAAAATCAGTATCAGACTTAAAAAAATTGCCCTTGCTTATCTAGCCAGAAACCATTTTATAACCATTTTCCACAGATATATGATGTGCTCAATTGAGATGATATGCTCAACAACCTGTCCCGACAACCTTAATTCAAAACAAAAATGCCTGTAAAAGGCCAAATCGCTGAACGTTCCGACTGCCTCAGGTCCAAAGAACAAGGATGATGTTAAAGAAGGTAAAACTTTGAGAACAGTTCAAAAAAATTTGAAAAAAGGACTTTTAAAAAAAAGATAATTGAAAAAATCATTTTTAAAAAGTCCACTCTCACGCTCTTCAATGAACAAAATGATGCAGAGAATCCATAACTTGTCTCATATCAAGTTGGATTGATATCTGGGCCAGATTAAAACACCGCTCACGTGTTATAAGAGCGGATTATGTTGCACATTAATTGACCCAAATTAGCTAAATTTGCATTTTTAAAACGGCAAAAAAGAACAGGTGAAAAATTTTGCTAAAGTTGATCTCATAAATCTCAATTCAAAGCTTAGTTAAACAAGACTGCTCGTATCAGGGCGAAGCCCTGAATGTTCCGACTGCCTTGTAAAGTTTATGGGGCAGTAATAACATTAAGAAGTTAAATGTAATAAAAATGAAACTTTTTTTTCTTCTAAAATTTGAAACTTTTTATGAAAATCATCCCCCCACAAGCCATATAAAGTACAAAAAGATACATTTCGCTCCTTGTAACAAATAAATTATGGCAAATAAGCTTCTTTCAAGCAACTTGAAACAATTTCTAAGACGGATTAACTCTCCGCTTTGGCGTTAATAGCGCGAAATATATCGTGCGTTAATTGTCCCAAATTGGCTAAAAGGGCAATCTTTAAACCGCCATAACTTTACGAAAAATTATCACAGCTAAAATATTTTTTTGCAAATTTGAGCCCAAGACAATAATACCTTGCGAATAAAATTTTTAAAAGTTGCGTCAAAAATGGCCTGTTAAAAAGTCGAAATTTGTCTGAAGAAAAAAAATCCACCCCGAGCACAAATATTCCATTACTTTTGTATCGAAATTCGGAACAAAATGACAAACGTTGCAACATAATGTCAAAAATTTGATAATATGCAGTGACGCATTACTTTTAATATTCTAACATGTTTTTAGTGAAGAAAAGACAATTTGAGTTTTTTTCAGACTTAGATGAATTGATGACTTGAAGTGGGAGCTGGGCTGTAAGAAGCATAAAAAACTATTTGGTTTTTGGTTAACGTATCTAATAGCTGAAGGTTGATGGCTGTTTATTTTTTGATGATATTTTGTTTTAGTAGTCAAGACAATAATTCAAAAAGACCATGTCGATCTCACTCTAACATTGCATTTCAGCAGTCCTGCAGACCAAGAAATCAGAGTAAAATGAAAATCATTATCAGACTTAAAAAAAACTGCCCTTGCTTATCTAGCCAGAAACCATTCGAAACAAAAAGCCAATTTATTTGAAATGAAACAACAAACTAAAATCAAAATTAAACAAGGATAGGCTGTTGCTGAGCAAGTATCACAGAATGTTCCGACCATATTATCCACAAAAACTGCAAAAAAAAAAACATTTTAATCTTTAAATTAAAACGTCATTTCTTCTACGTGGTGAGATTAGAGATCCCTAAAAACGCGTAGAAACTTAGTGCGTTAGGCATAAAAGACTACAAAGGTCTCCAAAAAATAGATAAACAAAAATGAGAAAAAAATTCAAAAAAATTTCTAAAATGTTTCCTAATTTTGAACTAAAAATTTTAAATTTGTATGACAATTATCAAAAAAGTGCGTACTAAAGCTTCCAAAACTGGTTTCATTTTTAGTAAAATCAAGTTTACCTAGCCTATACGGCCAATAATTTCATATAACGAACGTTACTCGTTCGCTTTACTCGCTCGAAATTTAACTAAAACTAAAAAAATTTAAACCGGTTTTTCTCAACACTGGGAAAAATTTTCGGATTTTTTTGAATGTCCTCGAATCATGACTGAAAGGGCATATTGCTCCAATAGTTATTTATGCTACCTGATTTTACGTGGAAAACAAAAACAAAAAAACTTAAACGCATCCAAATACACAGTTCCTCCAAATTTTTCAAATGGCTGAAACAAAAATCGAATTTTCTTGTTTTGTGTCTCTCGAAAAACTGATATCTTTTTAGTAATTGTCGGAATTTTCAAACTAATTTTTTAAATCTTTCTGGTTTTGTAGCTTTCGTTCGTTTCATTTTTTCAAATTATGGTTTAGTCATCCTCAACAAACAACCATTTGTTTTTTTCCTTGTGCGCATAGTTGTTCTAGGCGGTAAAAAACGGTACATGTATTTTCAGAGAAAAAGATATTTTAATCGATCTCATTGGCTTATTAAATCATGTTTCAGAATTGCAACAGACACTAATACACAGTCACAAGCAGAGAAACCATATCATACCATATTTGTTTGCGTCAGCTGGATAATCTTGCTTTGGTTACATGCGTTGAGACGTTCGTTTGTGTCGACAGAGATGTTGTAACTGAACAGAATTGCAAACTCTACAACTGCACCGCTTCTCTCAGCAGCTTTACGCAAATTACCAAACAGAAGAGATCCAGGGTACGTTTTGTAGTATTTTTTTTCAATCAATTTAGTAAATTTTTTCAACTGATATTTTTTTTAGTTAATTTTTTCAACTGATAATTTTTCCACAGTAGTTTTTTTTTGGAACAAAAAACATTTTAGGCCATATATGCCGCTCGCGCTGTCTATACTAAGAGGTCTTGAAACTATGAATCTTTATAAAAAAACACAGTTTGATCAGACTTCGAATCTCTGTGCGACTATGCTAAGAATGCACGACGTGGCGAGTGATTTTGACCCGCGGTGCGGATAGCAAACTTCGGGTGCTTCATCATAGATTCCAAAATGAAAAATCAGTTCCATGCTAGTAATGTAAAACGTGGACCTAAACGAAACAGAAATGTTGAAAAAATGAACCAAATAGATAATTGACTGAAAAAAAAATCAGTTCCATAGGTTCCAAAAAAGGTTACATAAGTCCCAAATCGTTTCAATCGATTAAATACTTCATTAGCCGACTCTCTTTGACATGCTCACAACTCAGGGAACTGGTCACCCGCATGACTGAGCTTAACTGAATTCATGCCGTTTAAACAAACAAAAAATTTATTCACCTATTCGTTGGCTCTGAATTCAGGAAGAAAATTTTTGGGGCTTTATGCGACTGATTTTTCATTTTGGTTTCTATGAACATTTAAGAATTCACCGAAATTTGATCTAACAACGATATTGAGCTCGACTTTTCTAAAGCGCCGGGTGTCGAGCGCAGGATTATTTGACGAAGCGATTTTTGTTAAAGTCGCAGCACTTCATTTATTCGATCAATATGAACAAACCACAATTTTCTGAAACATAAAAAAAAAAAAATTTTTCAGAATGCTTTGACATGGTACTGCATTTTTGTTTCCATGCATCCAACCCTTAGACTTAATTTATATTGGCGCTTCCCTGAAAAAAAAATCAAAATGTACTATGTTAGAGTCATTCGGCTATGATTGGATGCAGTTTGTACTAAAATGGGAATCCTGTGGTGAGAAAACTACAGTCAGAAAAGATGGAACTCGTGAAAAAATCACCACTAGCATAATCAGTATAAAAATCAGTTTAAGACAAAAAGAACTCAAAAGTACGACACCTTCATCATCGAAAAGATCCCTCTTTAAGAATTATCTTTAGAATTATTATTTAGTCGACTGAACGAAATTTTCTTTTTCACTTACATGTTTATAAAAAAACCAAATACCGCTCTTGTTTGCAAGCCATCCTGCTTTGGGATTTGCTTTACAGCTATAGAACAAATATTTAAGAAAAGTCTATGAAAAATTTTACCAATTTGTGCAACTGGTTCATTGCGGGGAACGAGAATAAAGTCTCAAACCCCCAATCTCATAAGTAAACCCAACAAACTATATTCATTATTGAATCAAATCAATTCAATTTATATTTCACGTATATCTATCTTTTAAACTAGTCAAACCATAATTACTTTCCGACAAACTCTTACTTTCAGAAAATTGTCGTTTTCTGCGACTTTGTGCCTCGGAAACCAATCTCGTCAAGACACAGAGAAGAGCCATTAGATGTCAGGTATTCCAAAAAGTATCACCAGAGACGATCTGGATCAGAATTCGATGAGAGATCCAGACTCCTTGCACTACTCCAGTCTGACTGTTGAGTCATCCCAGTCACAGGGTAGCTCAAAGAATTCAAGCCAACGAGCTACCCCAACTGGGAAAATTAAGAAGGGTAAGAAAAATTTAATGTTTTTACGACTGATATTTTTTGGAGAAAAAATTCTAAATTTGTTTCCCATTTTTTTTCTGTCAAATTGCACCTTTTAAAAATGTTCAATTAAACTTGCACATGTTTTATTGCTCTGATCAGAGAAGCTCTTCAATATCTGAGGCCTCATAGCACTTACTTTCCTAAGCAAATCATCTTCTCTCAGTAAAGAAATGCAATCCTATAAAAGGATACGTCAACGATTCAGCACTACGATTGCAATAGCGAAAGGGGAGAATAAGTCAGATCCTTTTTTGGTTTAGTACATAGAGATATCTTTTTTTCCATGAATTTGATCACTTTAGACAAGAAAGCCGACAAACAAAAAGGATCCTCAAAGAAGTAGACGAGAAGGCCGACAAGATCAACAAAACTTCTTCTAGTGAGATAAATGATAACTTACCCTAATTTAGATATTCAGGATTAACAGTAAATTTAAACACTGTTTTTAATAGTATAAATTCAAATCATTTTAATTAAATAAAAATATTTATTAAAACTATATAAAAACTACCTGTTTTTATTTTAATCTGACAACCAATTGAATGTTGTTTGAAGATAAAACGATCAAAAACAAATGAATTTGAGCTGAGCGGGGTAGATTTTTGAGGCTTTTTGCATCTTGGATAGGATTCTACCCTAGTCGATCAAGGAAGGTTATCTTGCAAGCTCTTGCAAGATTCGTTAAAAGACGATGCATTACATTCAAAGATCTTGCAAGAGTCTTGCAAGATCTTGCAAGATAACCTCCTTTAAAGATAACCTTTTTTAAAGCAAGATCTTTGAAGATATGATATTTTGTGGGGGGGGGGACTGCTTTCAACGCGAAGACAACCTTCCAGCGTTCGTGGGAGAAGGATGCTATACATACACACAGCCCGCATTGCCCCCAGAAGGCTATAATTTTCAAGTTTTCATGAAAAGGATGGCCATTTCTAAGTTTTGATTGCCAAATCATAGCTACCTCTGTCACAAAAAATATCAAAGCAGACAAAAATTTAAATAACATATTTCCAGCAAAAAAAATCGTTGAAAGCAAGAAATACAGAAGGAAAATTAAGTTTTTGTAAACTTGTAACTCATTTTGTTTTTATTTTTTGCTCAATTCGTGTTTCCTTCTTTTCTAATGTCACATCTTGCCAATTTGAATAATACTGCTTGTCCCTTCGTTTCATTCGCGATTGTACTGGAGCGGTTTTTTGACAATTTTTTCCGAATTTCAATATAATAATCATAAGAATTTTGATAATAAGTAAAAATTTGAGATGTAAAAAAAATCCACTAGAAAAGACGCCGCGTAGCCACAATATTTTTGAGAAATGAGATTGTACGCTGTTGGATAACAGAAACATGATCTGAATGGTTACTTTAAGCGTTCAATAACGACTCAAAAAACGCATAAATTTCCGTTTTGCTTCAAAAATGCTTCAAAATTCTTTTGATGCAGCAAAGCGTTCGAAGTTGTTTTGAAAGCATCAAGCTACAAAATTCTGTTTTTATTCAGTTTTTTTTTTGTAAAATAAGCGTTTATTTATGCGACGGGGCTATTTTGCAAACCTCAGTTTTTTATTCATGATTGTCTTATTTGTAAGGTTACGCAAATTGGATGCTAATAGCTTATGGGTTTTTTGGGAGGGGGATCTTTTTTAAACTGTTTGTGTCTTGAATGTACTTCAAAACTTGAGACTGATTTTGTCTTGATTTTGAGACATTTTTGTTCGTAAGTCAGAAAATTACCTTTTTTGTGAATCAAGAAATTTTTTTTAAAAACCAACACTACAGCGCCATAAGCTAGACTTTATCGATTATCGTGCCATATTTATCCACTATATTTGATTATAGTGGATTTTTGAGCCACTATAATCAAATAATTTTGAAAAAAAAAAATCTATTAAAATCCATTATAATCGATTACAGTCCATTTTTGTTATCAATATAATGCATTATTTTATGGACATAAAATCTATGAAAATCGATTAGTTTTTATAGATAATTACTTTACTTTTTGCAGCTTTCTCTCACCATGTTCACTAATTGCCACCACCATGCCCCCTGTTGCGCCCCTTCCAACCCCCAACCCCGCCCTCCACCAAATCTCAATACCACCGTTCACCGCCGACCCCTTGCACTCTAACAATCCACCGTACTCCGCCAACCCCCGTACTTCTGATTAAGCCCCTCCCTCCTATTCTATAATATACTCCATCTACTCCTTCCCCGAGTCCCCCCTCGCTCCCTGGTTTAACCCACCATCGCCAAAGAACCCCACCATACACCCACGCGAAGACAACCTTCCAGCCCACTGAAAGAAAATACTATGGGGGTAGAGGTTAACGTGAGGGAAGGAGAGGAGGTGTTGCTGCGCGTCAGATTGTGCGGATAGCGAATAAAACTGAATAACAAAAATATCGTTTTCAACAATAAAAGCGATAAACGTTAATAAAAAATGAAGTCTATTGAGAGGTCAAAATAGTTAATTTGAGTTTAAAATTATTATGAACAAAATAAAGTAGCACAATAAATATGTTTTTATAAAAATTGATGATAATCCAATCTAATCGATTAAAAAGGATTAAATTTCTTTCAAAAAAGTTTTGGAAATTAGCAGAAAATGAGTTTTACTGCTTTGAAAAATATTAACAAATTAATTCAATTCTTATCTATTATTATTGATTAATTTTGAGTTTCAGTGACAAAGACTATACATATCATATATTATCGGTTATTATCCATGAAACTTCAAAGCCATAACTGAGTCGCCTATTGTATAGAGAGACTTAAAATTTGCCATGGTCTTACTATTTATCGAATGTTGTCCGTGACCAGACGAACACGGTTGATCCCATAAATGAATTATCTACTTAACTCGTCTGTCAGTGTCATAGGTACTTCTCTCTTCAAGCCTGGTCTTGACGCCTTTCGTTACGCCTGGACTCTCTGAACTACATAAAAATTTTATCTTGCTGTTAACAAATGAAAAGTAGGCAAAACTGTTTGTATCAGGGCGAAGTCCTGAATGTTCCGAATGCCTTTTAAGGTCTATGGAGCAAGAATAACATGTAAACGTTAAAATTAGAATTTTTGTTTTATTTTGAATTTTTTTGTGAACTTCATCTCCCACAAATATATAAAGTACAAAATGATGGATTTTGCTATTATTAACAAATCAATTATGGCAAATAAGCTTCCTTCAATCAATTTGGAAGAATTTCTAGGTCGGTTTAAATCTCCGCTTACTCGTTAATAGCGCGAAAAATATCGCGGTTTAATTGTCCCAAATTGGCCCAAATGACAATCTTTAAACCCCCATAACTTTACGAAAATTGATCACAGTTGAAATGTTTTTTTTTTCTAATTTAAGCTCAAGACAGTAATATCTTTGCAATGATAAAAATTTATGTCAAAAATGGCTACTTAAAAGTCGAAAGTCGGAACAAAAATTGATATTTTCGACAATCGGAACAACAATACTTTTTGATTGATATAAAAAAGTTCATCAAAGTTAAAAAGCCTGTCTGAAGAAAAAAAAACCCACCCCGAGCACAAATATTCCGTTACTTTCGTTATGAAAGTCGGAACAACAACAAAAAATTACTTTGATGCAATCTAAATGATGTTCCGACACCTAAAAGTAGGGAAGAATTTGTAATCGGTCTTGTTTCAGTTTCTCTATCCATATTTTTTTCTTTTCTATGCAAAAATAAGGTACCACAAAATAATCGTCAGATGAGATTGACCAAAACATCATAATAAAAGCTTTCCAATTGTTTAATCGCAAATTTATTGACCTTAAAAACTTTGTCTGAAACTGATAGTTTTGTTATTCAGTCAGTTTTTTTCGCTATCCTTACAATCTGACCCGCAGCAACCCCTCCTCCTCTTCCCTCACGTTTACCTCTACCCCATAGTTATATATTCCAGTGGGCGGTGGATGTGTGGTGGGGGTGGGGGTGTTTGACGATGGTGGGACAAGCGCGATAGAGTAAAATAGGAAGGATGGGTGTAGTGGAGGTACGGGGGTTTGCAGGGTACGGTGGATTGTTGGAGTGTAAGAGGTCAGCGGGGTCGGCGGTAGACGGTGGTATGGAGCTTTGGTTGAAGTTGGGGTTGGGATTGGCGGGGGCCTAAAAGGGGCATGGTGGTGGCAATTAGTGAACATGGAAAAATGTTCTGTAAATGTCTACTGTATCTGCCCGCGAGTTATAAACATCAAGCTTACAGTTTAGCCACTGATTTTAAAAATATTTATATGAGGTTCAAAAATTGTTTGTAAATAGATAAAACAGATTATGCCAATTTGAATGACAGGTCTAACCAAAAAAAATAGGTATCTTAATTTAAACTTTATACTTTGAATAAGTATCCAATCAAATTTTGAAGTTTTCTTTTTGTTTTGAAGATTTTTTTAGATCTTAAATCTAACAAGACTGGTCATATCGGCTCAAAAACCCTGAAAGTTTTGGTTGCCTTTCAAGACCTATGGGGCAGTATTAACATGAACAAATTACAGGTAAAATAAAACAAGATTTTTTTCAAATCTGAGAATTTTTGTATAAACCTTCCCGTCACTCGCCTTTTTAAGTAGAAAGTGATAGATTTAGCTCCTAGTAACAAATCAATTATTGCATTTATTTATCAATTAACTCTCGGACAGATTAAATCTCTGCTTGCGCGTTAATTGCGCGAAATAGATCGCGCGTTAGTTCCCCAAATTGGCCAAAATAGCAATCTTTGGACCCCCATAACTGTACAAAAAATGATTACAGGGAAAGTTTTTTTCAATTTTAAGTTCAAGACAACAATACTTTTTAAATGATTTATAAAAATTTCGTGAAAATTGCTAGTTAAAATTTCAAATTTCGTCCAAACAAATATTCCGTTACTTTTGTTACGACAGTCGGAACAAAAGACAAATTTTGTCAACATAGTTCGTTCAAGAAAAATTGAAGTCTCGACGCAGTTTAGTCCCAGGCAATTTGCTTTAAGAACTCTTGCACCTGGTCTCTGCGGCTCTAACAAGCTTCGTTTTTTGTCTTGAGGAACAGATCAAGGCTACTTAGTAGTTTTCCTGGTTTTCTAAAAACTAATTTTTTGTTTAGGCTCCGAAAGGACTAAATCCATAATTTTTTTTTGCCTCCGTTACAAAGGAAGGTGATTGAATAATTTTTCTTCTAGAAAAAATTAAAATCTTATTTGCGGTTCAAAAAAACTGATCTCAAAAAAAAGATTAAAATAGATCAGTTTCCAAAAAAACTGCAGTATTCGAACAAATTTTGAACAGATTTTCAATCAAAATTAGGCAGCTGAAAAATGATACAAAAAAAAGGGAAGCTTTTATTTCAGAATCAATATATTGACTCAACCAGTCGAGAATAGCACAAAATCTATTTGAATTTCAAGTATGTTATTGAGATCATAGCCTGTTACGTTTGTGTATTATTTTCAAAACTAAAATTCACCCCTTTCTCAAAAATTAAGGTGTTCAAAAACACTTTTGTTATTGTTTGATAAAATGTCAATTATCGGTTTTTTGCATGTTCAAGCCATACATTGCAACAGTCCAACATCTTTAAAACTATATAATTTTTTTGTTTTTGTGTCCTACAGTAGACAAATATACGTACAAGGCATGATACTATTGTGTCAAACAAAAACCCAAAAAATGACATAAAAATAGTTTCAAGAATGGAAAAAAGACTGGATATTTTTACTGCAATCCTACAATTGGACTAAAAATTGAACGAAGACACAATGGCTACAAAAATAATGTGCTTGAGATTTTTTTGGAAAAATTATTATAAAAAAAACGATTTAATATTGTTTTTGTTCTGACTTTTGTAATGATTTTTTTATTCAGACAAATTTAGACTTTTTAATTAGCCAAATTTGACAAAAGGTTTTTAATCATTTAAAAGTTATTGTTAGTTTGAGCTTAAATCTGAAAAAAAATTTTACCTGCGGTCAATTTTCGTGAAGCTATTGGGGCTGAAAAATTGCTATTTTGGCCAATTTGAGACAATAAACGCACGATCTATTTGGCATTATTAACGCGTAAGCGGAGATTTACTCCGTCTTAGAAATCGTTCCAAATTGGTTGAAGGAAGCTTATTTGCCATAATTGACTTGCTACTAGGAGCAAAATCCATCACTTTGTACTTAATATAGCGTCGAGGGGGGGGGGGGGAGAATTTCACAAAAAATCTCAATTTTGAATAAATCGTTTTTTTTACCTGTAGTCTTTTCCATGTTATTTCTTCCCCATAGACCGTACAAGGCAATCGAAACATTCAGGGCTTTTCCCTGATACGAGCTGTCTTGTTGGTCTAATGATTTAAAAATTCATCCTGGAAGCAACAGGAAAACTTCAAAATTTGATTGGATACTTATTAATTAGAGCTGGCATGTTGCTTATTTATCTAATAACAAACATTTTTTCACCCTCATAAAAAACTTCGTAAAATCAATGCCTAAACTGTAAGCTTGATGTTTATAACTCGCGGGCAGAAACAATAGACAATTTCAGGACTTTTTTCCATTTTTTGGCTCTTTTCTACTATAGTCCTTCAGCCTAATTACACATTACCAATTCAACATTATTTAGATTGGCTCCATAGAAATTGTTTAGTAAGTCCTAAAGTAGTTTTAAAAAAATGAGGACCCACTGACGAGTGATGGATTGAATTGCGAGTGATTGGCTCCTTAGAAATTGTTTAGTAAGTCCTAAAGTAGTACAAAAATGAGGATCCCCTGACGAGTGATGGATTGAATTTCCCACTAAATCTACCCGCACAAAATGATAGGCTCTTATATTAAACATCAATTTTGCGGTGTAATCATTCTCTCTTCGAAGTTTTTTATGAAGATAAAACTTGTTTGCATTTGACTTTGACATGTGATCTCCTATGCGAACTTTCATGACGTTTAAATTACGCGAGTGAAATAACTCTAAATAAAAAAAACTTAAAAAGTGCTCCTGGAGAAACGGTACATTGTAGAAGAGCGCCAAAAGATCTCTACTTTTAATGAAAAATACAGAAACAGTTAATCAAAGTGTGAACTGAATATGGATTGCGAAAAATTCAGCAAAACTAGTGTGAACTGAAAATAATTTCAACATATACTCATATTATATTATTCTTGTCACTTTAAAAGTCAAAAGTTGAGGTTGCGGAAGCTTTTTATTACTTAACTTTTCCTTAATTTGTCTTTGAAACTTTACTGCATGTTACAAAAGAAGTGAAGTTGCCAGCGAAATTTTTAAGGTTCAGCCAAATGGAACAGTCTCCGAGTGGTCCCTTGTCGTCATCAACGTTGTCGTCTTCAACGTTGCCGCAAGTGAACAGTGAAGAATTTTCGGCTGTTCAGAGTGGGCGAAAATACGCAGAGTGTGTTGAAAAAGGGCTGGAGTGTCCAATTTGTTGTAGTGTGATGGTGAGCCCGGTGACACTTCAACCTTGCCAGCACAGTTTTTGCAACTCCTGCATCAGCAAATGGCTCATCAGGGCGTATCTTTGTCCGTTCTGCAAGTGAGTTGAGAGCAGATTTAAGCTCTTTTCCAGTGTCTCACACCCTCATAAAGTTACAATTATAGTTAAAAGTTGTTTATACGGCCATCTACATTAAAGAGACCTTAGAACCTACTTTTCATTTGTTCATGCTCAACATTTTTAAGGCCGTTTAGAACATCAAAAGTAAAATTATATAATACTTCGAAAATGAATTACAGATGAAATCAAATAGGGAGCTATAGTGAAGAGCCCGTTTAGAAGCATGGTTCCGCATTTTTGATGAGCCCCATTCTGCAAATCCTTTGTACACTACATTAAAATTAAAAGCAATTTAGAAGTTTTTACTCTCTAAAATACCTGTATTCAATGTCCATTTGAACAAAATTTACGTCGATTTTCGACAAACTTTTTAAATAGACCAAGAGCAAACGATCAGAGCTACTCTCTAAGAAACTATAGACTAAAAACTTACCAATGTAATTAAGCTCTGAATATGCCAAGTTTCCTCTTCTGCATTACGCGATCAACGTGAAAAATTCAGAAACAGTTGAGTTTAGTAATTGTTTTCCTTAAGTATTTCCTTTTCCTTGCTGTAAATGTTTCACGCTGCATAAAAAATTTTTATAATACGCGAAAAAGTTCACTAAGATGGAAAAATTTGTGCACAATAGAAAACCTGGCATGTTCAGACCCGGAATACATTGGCAAGTCTTAGACACCAAATGTTATTACACTAGCAGACAAAATAAAGCGCAAATTCAGAACTTTACTCTGTAAAATGCCTGTTCTCAATGTCCAGTTTGGACAAAATTTTTTCTGAAATTTTGCTAAAATTTTACATAGACCAAAAGCAAGTGGTGAGAGCTATGCTCTATGAAATTATCAATATTTGGATTCTAAGACTTACCAATGAAATGCGGGTCTGAAGCTTCCGAATTTCCGCATCTGCTTTAAATTTTACGTCGTACTACATTCTTTCTCGAATATGCGGATTTCAAAAGTTAATCATGCGACGTGGAATATACTCAGCAAGTAAAACGAAACCTTTATTATGAAATATTTACTAAAGTTGGCTGTTTCCTACATTTTCACGCAGATTGAGAAACTTAGTGCAGACGAAGAATTCTGAATTTTTTTGACCCGACTTAAATTGTTAAGACTTTGAAAACAATTTTTGAGAGTTTCATAGATAGTGTAGCTCCGATCATTGGCTCTTGGTTTGTGTAAATATGTTGCTGAAAATCGAATTAAATGTTGTCTAAAATGGACATTCAAAAGGCATTTTAGATAGAAAAAGTTTAGTTTACGCTTAATTTTGTTTGTGTTTACGCTTGAGTTGAAAAAACTCATGTCAATTATTTCTGATTTTTTTTTAATCTTTATTTTTTTGAAAACTTGAATCAGCGCTCAATTTTGTTGTACACTAGTGTGTTTTTTCCCTTTCCTAATACAACTTAAATCATTTGAATTGACCTGGGAGAAGGGGGTTTTGTTGAAATAAAAAACCGATATCACAAAAGAACTCTTATCCACCACCTCTTCCCACATTATTTTGATGTTGCTATTTTCACAGTCGACTTAGATACTATTATGGCTGAAGCTAGAATTGGGCAATAAGTGTTTGCGTCTAGGCTAAAAGATAATAGAAAAGAGTCACATTTTAATGAACCCGGCATGTATGTTCATTTCAATTTAAGTTCTTTCAATTATCCCCTCTCTCCCACATTTTATTTTCTAATTTCTAAAAACTAACTTTATTTTTTTTTGTAATATGATGAATTTTTGTTATGAAGTAACTTAACTTCTGAAACTTAATTTCTGTCTATTCTAAAAAAAATCAAAAGCATATGAGCAAAGAAGAAGAAATTGATGGATATAAAAAATATCCGAGAACTTTAATTGACCATGTGAAGGAGATATTTTACTTGTATTTTTCACTCCATGATCTTTTTGATTCTAATATCGCTGTACTCCACGTCTTAAATAATGATTGACCCACTGTCTTATATTTCAGCCTATTTGAATTGTCTTATGGCTTTTGCTAACAATTGAAGTTCGCTCAATAACAAATTGCTAAATCATTATCTCATAATTTATAGAAGATTTTCTATTTCACAGCAAGAACAAAAAATTAATAAATAAACATTAATAAGCTCTGATATCTCGGATCGTCAGAGGGAACCATGCGCCTGCTGCTACTGATAAACCTAACATTAGGTTTAGATTTGATTTTCAAAAAACAGCTAGATTGCTCGTACTAGGGCAAGTCCCGAATGTCCGACTGCCTTTTAAGGTCTTTGAAGATGTTGTTTTCCATCAGTTATTGAATTTTTCCAAAACAAAATGAAACACTTGAAACTTTTTTTGGCAAGCATCTCCCCACACGCCCTATTAAGAATAAAATAATAGATTTCACTCCTAGTAACGTTACAGTTTTGACAACTAGCCTGCTTCAATCAAATTGGAACGATTTTTAAGACGGATCAAATCTCCGCTTACGCGATAAGAGCGCGAAACAGATCGCGCGTTAATTATCCCTAATTGGCCATATTATCAGTCTTTTAAAATCCCCATAACTTGACAAAAATATAGACTATTACAAAAATCTCCAAAAAGTCAAAACATGCCTGGAGAAAAAACCATCCCCAGCACAAATATTTGCCAATTTTTTCATAAGTCGGACCAAAAAACCATGCACAGTCCGTAAAGATGCAAAAATTTGGTGTATTGTTTTCAAACGTTCTTAAATCAGTATTTTTTCAAAATTTAGGCTTTTTCCATGGTGTCTTTGATTTGGAAAAGTTTGAATCGGTCAAATAATCGGTCATTTTCTACAAAAAAAAATTGGGACAATACTCAAAAATATTTACTAGAAAATAATCACTTTTTGTTCGTAAAATATGTGACATTTGATGACTTTTTGCAAACCTGATATGTTTAGTCTACTTTTTGCAGAGTTCTGCAAAATTAAAACCCGAAGGAACATGTTCATCTAAGTGTACCCCCTTCCCTCAACTTTCACACCCTAACACCTTCCACCAAACCCCCCCCATACCATACTCCAATCCACAGCCTCATCACACCCTATTCCACACAACCTCCCCAACACACCCCAATACCTCCTAACCACCAAACGTCATTCTAGAACCCCATGCACACAAACACCCATTGCAGGTGAGAGGTGGTTTACAAGAGGGGAGGGGTAAGCTGGGGGAGGGATGTTTATCTGTTTCAGAGGCACTTTTTTTGCCTTTGCATACTTTTTAAACATCAGTGTGTAAATTTAAGTGCTCAATAAAAAAATTTTCATCGGTTTTTCCTCTTTGTTTTACATACAAACTGAGATTTTGAAAATGCATAGTTTCGAATTGAGTACACAGTCTGTTTGTCAAGTCATCTTTTTCGGCCCGTAACTTTTAGATCTAATACTCATCTTAGTCCTACTCTGATTTCCTGGTCTCAGTAGATCGATAGAAACACTGGAAACTGCGAGATTATTGCGAAATCAACTTTATTCTATATCTTCTAAGTTTTTCTGATCAATGAATTTGTTATTTTTTCAGAAAAAGTTTTAAAATTTGTTCAGGCTTGAGTTTTTTCATTCTCTTTTTTAGATCTAGGGGCTTTAATGGCCTATCTATTTTTTTGATCATGAATCTCTGAACCCAAACTTTGGAAAAATCATAGGAAATGAGCCCAATTTTTCTAAGTTTGGCCTGATTTCATCATCCTTTCTATGAATCGTGCTCACGTAGCTTTGGTTCAACTTGATTAAACTCTTAGCTGGCGTGCGGATTGAAAAAAAAATTGTGAAAAAAAAGAACCAAAAATTGTAAAAGTTAATCGGATCAACCGTACAATCTCCCTCTTTTAAGTTAATTACCGCCAAATTCAACGCAAATATGGTGTTTCAAGTGAGGTGGAGTGTTCAAGTGTGGGGGCGGGTGTTGATTAATGTGGGAGGTGGGAATGGTTCAGGTGGGGCTGGTAAATCAGGTGGGAGGGGTTGTGGATGTGGTTCAATTGTGGGGGGGGGGGGTGTTTCAGGTAGTTAGGTAGCGGGGGGGGGGGCTTCAGGTGCGGTGGGCACAGGGGCAAACGCTAGGGGGGAGAGGCTAACAAAATAGTTGTGAAATTTGAGAAAGTTAAATTTTAGAAATGGAGTAGGCCATACACTCGCTTTGCGAAATTTCCGCATTACTCATTTGATAAATGCAAAAATTCTTGCAAAATTTTGCAGACGCGAAACAAAAACAAAGTGGAAAAAATCTTTTTTAATGTGATTTTCTACTTATTTTATAATCAATTATAATGCTTTATGGTTTTGCGGGGAAAATGGATTTGTATCAGTTTTTAGTCTAATTTTGCTGTCTCAGTGAAACATGGGAATCGATTATATTGACAAAATTTTAGAGCCCAAAAATCCATTATAAACTATATTTTTTTTTCACTTTTCTTAAATGCGGGTATGCATTTCATGCATACGGAAAAATAAAACTGATTTTTGCATTTCCATGCGGGATCGCATTTTTATGCTGTTAATTACACAAATTATTGTTTTAATTCAATTTTCATTATTAAAACGATTACACACGATTATTTAAAACGATTAATAACACATTATACTCAAAATTAGCTTATAAAAAATCCATATTTTTGTTCCGACTTTCGAAGAAAACCAAAAGTTTATGCTCGGTGTGGTTTGTTTTATTCAACCAGTTTTAACCGATCGAAATAATAATTTTCAACAAAAATTTTTCATACCCCATTGAAGATATATATCGACTTCCTGAGCTCAAACGTAAAAACATATTACACCTCCAATATTTTTTTAATAGTTCTGGGGTTTGAAAATTGCCAAACTTGCCATATTCTGGACTAAAATAGGCGCGCTTTTGATGAATTTATTCATAATGCTGAGAGCGTAACGCGAGTTATTTATGCGTGGCGAATTATCCGGCACAACAAAACTGTTCCAAACTGAATTGAGGCTAATTGGAGAAAAGCTAATTGGGCGTATTATATTCGTACGTCTCAAAATTTTACACATTGGTTTTGTCCAAAATGTATAGATCTTCAATATTTTCAAAATAATTAAGGGACAGTCGGAAAATTCAGGGCTTTGCCCTGATATACGAGCAGTCTTGTTCTACCTAAACCAAATTGAGGGAAATTGTACGGTGAATCCGACTAAACTGGTGCAAGGATAAAACCAAAAATTGGTACAGAGATAAGACAGCAGAAATTTCCAGCACGCTTGTATGAGATTAAAGTCCAGCCAGGCCTAATATTTTGTAACAGGGGGGAAGATTGAGGTTTATTTTTAGTCACCAAATGACGATGTGTTGTGATGAATGAGCTCGATTTCCTTTGCATCAATTTCTACTGTAAAAATTGGGCTGATTTACGTCCCTCCTATTTTCAATAAAATTTTTCTAAGATGTCAACTCAAGAAATAAAAAATTGCAATTACTGTTCAGTATTTGTACTACGTTGAAAAAATATTTGAAAATTTCGGCGGTCCATTGTCACTTTTTCTTTTCTTTTCTCGTACCTCGGCAATGTTGTTATGAGACGCACAACAAATAGTCCTCTTGTTATTACAGACAGGAACCAAAAAGACTGATTCGAGACGAAGCGTTGGAGTCAATGGTGAAAGTGCTGCGAAACTATGCAGCTAAATTTGGCCCAGAAGAGCTAGAATCAGCCCACCCGACGGCCGAAAAAAGCTGCGAGCTAGTTGTCCGACCCGAAATGACAATTGAAGAATTCTACGCCGTGTTTCAGGGCTCTTTTTCATCCCATTAATTTTTTCTACTACTGATTCCCTTTAACTTTTCTACTACTGACTAACTGAAATTTTTGGAAACAATAAAATTAATTACTTGTTATTCATTTGGTTATGTGCAAAAAAATTTATTGAGAGTAAGGAATGAGCATGTTTTGAAAAAAAACACATTTTCGTCTTTTTTGCAAGCCAACTCTCCAAAGAAGCACAAAAATTATGACCTTCTAAAATTTGAGTGAAATAATTAGCTTTCTCGAAAAAGAAGCTTGTAAACAGTCAAAAAATGTCTGCAGAAAAAAATCCCGAGCATCAGGGGCGGATTTAGAGAGATCCCGGGGTGTAAAAACGAAAAATACAGAAAAATACGCAAGGGGAAAAGAGTCGAAAGCATCTCTTAGGTCCTGGGTTTGTTCGTGAGAATGCTGAGAAAGCACTTGGCTGATGGCACTCAGGAGATTGTCCAGGAGAGCAACGAAGAGAAAGTGACGGTCAACAGGAACGCGACAACAACCTTCAAAGTGTCAGCTTCTGCTGAGTTCGCTCAACATGTAAATACAGAATGAGCATTCCGATTTGTCTTTATAATCCTTTTTTACCAACCGATGAAACTAAAAATTCAGGTTGTTTTTCGTTACCTATTTAAGTTTAAAAAAGGGTGTACTGACAAGAAACGGATTGCAATCCATTTTATACAGATAAGACACCAAAGAAGAAATTTCAATATCAAGCTTGTATGTGAGGGTGTCATTCCAACAGTATGACGCAAATAAAAATTTTCACAAAAAGTAAATAAAGTTAGATGCGGATTTATGAGAATCAAAGAGCATATTGACTCTCAAATAGGCTGGGAATATTGGAAAAACTGTTAAAAATTGTTTACGCTCAAATTTGGTTTTCCGCCGTTTCATTTTTTTGTGGTTTGATTTCTGTTTTCTTTTTAAATTCAATTTGATTTCTTTGTTAAAAGGAAGGAAAACTCCAGTAGGAAAGTGTAAAATTGTAAAGGTCACGATTTCCCAGAAGGTTTAAAGTTTACATAGTTTCAGGGTCGGATTTAGGGCGGGCAGCCTCTTTGTGTCATTTTTAATTATCCATTTTTCTAACAATTTTTCCAAAAGCGCCTTGGGCGCCAATTTATCCTAATCTTGAGGGTGAGCGCATGAAAAAAATTCGCGATTTTTGATCAAAGTTTTTCAAAAAGTGCCTTTTTTGGCCTATTTTTTCAAATATAGGCCAACATATAGGCGCAGAAAATTTAGTCACAATAGGACCCTTGTAGTGATTTGGTCGACCTATAAAAAGTTGACAAAATTTTTGAGTTTTTTTAATAGAAAGTCCGCCCACCTCGATAAAATCCTAGATCCGCCACTGCATAGTGAACCAGTTTTATCAAACTGAGTTAATTTTTATCAAACAAATGTCCTATTCGAAGAATTTAAAGCCATAATGTTTTATTGAACCTCGAAAATTGATTTTTTTTTAAAAAAAGCATTTCTTTGTTACCCTCATTCACTGTGTTCTAACTGTCTGTTCTGGGCTAATTTTGAATTTTGCCGTTCGAGTTCTTATGATACATCTGCGCATTGTTGCTGTGTCTACTGAAATATGATCTTCTGTGATTCTACGGCAAAACTGTCGTACGTATAATTTGAGTTCGGAAACTGTCTGAGGATTTCCGCTAGTTTCTAAGGTTTGCCTTGAAACTGATGGCACTCTCGTTTCTCTCCGTCCCGTAATTGCAAACTTCACATTTACCTGCGACTGCGGACTCATTCCTAGTATAATCTTAAATAGTTGAAAAGTTCGTAATTAAATTGCAACCAAATGTCAGCGGGAAGCAGTTTTTTTTTAAAATGTTTCAAACATGCCAAATGTTAGCATTACACTTTTCACGTTGCGAGAAAACGTTAAATTTGTTGGAAATGACAGCATTTTAAAAAAACGTCACAATTCATGAATCAACCTGCAGTAAGACAAAAAAGACATGTATGGGACTCATATCGCAATCCGCGTTGAATTGATTCTCGAATGTTGCGAATGTGATAAAGCATAATGCTGCCCAACTTTTATGGCCAATGATCAATTCTTTTTATTCTTTTTTATTCTTTTTTTTTATTTTCTTTTTTAATCTGGTCAATTATGATTTAAACTTCATAAACGCTTGATTTTAGCTTTGATGACGTTTCAAAATTGATCGGAAACAATAGTCAAAACCTCAACTCGACTTTCAGTTTTAACTAGTCCACTCCTATATCAAGGCTAAACCCGAAATGTTTAGATTGCGCTTTAAAAACATATATTAATCGGAAAAAAAAAACATTTTCCCCCATTTTTCTTGTAGCTTTCCACTCACAATGCAAAGTACAACGGTAAGTATTTAGTGTCTCGTATCTTGCGAATAAAATCAAATAACTAGCGCAGTTCAAATGTGGATGGACTTAACTTAGAAAATGCAATTTATTGCGATTATTTATCCCAAATTGGCATATCACGAATATTTAAACCCCCGTAGCTTTCCAAAAAACGGTAACCAAAAAAACGTGGCTTTTCCTTTAGCTCAGAAAAACCTTAAAAGAGTGTTTCAGATGGTATTAAAATCTTCCGTTAAAATTACTTAGTCAAAAAATTGAGATTTGACTGGATAAAACACACCCCAAACGTGAATATTCCGTCTATCCTCAATTTTTTTTAAACTGTAAGATTTGTTTTTAAGGTTCGATAAACGTAGTTCAGTCTCTTTTATTTTATATGATGATTTTTTTCAGAAAAAGTCTTAGAACTTGTTCACGCTCGATTGTGATTTTTCGCGGCTTGGCTTTCGACTTTTTTTAATTTTACTTCATTTTCTTTGAAGTCTATTATCGAACAGTAAATTAGGAAAAGTCGCAAAAAACGTGATTGACTTCTCGTTTTGAAAAAAGAGTTTAATCATCAGGTTTTCCAGCGGAACAAAAATTTTAGCTATTGTTCTAGTTTTCTCAGTATGGGATTAGTTCATCAAAAAATTGCTTTGTCTTTGAAAAGCGAAAATTGAGGTTTTTTCAAAAAACAAATCAGTATTTTTTGTGTTATAGCGTTTTTTGACTCTTTTTCATCTGTAGCTGGCTTTGTTGTAATATTGTACTGCATTATATTATAAATTTTTTGGTGTCTGATTTCGATTTTGATGATATTTTTTCCTTTGAAATTCGTTTCTGCGTTTTGTTTTTCTCTTTCCAGGATTCGTACAACAGAAAATAATTTCAACTATTTATAATTTTCAGTTCAAAATAATCAAAATTTTCAAGATTTTCAGTTGAAAAATCCTGCTTGCTTTAGGTGTTCTGTAAAATATTGTTTTCCAATTTGATGCCATTTTATCCTTGTCTTAACCCAAATTTACGTCGCTTAGTCATTGCTGTTTTAAGCTCTTATCAGTGTCACTTTGCTCATTATCAGGAAAAAAGGTAGATGAATCAGCGCTGAAGTTCACAGCTCTAGAATAGCGCTGAATCATTCCTGAAAAGACGATGAATTCCAGAAAAAGCAAAAAATAATAATAAGCGTTTTTTTCGGAGTATGTTGCAGCAAATTAGGTAAACTAACTAAGGCAGGTTTTATCAGGCTTTAGACAGCTTACATTCATGAATCAGTTATGATTATGCTTGCGACGTCAACAAGGGAAAGTGAATAATTTTGTGGGACGAGCAATAATTGAAGCCGTAAGCAAATTTTGTCTTCATATTTATATCGTTGCATAATGCTTTTAGCCAAAATAGTATCAGATAAATCAAAACTGAAAAAAAAATGAAATACAGAGGCTGAATTTTTATTTCTTTTGCGGTAAGAGTTTAGATTTTTTTTCTAAATTCAGTTTATGTTCTCGCTAAGAGGAAGAAAAACTCCACTATCGAACAGCAAAAGTGTAAATGTCACGAAAAACGTAAAGACTTCTAGTTTCAAAATTTTATTTTAATTTTTTTTTCAGATTTCCCAGCGGAATAAAATTTTTTTTATTGGTCTACGTTTCTCAAATTGAGTTTCTTTTTCATTGATTTTTTTCATTTGGTTAACGGCTATAATTTAATTTTGATTTTAAGGCACCCAAAAATTTTTTAATCTAGTTTTTTGGCACCAAATTATTTCAAAAAATATTAAGTCTAAATTTGTCTCCTGTGATGAAGACCTCAAGCTATATTATTCCGCGTCAGTTCAAATCAAGCCATAGAAGTGAAAAATTTATTTTAAAAAACACAATTAATTGTTAGAGAGAGGGAATCACATCAAACACAAACATTCCGTCTGTTCACGTTGAAAGTCAAAAAATATTCAATAAATTTCTTCGAAAATCAAACAAAGTACATGATTTAGCCAATTTAGTTCTTAATTTAATTTTTTTTCAATCCACTAAATAATGTTCATTCTTAACCAGAAGGCCAAGTTTACACTATCAACTTGTATTCAGTGGGAGTCATCTTATAATCTACGCAGTCTGCCAAACAGAGCCTCGAGTAAATATCTCTGTGATGACAATTTTGAGGCGGAGATAACTTGGCACCAAAGTGGCAGTAATCTGATGATTAGATTTTTTGGGGCTGTCTTCAAAATTGGCCCACTCGACTTGCCTCAAATACCGAAGTGCCCTGTGTTTGTCTGTGGCAAAGTGTGGGTTCCGCCAAAATATCACGGAAACACATAATTTGCTTGCTTCAACTGACACGACTTTTACTAAATGACCACTTTGAAATCATTTTTAAAATGACTGGCTCTTTTCCGTTCTCATTTGATTTACTCGTTTAATGTACATTTTAATATGTTTCTCATTGATGCGGATCTTTTCAATTCTTTCTCCATGAGGGCTTAAGCTAGTTTTTCAATAAAACTGGAAGTTTAAAAGTCAGATTACGTTTTCTGATGATTTTTTTTTTTAGTTTTCTTTAACTTTTCAATGTTTTTCCAATGAGTTTTAGGGTAATAATTTAATTTCATCGCTGTTAAAATTTAATTCTGAAAATAGAAATCAAGGAAAGAGTTAAAAAGATCCAATTGTGATTAAATATTACGACAACAAAGTAAAGTATGAATTTCTGCTTCTCAATTGCTGTCCTTACAACTATGGGAAAAAATAAATATTGGTTGCAGTTTGTTTCTCCATGAGTTTGGAAAATCATATTGATCCAGTAGCGGATTTAGGGACCCATTAGCCTCTTTGTACTAGTTTAAGATATCCATTTTTAGCTGACTGGCCCCCAAATTTTTCTAAAGGCACCTTTGGCGCGAATATATACAATTTACAATTTAGAGGGGGTAGCGTGCAGAAAACTTGGCCAAAACAGAGTCTTTTTAGTGCTTTAGGAGAGCTCGGAAAATCATTTGGTCGACCTAAAAAAAGTTCGTCAAAACTTTCAAAAAAATTTTTTGAAAATACGCCCCCCCCCCCTCGAGAAAATCCTAGATCCGCGCCTGCATTGATCGATAAGTGTAGCAATCCAATTTTTAGAGCGAACTGTTTTAGGCAGACCTGAAATCCTATGTCGCGATTATTTTTTTCTCCAAAAAAGCTGCAGCATGATGTATCTTTCGACAACGGGATGTTGCAGAGCAAATCAGTACTGCTTCAGAATTATTTCAGAATTTTTAGGGAGCTGCATATATGAAACATAGAACAGATAAACCATCAATGTTGACAAAATAAAAAGCGTTTGCAGAAATTTTATTGATGTATACGAGAGTTGCAATCAGTGATTCAGCGTAAAATCATCCGGGTCGAGGAACTTGACTTATTTTTCAGTTTTGTCGCGCAAAATTTGTATATTTTCAATAATCGTGGCGACAATTGGATATATTTTGACTTTTTTGACCACATATGGGAAATCTTGAGTTTCTGGACCAACAAAAAAACCGTGCCCGATTTTTCTTGACTCAACTCAAAAGTTGAAAACATATTTAAAAAAGATTTTAAAAAAAGTATAAGAAATAGATAATACTTAGCCTATATATCGATTGCACTTTCAGTCAAAACATATTATAGTCGTTTCGTTATATGACTGAAAGACTGTTCCGACCAAACTTGGATATTTTTTGAATGGACTTATTCCATAATTTGTTTTTTGTTAAAACTGAATTTGAAAATGTATTGGCTTTGTATTCGACCTAATATAGCTTCTCAGCCGCGCATTTTCAGTCACAAAACTGCATTTTTTGGATTTTTAAAGTTAAGTGTAGTATTTCGACCCCGGCAGAAAATAAAATTTGATAATTGTCTCTTTCATAACATCTCTTTCATTTATTTCAGAAAAATAATTAGCTTCGTATAGGCACTTTGTAATGAGATTTTTAATTTTGCTGCATTCTGATTGTTGAAAGTTCGACTAACTTAATATACTTAACAATATTCCACTGCGAGACATGCTAACTGGGTCGAGATACGCAAATTACTTTCAAACTTTCGCGACAAACGTTCAGCAATTCCAGACCAAGATAAAGCACTTCCAGACTTTCGCGACCAAAAAAAGCAACTCTTGCAACAGAAGCGGAGAAGGCGCGACCAATGTTTGGTATATTTAGACTTTCGAGATCAAATTTTGTCATTTCAGGAATTTCGCGACCGGAATTTGTGTCGCGACTTTTGCGACCACGATGAAGACAGCGCGACTATAGAAACGACAAGGCCGTTGCGACCGAATTTTTTCGTTCCCAGACTTTTGCGACCAAAATTTTTGTCGCGACTTTCGTGACCACGATGATGACGGCGCTACTATGGAAACGACAAGGCCGGAGCGACCCTACATGCAACTTCCTGACCAAATTTTGTCGTTTGCAGCTTTTCATGACTGTCCATGTTTAGCTCAATGCAGAGACGGCGCAACCAGTACGACCTAAAAACAGTCCGTATTTTTATTCTCGGTCCTATATAGAATGGGCAAAAACTGACCATAAGATGACCCAGGATCAGGGGCGGATTAAGGGGGGGGCGGGGGGGGGGGGTAGCGGACGCTTTCTTTTCCCCTTCTCAGGAATTTGACCCTAACAAATACCAAAGAGTCCCCCTTTGGACAATTTACCATTTTTTTTTCAAAGGGCTTTATATCAAAGAAAATTTTGAGGTGTGAAAATTCAAGGTTTGAAAATGCGTCTTTTTTGAGGCCTCATTTTTTTTTACTCGAGACAGGTACCTGCTATTAGGTACCTGTAAAATTGCCTCATTCGCAGTATATATACCCCGTTCAAAACTACCTAGCTCATTCTAAACTCTTCTTCACTGGACTTCACACTGCACTCTGGACTAGACCCTGGACTTCAACTTCAACCTTTCAGATGTCAAAGCGGACTGCTCCCAGGACTCCAAGGCTTCTGGCTTCAAGACGCTAAAGGCTTTCTTCACCAGTGTAACCAAGATGTCACCACCTTCATCCACTGCAACCACTCCTGAGCCTGACAACCCTGGACCATCCAACCCTGAGACGCCCATACCTGGACCTTCAAGGCTCCTAGGGCCATTGGCTCCTTTGGCCAGCATAAAAGAGGAATCTCTTTCATCAATTAGTTCTATATCTTCGCTCTCTGAGCAAGCTCTACACTCTCCATCCTACATTGACGTCGGCATCTACAACTTCTGCTCACTGGACAGGGACATCAAGTTTGCACTGCTGAGCGCTCTTTTTCGAGCATGAAACTACTAATGTCAGTGCACCTTTCGGATTTAACGAAACAAGCGTAAAATTTTTATCAAGTTTCATTACTGATAAATTGAACAAAGTATACTTAAGTCATGGATGATACCAATAATCTGACTCAATACACCTCATCAAAAGCTTTTCGATTAAAATCTGCTGTAGTCTTAAATTACTCGCTATCACGCCACCAAGAGTTTTCATCCACAATCAATTTAGAAATAGTTTCTGGAAAGACGATGTCATCAACATAGCATCAAAAAAAAATTTCATTTACATTTACAGGCTCATTAATTATGCGCGATCATTTGAGCGCGGTAAAACTATTTCGTTGGAAATTTTTTCCAGCTTTGACATTTTTGCATCATTTTTTGAGACAACTACTAGCAGCTGCGTTATTATATATTGGTTTTAGATTCCTTTATAGGATTTTGATATGGATTTGATTTTGTTATTAAATCTATGTCAATTTGTTTTTATTATCAAAATCAGCTAAAAGATGAATGATTTGAAAGAAAAGCAATTTTTTTAACCAATTCCGTTTCAATTTAGTGAGTATCGAGAGTATAAACTTACAGCGCACCATTGTAAAACTTTCAAGAACTGAGCTGAAAACATACCTTAGTGTGTTATCTCAGTCATGATAGATTGCTAGGAGAAAACAATTAAAAAGTTGAAGAAGACATCAGGAAACACAAAGTATACAATTTTGTGAACTGTTTTATTCTTTTTGATATTTTTTTTGTAAAAGGAATCTTTTCGAAGCATTCTGTGCTTCGTAAAATTTGCTGTTTATTCACGCCAACCACTTTTGAGCACAGCCATGAAAAAAACCATTAATCAGGTATAATGCGTTCCTTACTTTTGCATACTTGTTTTTTCCTGAGAAGGGTTAGAGGGCTTTCCACTTCCTGGGTCGACTCTCATGTAGTAAAGACTATTGTATTAGTTTTAAAGCATTTTTTTTTGATTTTAAGAAATCTATGGGCCATAAATGAGAAGAGTATGGCCAGAATTTTACTCAATTGTTTTTTGAATCGGGCATTTTATGGGACAAAGCTTCCCAAAAAAACATTAAGCATATATATTGAGTCATTTACTTTAAATGTCTGTTTTTTTTGAAGATTTTTTCACCTTATGGAAGTTTAAAAAGGCAGCGTCTTTGGCATATCTGGATTTGATCCTCAATATTTCCGAATTGCACCTGACTGTATTTTTGATTGATTAATGCCCACAAACTGTGCAAAAACTATTCTTCTTGACCCAAGAACTTTTTTTCTGAAAATTTTTTAATGCTGATCAGGAATGAAAAGAGTTTCAAAATAGTATATCAGTCAATTTTGCACCACGTGTTTAAATTCTACATGGTTCGGCATATGAACTTAACACGTCCTAGTACAAAGTAACATCAAAAGTTCAAAATGACAAACATTATTTTTAGACAAACTTAACAGATTATGTACGACCTTTTCTGCCAAACAGAATTATTTTAGTTCCGACTTTCGAAGTAAGTGAGGAATATTTATGCTTGGTGTTGTTTTCGACTAGTTAACTGAGCGTTTTTCTTCGGAATTTTTTCTTCGGAAGGAGACGCTAAACACACCCTTACTATTTTACATAGCGTTTGGGGGGATAAAAAAAAGAAGCAATGAAAAAACTTTCCTTCTTTTTTCTCAATTCTTTTGTCAATTACTCCGCCAAAAAAAAACTTTTTAATTGGCCTTAAGTGCAGTCGAAAAATTCAGGTCTTTGCACTGATACACGAGCAGTCTTGTTAATCCGTCACTACGTGTTCGCACAAAAGCGCACAAAATTTGAAACAATTAAGTTTCAAAACACCTCGCGGCTTAAATTAACAGAAGAAGAGCGTATTATCATTTTTTTGCATTAAATCAAAGTCAAAAGGATGTTAAAAATGGGGAAAAGAGAAAATAATTATCACTTGCTCCATTTTTATCCTCTTAAAGCATTCTTATTCCTGAGTTAAATTGTAGATTTTATTATTAAAAGCCGTACGTAACACAGAAAAATGTATTCAAATGAGGATGCATTTGGTTTTCTAAGGTAAGTTACCCGTCAATTTTTTCTCAATGTTACCTTTTATAAAAGCAAATGAAAACATTCTTTAGGCGCGCTTTTGATCAAATCTTTTTTTACTATTTCCCCCTTTATTGCAAAAGGGGAGGGGCATTCTTTACAAGGTATTAAAGTCATATATAAGGTATTTTAGTCATTCGTTGAATTATTGATTTCTAGAGGTGGCAATTCTCTACTAGATACCATAGAGGGGGGGGGTAAGGTTAATAGATATACTTTACCTTTTTGATGATGAGGTTTCAGTTGTGACAAACTTTCTTGAAGATCCCGATACCACCATTCTAAACTATTCTAAATCTGCCTCTATTCCCGGATATCAAATAACAAAAAAAATTGATGCGGTCCTTTTTTGTGAAGTTTCCTACTGGAAAAAATATTAACCAACTTCACTTTTTTGAAGCTCAGTAACTTTTATTTGAGTACCAAAAAATTCTCCGATTGACTTTTTGTCAGCCTGGAAGATTTAACAATGAAAACTTGAACTTCGCCTATCAATATAGCTTTAAATGTTATACTTGCATAGGGGGATTATCAAATAGATACAAAAAGTAATCGTGAGAGAGATCATTTTTCTCTACTTTTCCATATTTTCTTTTCTTTTCATTTTTCTTTAATACAATGTGATAATTGTCAATCATATCAGTTCAAAAATTCACAAGCTGTGATTTTTTGATATCATACAACTAAGCAATAAAACTGTTGGCTCCCTTCACCTCCCTGGCGATATCAAAAGATACAGAACTGCAGCGCATAGTGAGAACATCGGCTTGTCTTTATATAAAAGCAACGTCCAACGGAGATGAGAAAAAAATCACAGCATATTTTCAGGAAAAATTGGATGTATTTCATTCTGAGCAAATGGTTGCCTGTAGCAAATAAGTCTACTCGTATCAGTACGCAGCCCTGAATGTTCTGACTGCCTTTTCATTTAGATAAAAGTTTTTTAATTTGCAAATTGGTGAAAGATAAGCAAGCAATTGAAAAAATTCCCAAAACATTTTCTGAATTCCAATGTCATGCAGTTTTAATTTCAAGCTTTTAATTATATCCATCAGCGGATGATCTATGTACATTGCAATCAGCGTAAGAAAATAGAAAAAAAACAGTGCATTTTGTGAATAGATTTATAAAAACTTTCCAAATATTGAAAGCAAAAAATAAGAACTTGTTTCGAGTTATCTCGAGCTCGTCAACTTTTATACGTTCAGAACAAGCACTTAACAGAAAAGACAAAACGGAACAAAACTGCTCGAATATAAGACCAATTGAACAAAACTTTTTGGTTGAATGATTGACAAATAAATTGAGAAAAAAGAAGATTTTTTTCCATTTTTTCTTTATTTCATCCCCCTGCACTCTAATTAAAATACTAAGGGTGTGTTTAGCATGATGTGATCATAAGACTTAGGAACGCATTGATTCGCTTCTTACGCGTGTTATAAGTACGTAATTTAATGCACTTTAATTGTCCCAAATTGGCCAAATTGGCAATTGTCAAACGCCCGTAACTAAACAAAAAAAGATCACAGAAGAAATATCATTTTAAGTTTCAGCTCAGAAGACTGATATCATTCAGATTGACTGAATAAAAAGAACCATGTCAAGCATAGATATTCGGCACTTTCTTCGAAAGCCGGAACAATAATGTGAACAACAAAACTTGGAAGTTAAAAAAAAACCAATGAGCTTTTGTCTTCTAAATTCTATATAAAATAAAGCAGTTGAATTTGAGTGAGAATCCAAAAAAAGATCCGCTTGCTGAGCAACTAGCACAAAATGTGCTGATTTGAGCCATGGCAGCAAAATATTAAGCCATAACAATGACAAAACTACGCAAAAACAATCATTGAACGACCAAAAATGCAAATATTTATGAATAACTTTATTTTCTATGCTTTTTTCTGTTGTTTGTATCTGCAAAAAGGAGAAGTGGGTCAACTCGAATTACATTTTGGTATTCCACAGTGAAAAATTCTAGAAAGAGAATAAAAAATTTCGTATGGTTTGTCAAATTATAACTGTGCCGTTTCCAAATCTTGCTAAACATAGGATAGTTCATTTCTTATAGTACTGATAATAACCCGTTCTAGGAGGTACTTTTGTCAACTGAGAGCTGCAAAAATCTTGTGTCCGGGTTTAGCGGGCCGTTTTTATTTATCGCAACAAAGTGAACCGACAAAACGTCAACTTCTTTTGTAGCTTCGACTGATCAAGTAGTGGCAGGGAATTGGTAACTCAACAGCGTTTTTTTTTCCAAAAAATATCCAGACAGCTAGAAAAGCTTATTTAGTTCCAGTACCAAATTCTTACCAGCGCGCTCACTTGTTACTAAACTCTAAAATGCTATAGTGTTATAAAATATAAAGACTATAACGCTTTTTCACTTTTTACCTGTTCAAAAAACTCATTTTCAAAATTGACTTAGACCTTTTCATTGAATGATTGCACAAGTGACGATGACCGTAAACAGATTGAATACGGAAAAAATAGATTGAATAAACAAAAAATCAAAAAAATTATTTTCAGTTTTTGTAATTTTTTTTCTTCTTAATCTGGGGTTTTTAGCTGCAACCTTAAGCAAAAATGTCATTTAATTTCTAGAAAAATTTATTTGTTCTCTATTCGGGTAGAAACGATGGTCGCAACGCTCGGTATTTTTTTCACGGTCTCCTTTTCGTACCGACTATTTCAAAAGTGTGGAGGAATTTTTATTTGGGTTTGCTTTAGTCTGCTTCTTTTTTTCTTTTTGTTTTCTACGCAGAACCAGGTACCACAATAAATCATTAAAATCTGTCGAATTTTTTATGATGTTATAACCCTTTCAACTGTGACTCAAATTAAAATTGAAAAATTTCCAGAATTTTCCTCAGTTTAGAGAAAAATCAGATGGACGTTTTTAATTTTTGGTCTAGGTTCAAGCTAATAATGTGAGCGAGCAGGCTTATAAAATCTTATTTAAGCTTAATTTAAACAGGAAAAATTTATTTATGCTTGATTAAAATTAATTTTTGGAGATTTTAGCGCCACTTTGAGAATCAAGACTTCAAAATTCAAAAACGTTTTGCATGAAAAAGTTTCACAAAAGGTTCGAAAATTTTTAGAATTTTAGAACGCTTTTTTTTACGTTTTTTTTTCAGCAGAAACTGTTTTTCGATTGGGTTGTTTTGATATGATTGTCGGTTATGCTTAAGTTTTTTGTTTTTTTGTTTAGATTTTCGACCACTCCACGCAGAAAAAACGACACTAATTTGAAAAAAAAAATCGTATTTTTGTAAGGATATGGTCGCAACATTCTGTGCTACTTGCATAGTAACCGGCTCCCTTTTTTCTTATTTGTCTTTTCATCAAAATATACGGCACAATGGACCCAATGAGTATTTAACGTTTAAATGCAAAATTCAAACTTGTCGCCGATTCCAACATGTCGCTGAATAAACATGCCGCCGATTCCAACATGTCGCTAAAAAACTACACGGCAAAAGAAGAAAATGAGTTTTTTCTGTTTTGCTTGTGTTTTACATTTTTTATAACTGTTTCAATTTTTGAAAAAAAAATTGACTAAAGTTTGTACTCCAGGAGTTTTTCTCTAAATAAACTTCGATTTTTATCTAGAAATTTGTAACCAATTTTTTATTGCTGTCTTGAATTCAAATCCCATAAATATTTTGCACCTATGAATTTTCTCTGTAAAGTAACGAGGGTTGAAGAAGGCCAATTTGACCAATTTGGAACAATTCACCCGCGATTTTTGCCTTCAGCGCGTAAGTGCAGATTTGATCCGTCATAGAAATTGTTTCAAATTGAATTGAGGCTAAGTTTTTAATCCTTTTTTTAGTTCCCAATGTGAAAGATTTATCTTTTGTATTTTACTTAAAGTGTAGAGGATGATTTTTACCAAATCTTTAGAAAACATTCTGAAGTTTTTCTCTGTTTTGTAATTCATCAACTTCTATAATGTGAACAAAGCTCTGTTCAATTTAAAATGCAGGCGGAAAATTCAGGGTTTTGCGAGCAGTCTTGATTAGGCTTGCTTAAATATGAGCATTTTTGTTTAAATTTGAATGGATGATGGAGAAGCGGCTATTGTCTCCGCCTATCTTTCAAAAGATCGGTGGTTTGAGGGACCGCCCTGATCCGGGCATGTTGCCAGTGGGTGAGGCTCAGAAATTCAAAAACCATAAAAATACCAGGTAGTTCTTAAGCAGGGGTAAACGCACATTGACAGCTATAGGTAAATAACAACTCGCATATTGGTTCCTTGCCTCGTGGAAAAATGGTTTTCAAAATAGTTTTTCGAATATTTTCCTCGCTGAAATGCTGTTTTTTCTTTATTTTCCGATGATATAATGTCAAACTTGCACAACATCTAGTATTATAAGTCAGACTGCATTGCAAACAAATGGTTCCCAGAGAATTTTTTGTTTACCAAATTAAAACAGCAAAACAAACAATAAGTATGCCACTTGATGATTTATTTTTTCTTTTATTTATGTTGTTCATTTTATGTTTTTTCTTGCCTTAATATATGTCGCCTCCTCCCTCGGGATGCTAAAAAATGCAATCCTTGGCCAAGAGAGGGACTTTTTGGCGCTAAGATGCCACTAAACTCAAGTTCAAAACTAAACTGTAAAAATTTACCGCTTATGTGTATTTTTTGTACTTAGCTTAAATGCTTTTTCAATTTTTTCATTATCTCCGTCCGATCGTGGCTGAAAAGCGGAGATGGCTGGATGGCTGCGCGTATTGTATGTTGGCGCCAGGATTCTATAGCAAAGTATTGTTATCAAGACTTGGTCTGAAAAGTGCTTTGCTGAAATTGATAACAGATCGCCAACTTTACTTGAAGTGCCTTCAAAAACACTCTTTAAAACACGCGCTCACATTGCAATTGTTCAACTCCGATCCGGAATTAAAAACTTGCCAAGTTCTTAACAATCTTCAATTTCCATTTTTTGGTTTCTTTTTTAACCTAACGTAAACTATTGTTTTTGACTTTTTGAAGTCAAATCAAAAAATTTTTGCAAGTCAAATTATATTTTCAATTTAACCATGCTGTGCTAAAAAAACTCAATTTCATTAAATAATTTTTATAAGTCGTAAATGAAAAACTTTAATCTGGAGCAAAATGAATGACTCAGTTCTTTTTTATCTTTTCTCAGATGATTGAAAACGCCATTAAACTAAAATACAGATCCAATATTTCATTCAATTATGAAAATTTTCCTTTAATCGCACTTTTCAAAAAAATAATAATAAAACGGCCAAAGAACGTGAAAATTGTGTGGACGCAGGTCATTTTGAATCCCCAATTTCGATTTAGTTTCCAATTCTACTTGATTCTATTTTGGCGCTTTCTTTGGTTCCCCCTGGGATCTTGTGATTTATTCCTAATTTTCCCACTTAATCTTCAGCCCTCATCCTCGCGGGATTTGGGCCCCGAGAACAGTCCAAATTGCATTTATTGCATGAAGGATTATCTATCAACAATCAATTAATTTTGGGGAAGCATTAAAGGGGTAAGAGCTACCAGGAGTAAAAGCCAGAAAATGGGCCAAAAAGGAGCCCAGTTGATTTTAAAATAAGCAGAAAATAAGCCAAGAAACACGAAATTAAGTCACTTCTTATTAAAATCAGGTCGATTGTTATGAAGATCTTTTGTGGTTTCAGTTTACCTTGAACATTTATCTTCACTTGTTATTTCAAGTTACTGTCCATTTCGTTTTGCACTCCGTATGGATCAGAACCAATAACAGTTGTCATTTAAGACCATAATAAATTACACATTTTTATTGCAAATCATTGGCCTAATTGGATCACTGTGTGCAGCATTTTAACGGTGGTAAGTTGTTGTTGGTTCACGTTGGTAAACTGAACTCTTCAAAGAACTCACGCGCTCCAAATTAGAATTCACGGGACGTTCCCCGGTGTAATATTACATAGCGGCATTTGCGGATATTGATTAAAGTATTAGTATTGGCGTTATCGTCGCTATTTTATACTTTCAACACCTTGCGAGGTTTACCTGGGCTATAATCACGCTAGATCACAGGGTAAACTTGGGAAGGAAATTTCCACAATAACCACCGGACGCATTTAATTTCTAGACTGATTTTGCCTCTGATGATTACAATAACCAATACTGCTTTCGGTTTTCTGTTTCTTGTTAAGCTCAAACTCTATAGTCTTAATTTAACCATTTAAAGGTAAGAAAGTCAGATTACAAATTCTGGAATAAAAAGTCGTAAAATTTTGATCCGTCATTATAGGTAAAGTTAGTTTTAGTGTTTCCTGCACGGCAAAAAGTCTCATGCCTAGGAAAAACTGAAGTCTAGCTGACTAAAAAGAAATAAAAGCAAATTTCCGGCAACTCTTATACGTCACTTTTAGAAGTACGTATAATTGAGTTTTAATATTTTATAACTTCGTTATTTGATACCTTGATAAAATGAACCAACTCTTGATTAGGACTTACGAAAATAGTTTTTTTCATCGGGTTTCTAAAAGTGTTCCCATCTGCGATGCTTTAAAAAATTTCAGATCCATTATACTCTTATGCTGATTGTAAAATGATGAATATTTAATTGAGCAAACTGTGTTTTTGTATCGATGGAATTTTTTCCAAATTGCTTTTATTTTATTTTTATAAGGCTGTCGTTTTATCTTTAATGACAATTTGCTTTCAAAAATTATCATTTATGTTTAAAAGCGGAACGCATTTCTTTGTTCAAAAATCTTGGGGCATTTCCAAAAGCCACAAAAAATTCAATTTAATTCGTTTCACTTCAATAAAATATATTGAAAAAGGCAACAAAAACGCAAAATGGTAGTTTATTCCAACTAAAAAAAATGTTTCCTTTCCAACAAAATCACATTTTATTCCATTCACAATTTATTAACAGTTTCTATCAAGTTTTGTAAAAAGCTCTCTTGTCAGTTTTCAAGCTGAGCTAGTCTGAATATATAAAATCGCATTTTCTTATAAATCTTCAAAATTCTGAAGCCTTGTTTTTATGAATACATTTAATCAATTTTGAAGTTGATTTCTCTTGATTTGAGATCCAAAGCAGCCTTTTACGCTGATTTGAGTACTAATTAAGCCTGTCTGTTTCCCCTCCTAACAGGTAACGCTGTTAACTTGAGAGTTATTGCACCGCAAGTCGGAAATTAGTCCAACGTAACGGGGGAATTAAGGGTCTTTGGAGGGGTAAGGGGTGCTTTTTTCGAAGGTAACTGAAGAAACGGGATATCCTTAAACGGGTAAAATGAGGGAAATTAATTTCCGTGACTTTCCAATTTTCCTCAATTTTTGAGATTTTTTTTCCTTTTCGGGACGCTAAGAAACTCCTGTGGTGATCTTAGTGTTTAGCAGAGAGTCAAACCTTGTCTACGCATCCCATTTTCAAAAAATTGCCTCGAGGAAAAAGAAGGGGCTAAATGGTATAAGATCTTGTTTTCCCACCGCGTTAATTGGCTTGCTTTGTTCGTTTCCCAGTTAATTTTGTCTTTCATGACACTATTTGGTCTCTAGCAGAAAATGTCGTCTCTTCAAGACGCCTGCTGTGAACACAAAGGATGCTCTATGTCACTTACAATTTTCTCCGTTCCAAAAAACACCGAAATAATTAATTCCTCGCTCCTTTTTCAAAATTGTTCCCTCCCTCCCTTAAGTTCAGAAACATTCGCAATTATTGCATCTTTTTCACCACTTCATAAGAAAGGTAGCGGCAAAAAACGCTGATTGCGCGTTGCACCTCTAAATTTAACCCCACTCTAAATTTACTCTTTTTGCCCCTCCCTCATTTTGTATGATTTTTCTTAGGATGAAATTTTCAAGTATAACTGGGCAAACACCACGGTGGAATGTGTCAAAGTTAGCCTTTATTTTCCATCAATACTTCAATATTTTATCCTCCTAGGCTTGGTACGTTTGCATAAACAGTGTAAAAATTTGGTGCATTTTAGAAAATACAATCGAATTTACGCCCGCCGTACACTTGTTTTACAAGCTATGACAAGGATTAATCTTTTTCTTACATTCGACTCCCAGCATCCAAGTGTAGGAATTTAAACAGGTCAGTAAATCAAAATTAGACCATAAACATCGGAACACTTTTTCTGAGTGTTCTTGAAGAAATTAAATGGGAAGCCTTCTTCGAGCAAAAACTATCCGCTTAGCTCAACCGATTTGGTTAGTGTGCCATAAAAAGCACATTTTGATGAATCATAACAAAAAGTAACAACAAAAAATTACTTGGTGCAATGTAAATGGTGTTCCGACCTCTGACATGGTGTTCAGACCTCTGGTGTTCCGACCTTTGCTGTTCCGACCTCTGGTGTTACGACCTCTGAAAGATTTGTAATCGAGTTTTTTTTTCAGTTTAGAATTTTTTTCTTAATTTTTTTTTTAATTTAGCGAGTGAAGCAAGCGAGTAGAGAGCGTAAACCGTTTCAATAATTTTTCACACTAAAGCTTGATGTAGTAATTTACCAATACGAAATCAAAAAGTTGTATAGAAGTTAACCTGAAAATGGAAAATAAATTGTTTTCTTTTTTTGCCTTTAAAAAAATAAGTTTTTGTTCCGACTTTCGATACGAAAGTAACGGAATATTTGTGCTCAGGGTGGGTTTTTTTTCTTCAGACAAATTTCGACTTTTTAACTAGCCATTTTTTACGGAACTTTTTTATATCATTCAAAAGGTATTGTTGTCCTGAGCTTAAATTTGAAAAGATATTTCACCTGTGATTATTTTTCGTAAAGTTATGAGGGTTTAACGATTGCCATTTTGGCCATTTTGACCAATTTGGGACAATTAGCGCGCGATATAATTCGCGCTATTAACGCGTAAGCGGAGATTTAAACCGACCTAGAAATCCTTCCAAATTGTTTGAACGAAGCTTGTTTGCCATAATTGATTTGTTACAAGGAAAGAAATCTAGCTTTTTGTACTTTATATGGCGTGTGGGGGGATGATTTTCATGAACAATTTCAAATTTTTGAAAAAAAAATTTCATTTTATTTTAGTTCATTTAATTTTTTTATGTTATTACTGCTGCTTCATAAACCTTAAACGGTAGTCGGAACATTCAGGGCTTCTCTCTGATACGAGCAGTCTTGTTCAGTTTTGTTATGCTTTTTGAATAATGCATGTTTGGAGCTCATCAGGTCCTTAATTTCATGGATGATTGGTTTCAATAAAAGTTCATGATGGTAGGCGCAAACTTAGGATTTTCTCGAGGGAGTGAAATTTCAAAAAAAAAACGAAGTTGGTCAACATTTGATTTTCTCAGCTCTCCGCGAACATTATAGAACCGGGACCCCTATGATGCAGGCAAGTTTTTAAAAAAAAAAAAAACTCTGCCAAGTTTTTGGAGTTTTGACCAAAACAATGAATTTTTTTTTTCAACGAGCGTTCACCCTTAAAGCTAGTATATATTGACGCCTAACGCAACTTTAGAGCAGTTTTAGTATTGAACTGACAAAAATTAATGTCATAAAAAGTATCTAAGGAAGTGTAGGGCTTTGTGGTCATTGTGGCGGTCAATTAGTCGAAATCATGAGGGGGACGCTAAATTAGCTACTGATGGTAGGTCGCTTGATTTTTTTTTGATGTGTTTAGTGGTTTAAGGTGTATTTTGAGGTTTGGGGCGTACATACCACCCTGATAGTTTTCATTTTGCACCAAACAATCTAGCTTAGAAGCGGTATTATCCATGCCTTTCTCTCCTCTCCCAGCTTGTTATGCTAATCTGTCCGGTTAGAGGAATGGTTTGACTGAAATAAGTATTACTGTTTTCAGAATCGGTTCTAATCCCAGCCTCGCTTTTTGATTTCGAACAGGTAATACCATCCGCTTTTAATAACTTTTATCCACCCACCGTACTTCACAAAATGCCGCAGTCGATCACAACATAGCCTTTAGTCCTGATTTCAAGCAACACTTTTGGATTTTAACTTAAAAGCACGTCAACTGTGAACTTGACTTTCTTAATTGTTATTATTGTTATCAATTAATTTCTATAAATGTTTACTTCGATGATCTTAACTTCGCAAATTGTTTTAGAAACTAGGTGAAAATATTTAATCTATTTTATCATCCGATTTTATTTTTGAAATTTAGACTGCACTGCACCTAGGAGTTCAAAAAGCTCATTCATGGCCGTTTTAATTTAGAGCTCAAATGTAATGCTCAAGTTCGCCAGCAGATTTAGGATAAAGGGGGGACGCCCCCTCCCACCAAGGATTCGACCCCATTGCCGACTCAAATTTTTGTACTATTTTAAGATCTCCATTTTTGGCTGACGGACCCGTATTTTTTTAATGGCGCCTTTGGCGCCAATATATACTAAGGCTCTTTTTCCTCCCCCCCCCCACCTGCAAATTTTTACATGTAAATTTGTTGTTCATATTGTCTGATTGTTATGAAAATTTACATGCAGACTAATAAGGCCACGACAAACATATTTGGTCCTCATACTCAACCTCGTAAATCCACTCGGTATACCAATATATTGAAGCTCGTGTGAGGTGGGGGGGGGGGGAGGAAAAAGAGCTTATACTAAATTTGAGAGGGAAACGTGCGCCGAAAAAAGCGTTTTTGCGGTCAAAATTTTCCAAAAAGTGCCCAAAACGCTTTTTTTGGTCGTTTTTTTGAAAAATTTGCCTGTGGCGCAGAAAATGTGGTCAAAATAGGTTCTTTATAGTGATTTGGGGGAGCTCAGAAAATAAATTTGGCCGAACTATAAAAAAAATCGAAAAACTTTTCGAAATTGTTTTGAACATCTGCCCCCTCGAGAAAATCCTAGACCCGCTCATTCAAGTAGCTTATGTTTAGGATTCAACAATAGAAAGTTAAAGAACTAAATTTACACGGGTTCGATTATTCAAAAAACGTGAAATTCTAGTTAAATGGGTTGATCCCTGAATAGTAACAAAGTACGAAACTCAATCAAAACGATCATGGTCGACGTATTTACGGTTATTCAAGTTGTCGCCAATATTTTCGTCCCAAACGACAAAAAATGTTCCCCGTGCGAAGTTCCATCCCTGAAAAAGTTCAATTGCGATTGCACAACAACAACTATAAATTGTGAAAACCGACGAATAACTTCTCTTCCTACCCTCGAAGACGGTTGCATCTTCAAAGGCACTACCGAAATCAGTTTCGCCAACAACGAAATATCAAAAATTAATCACGACGCTTTCAAAGGACTACAAGTCAAGGGGTCGAGTTCGGGCCAGTTGCGACTCGATTTGTCATCCAATAGAATTTCATCAATAGACGAAGAGAGTCTGAACAGCTTATCCAAGTTCACGAGCATTGATTTGAGTAACAACAAGCTTCATTCTTCATCATTTAAAGGTATTCAAACTTATCAATTTCAGAAGCGAATAAAGATAGCATCCCTAATTTAAAGAATAGGTTGAGTGATATTTCAGAGAAGAAAAACCGCTTTCACATTTCTAGTCCAATTTTGAGCAAGTTAAATCTAAAATAGATAAAATAACATGAAAAACTGATGTAATAAAATAAAATGAATTTTTTTCTTCTAAAATTTGGGAATTTTTCTGTGAAAATCATTCCCCCACACGTCATATAAAGTTCAAAAGGGCAAAGTTCAAAAGGACAAAAAACGTATGGCAAATAAGTTTCGTTCAACCAATTTGAAACGATTTCTAAGATGGATTAAATCTCCGCTTACGCGTTAATAGCGCCAAATATTAATTGTCCAAATCGACCAAAATGGCAATCTTTAAACCTCGATAACCTTACAAAAATGATCACAGATAAAATATCCTTTGAAATTTAAACTCAAGGTAACATTAATTTTTGAATGATATAAAAAATTCCGTCAAAAAGACTAGTTAAAAAAAACGAAATTAATCTCACACCGTTCACCGCTGAGCCACAGTGCTATTATATATCGAAAGAGAAGATACTGTTCGCAAACAGAAACAAAATGAAAAAGAGAGGGGCGTTCAACAGTGCTGAAGTACAACAGTGCCGAAAAAGTCGGAAAAGTTTCAGAATATTTTAAACGCATTCTCAAAAGAGCGGCAAACTACTAACGCTAATTAACAAAGAAATTCACTCCAATTTTGGTTCCAAAATGTCTGCAACTGCAAATTAAACAATTATTTTGACGATAAAACGTCCAAGTGGCAAATTTTCTTGCTCAAATTCTCAAAGTGTCACTTTAAGATTGTTACAATCGCATTTTAATTTTTGATTGCCGCACTTAATACGTTGAAATTTGTTCAAATTTTTGGCTCTGTTAAACAAATTTTTTTTTTCGGCCCTGTTTTACTTCGGCACTGTTGTACTGCCCCCAAAAAATACATCAACCTACTGAAAACACTCGCTCAATTTAAAAGAAAACATCAATTTTTTTTCAAGTTTACTTTAGTTGATAAATTTAAGACAAACACACGCCTTATGTATAAAATGACCAGTTTTTGGTGTAGTAGAACCGGATTTATTCGCCCTTTACTCAAAATTTAACCGACAACTGAGGAACAGTGCGCACTATTAGTCCCAAATTAGTCAACTTAATTTTTAAATCTCATTTAAAGCCCATTTAAATTTTCGGAAAATGATAACCGGCAAAATTACTTTTAATTTGGGGCTCAATGCATCAATATTTTTCAACAGGTATCATCAAAGCAGTTAATTTTCCTACATTCATCAGCATTTATTTCAATTTTCTGATGAACTATTCACATATAATATAGCAAAACAATAAACCAAAAAACTTGCCATGTAGATTTGAGAAAAAATAGTCCAATTAAACATAAGTGTTTTCTAATGTTTTTATCGAGACAGCAATCAAAACTTAAAAAAATTTTCATTTTTTCCTCATCTTGGGCTGAATAAAATCATGGAAGATTAGTCAAGACATAATCTGATAATTTTTTCTAATCAACAAAACTTTTCCAAAACTTACTGAAAATATTTTTTAAGGGTTAGCAAATTTCCGCAAACTTCACAATGTTCCCAAATGCAAAATATATTTTAAAAACATACTTTGAAAAAGTTCGGTGAGACAGCAGATGTTAGCCGAATAGTAATAAAATAAACAAGGATCGCATATTCCTGTGCAAGCAGAACAGTATTCTGACCACTCTTTAAAAAACTACAAAATAGTTTTCTTTCAAATTAAAGCTTTTTGGACTAGGTGTGATGAAAGGATGGGACTGAAAGCTATAGTTAAGCATTTTTAACAGTCGTAGTAAAGAAGGCAAATGGGACAAAAATGTGTAAAAAATCAAAAAGTAATTTAAAAAATTTAAAATTTTTTTATCTTCACTTGGATTTTGAACTGTTTTGGTTCTCAAAATGGCGCTTAAAACTCGAAAAACTTAGTTAGTTTTCTTAAAATTAGTTTAAAGGGCTTAAAATAGGCATAGTTACTAGAATTAAGCATAAACATGCTATTGTAAACGACATAAATACTCCTGCTCGCTCGAGTTAAGATGAAAAACCAAAATTTTCATAGCAGTTTTTCTTGAGGCTGGGAACTTAAATGTTTTTTTTTGTCTTTCGAATCACGACTGTAAGGGCTTTAAAATGATACATCCTTCATTTTTTTTCCTTGATTATTTGTGGTACCCCATGGTGCGTAGAAAATAATGAAAAAACAAACACACGAATACAAAGTTCCTGCCCAGTTTCATTGGTCGGATCAAAAAGTTAATGAAGTGATAGAAATGTTTTCATCCGTAAAAATTCTTTGTAGTTACTCAAGTGAACTTAGTTTGAAGAGATCTATTTGAAAGTTTTCAGAGTTTCTCTTTTAGGTGACTATTCACGACTTAAAGCATTGCAGGAGTTTGATTTGGGCAGAAACTCTTTAGACAACGTTCCGGGTCAATTTTGCCAGATACCTCATCTTCAGTCGATTCACGTTGATGGGAATCCGGGAAGAGCTTTTCAGGATACCTCGAGTTGGCGTGAACTTCCCGAAGATTTTTGGGACAAAACTTGCCTATCATCTTCAATCAAAATTTCTCCAATTCCAATTTTAACACTCATTATTTCATTACTTATCAGTTGCTATTTAGAGATACTTGTAATTAAAAATCTATAGACATATTTAAATTTTAATTTCGTATCGGTTCTATCTATTTTGTTGTTTCAAAAATTTTATATTTAAACGTTTTATTATCTAACAGAATAAGTACAGCATCAAAAACAACATAAGACATTCAATCAACAACACTAGGAATACAGCATAAAAACCATTAAGCAACCGAAACCTGCTTTCTGTTCGCATTTAACTAATGAAACTAATATTTTGTCCGGTGGCTTTATGAAGAACCCATAGGTCTTTATTTTCTCGCATCAATCAACAATCGAATATCGAAAATTGTTTTTTTTTTCAAATATAATCTTCAGCCATGAAATAGTTTCACAGCGTTATGATTAATTCTGGAAAGAGTTTAACTCCATTTAGTTTTTGATCATTCCATTGCACTTAATGATTCTCCGTGATTCGAAGCATGGCATCGAAATTCTATCGACAAGAGATGCGATGCTTCCTTGAAATAGTCAAAACATCCAATTGCTGCTACTTCAAATTCCCGTCAAAAATCATTAACAGCAAAGGTGTGCCACTTAAATCCAATTCAATTTTATTCAGTGGAATAGCGAAAAACACATCTGCGAAGTTGGCAACCAACATTCTCGATTCTAATGTTTTTAAAGATATAACAATTGGACTATATGCTATCTTTTCGAGCAACCTTGATTCTAATTTTTTAACCGAGTTTCAAAAGATCTGGCTCATATTGGATCTCAATGTCAAAAATTTCAATGTGGCCAAAAATAAACGTTTAGTCGGAGTAAACGACAGATTCGATTAAAGTAAATAACTTGAATAAAATAAGCGAATTGGATTAGTTAGTCTTAGTGTAGCAGAAAATTACATCTACATCTATTTCGAAGAAAAAAGATATCACTTTTTAAGCTGCGCTGCAATCTTTATTGATTTAAGCTCTTTATAAAAAATCGGATGTCCTCATTTTCGAAACTAAATAAAACGTGAATAGTTTCGTGGAAAAAAATTGAGGCAAAAAACAGCATTCGGATGTTTTCACATTCTCTCAGTTTTCCAAAAGACCTCTTCGTTCTAGTCCGAATCCGATCTGTGTCCTTGACCTCCCGAGTGTCTCACGTCAATCGTGAACTTATACTCCTGATCACACCCCATGTACGCATCACTCATGAAGTATATTGTATAGTTGTACTGTCCAGCGGAAGGGGCTACGAAATCTAGCTTCACTTTTGCCTTCTGCGATAGGGTCACTCTTTTGATCGAGATGAGAGAGTTCTTTTTCGGGTCTCCAATCACCACCCACCACCCTTCTTCTCGTTTCTAAACACTTTCACTCTTTAGATACCTTTAATCTTGGTTGACAAAAAGATTCACACTTCAAACAAAGGTGAACAGGAGCTTCGCACTGTTTGTGATTCAACACAAACAAAGCATGGCAACCATGCCGTCAGAAAGTGAGACAAAAGCCGCTGAGCCCAAATAATTTTGAAATAACAAAAAAGACTATTTTTTTTTATTATTTGCATAAGATCGTTTTAGCTTACCAATTCAGACAACTGCCAGTGTTGCATTCGTATCGAAACAAAAATTACGCAGCGGTAACTAAGTCAACAATACTGAAGCAGGCACCAATTGGACCGAAAAAAATGCCATAAAAGATATCAATTATTTTGAATCACGAAAATCGAAATTGATAATAATTAATACAAAGGCGAAGCTGCGATTCGCAAAAACAAGCCAGACAACAACAAAAATCAGCTGCTAAATATAAATAAGCCCTGGAAATTAAAGCTTTTCCTGCTACGGATTCAAGCATACTGAAAAAAACTGCAAATGCTGTGGAGCTAAAGTGGCACCAAATACAAATAGATACATTTTTTATGCTTTTTTGGTTCATTTGATGAATTAAAAATGCATCAACTGTGTTAATTTATTACTAATCGATTATTAAAGCACATGCTATCAAAAACCCGTAAAGGTGCCTCAAAAATGGCACCAATATTTGCGACTTAGGCTGGGAAACAAATCATGGTCGTACTATTAAACTACGCTCGCTACATCTCGCAAGTGTAAACATAAAAACTAGAGCCATCCAGACTAACTTTGCATGTAATAAATTGGTAAGCTCAAGGCCAAATTATGCAAAAGATATATTGAGTTGAAAAGTTTCGGATGGAGTTTTTAATTATTGTAATGTTGTTTGAAACAAATAGCTTTTATCGGTTCATTTTATGACTGTAAAATACCGAATATTTTTCGCCTTCCGAATTTCAAAAAACAATATATCACCATTTTCACTTTTGTTATTGGAGAGCGTGATTTTCCTTCCATATAGCAAATGAGTTTAAAGGCGCTTTAAAATTGAAAATCGAAGCACAAAAATATAAATTTATCAAAACTTAAGTAACTAAGGAAAGTGAAAAACGCATGATAACAAGAAAAACTCAATAGAATTTTCTCAATTTTATCAAAAAATCAATAGACTTTCTCACCTGTGGGAAGAATGGCGCAATCACAGGTCCTACCACCTCTTCCTCTCTCTCCAAATTCACATTCAGCTGCACTCTACTGCCAGGATGGATACTGTTCGCATCATTGGCCAATTCGTGAGTCAGCTCTATGTTTGGGTATCTGTTCACGAATCGGGCCACGTCTGCCATCTGTCGTTCAGAGAGAGAAGATAACAGCTGGTCTCGAACTTCATCTTCCAGGTCCATAACATCAAACACACTTTCTACGCCCTAAATTGAAAACACCGCTACTTTGATTTTATAATTAATTCCAACTTGTGGGCAATACTGAAGCCTTGAAAAGTTTTATCGGTCACAAAACAGCATTTTAGACATATTAGATTTTTTGATATAGTTTTTACTTAGAGAAACCTGTGAGAAAATTAAATCCGACGTTTCAGGTAAAATAATTTCGTCCAGACTCATTGACTGAAAAGGATATTGCCAACAATTTTGCTTAAGCTATACTAACAAAAACGCCTCATACTGTAGAAGTCCTGGGTTTTTCTAGGATGAATTTTTCCATGGATGAATTTTTTCCAGAACAAAACATAGCCAACAGACAGTTGGAAAGAGTCAATAATGACTTGTTCTTTGAAAAAATCTCAATTTTCCCTCTTTAAAGCTCTTTGAATTATTAGAACAATTTATAATTGAAGTTTTAATTATTTTTTTAAATATTAAAATAACTCAATTTGAGAAAACTGGATCAAAAGGTAGTTTTAATTCCACTGCGGAATGTGAAAACTAAACTCTACTTTCGAAATCAGCAGTCAATCACTTTTTGTGACCTTAACACTTTTGCAGTTCAATAGATGAGTCTGTTTTCCTTTTAACAACGGATATGAACTTAACTTAAAAAAGGAAACAAAAGTCAAACCTCAAAACTAAGCCTGAAAACTTTTCCTGAAAAAAAAACGAAAAAGAAATTATTGCGACCTATATAAGAGTCCGAACTACGTTCATCGAATCTTAAAACAAGATGGCGTTAAAGTTCTTTGAATTTCCCGAACAATTTTTGACTGACACTTTTTTGACCAAATTAATACAATTCGAGAAAACTGGATCAATGGGTGAAACTTTTAATTAGCTAGGAAATTCGATAATTAAAATAGTTTTTCGATAGTAGTAATCGATCACGTTTTCTTTATTTTTACACGTTTGTTGTTCAACAATAGAGTTTTCCTTCCTTTCAACAAAGGAAATGAACTGAACTTCAAAAGTCAAACCGCGAAAAAAAAAATTGAAATGAAATCTTTTAGGACCTTTCCTGAAAAAAATCACCACATATCTCCGACCTAATGATTAGGAGTGCCACTCACGTCCTCGCAACTGCGACACGGTCACTTAGAAGTTAACTAGTGGCCCAGCTAATGCTAGAAGTACCTGTTTTAATAATTTTAATCATATATTGTGCTGATACGTAACTTTCAAAATTGCAAAAAAAATGGACGTTACGCAAAATCTTAGTTATTTCTCTGCTCAAGTAGGGAATTAGCTGCTTGTTTAAAGTAAAAAACTTCTGCTTGCTCTATCAATTGAATTCTTTAACTCATATTTGGCTGGGTAGTTTTCAAAAAAGTGAAAGATTCCCAAAAGACAATCAAAAAATGAAAAATTTAACTTTTCCTAAACCCATAAATTCTTCTCTGCTAAAGCATGGGAACATACTCTTATTCAGGGAAGATAACCACGCCTTGATTGTAAGATTCAACTGTTAATATGAGATTAAGCAGTTTTCGAGAATTGTGATAAAATTTCTTTAAAAAACGGTTAAAGTGCAAAAAATGGATTTTCCCGAAGTGCATCTAGTTTTTTCTATAAAAAAAATAAGGAGAAACAGATCACGCAGGGAAAATCTAAACGCCAAAATAATTTAAATGAACTATCAACCTCAGAATTAGCAGCTTATCAACCTCAGAATTAGCAGCTATCAACCTCAGAATTTGAAGAAAAGAAGTTACCAAAAAACGGTCAAATTTCAAAAATTGGACCTTGTTTCAGGACACATATATATTTTTCAAAATGCAGGACATGGCCGCTTGCTCCGGACAGATTTCTATAATTTTTTCTCTTTCGGTTAAACCCTCAATCTCTGACTTGGCAGGTTAATTTCAGAAGTTTTGAAAATTAACTAAAGTGTAAAAAAAAATCAGCTTGTTTGAGGCCATATTTTTTTTCTACCAAAATTAGGAAATAACCACTTGAGAAGAGGGAGATCCCCATGATTTTTTCTTTTGACTAAAACCTTCATCTCTGATTAGTGCATTTAATATTTGAGAAAATGAAAAAATTCAAAGCAAATAGGTCAAAAATCGGCCTACTAAAACTTTCGAAGGCCTTAGACCGTAGGGTCAAATGAAAAGAGACTAGCGAATTATGCAGGCACATGAAAAAGCAGTCGGTTTGTCAATTGGTACAACTTTTGGACAAAATCCTTGCAGCGCTTCGCAAACACTACTGAGAACATGACAAACAGCAGCGCTATAAAGAGCGATGAGAAAAAGTCTCAAATTCAAACCTACGACCAACTGCCAGCTGGAATACAAGAGCTTCACGCACTAATCACTCAGCCACGGCCGCTTAATTAATGACAAACACTAGTCATAGTCACAAATAAAGCAGAGAACAGATGCTATCCAAATTCCAAGGCTACAGTGCAACTTCCAGATACGTGAACACTTTCAGTGAACACTTTTAATTGCGAGTTAGGTTAGAAAAAAGAAGGGCCCTTGAAATACACTAAGGCTCGCAAGCTCGCTAGTGAAAAAAAAGGCTGGGTAATTTTTGAGGAAAAATGAAATTTCTGCGAAACGAGCGAAAAATTTCCAAAAGCATTGCAAAAAAAAAACAAAAAATCCAATTTTCTTAATAGCTTTTTTTTCTAACAGACTTAAAACTAGCCAAAAACAAAACAACAACACATGCATCTGAACTATCTATGCTTAAATAAGCTTAAAAACCATTAAATTGAAATATACTAACTTTTATTTGCGACTAGATTAGAAAAAAAATCTTCGTAAAAATACACTACGCTTTGCTACACTACCTTATTTAAGAAAACTGGATCAAAGGTAAAACTTTTATTTCGCTGGGAAATTCGATTATAAAACTCCAGATCCGAAAATAGAAGTCGATCACTTTTTCGTGATCGTAAGATTTTGGCTGTTCGATAGTGGAACTTACTTTCCTTTTAACAAAGAAAATGAACTGAATATAAAAAGAAATCAAAGTCAAACCGCGAAAAAGTACATTTGCGTCTGAACAATTTTTAAGACCTTCCCTGAAAAAAAGGATAAAGAAAACCATCACGACATATTTCAGAGCCTAAATTACGTTCAGCGACTCTAAAAATGGCCCTAAAGCTCTTTGAAATTGAAATCGCGAAATATTGATAGCCAAAACGAAAAAATAAATGAAATTTGAGCATGAGCGGTTTTTATGACTTTTCTTAGCAAGAACAAAGCCTAATAAGGAAATAAATCATTCCGCTCATTAACATTCAAAAACATAAGGAAAACTCCGACCCGGTCAAAAAATCAAATTTCCTCATTCGAAAGGAAAGGTCACGCTCGACCTATAAACTTCTATGCTCTAAGTTCTCTAATTAGGGAAAAAATTGAAGTCCAATCTCTTCGTCATCGATTGTTCTTCAATGTTGGCTTTCATGGACATACCGCGATGAAAACTGTTTAGTGAACCTTTGCAAGAATCGCGCTAAGTTGGTTGGAATAGGTGGCCTTTTATAGCACCGGAGTCGCTTGTGAAAGAATCAATGCTATTTGATTCAATGAGAGGGAACTACAAAAAAAAACATGGCCAAAAGACAGTTGGAAAAGTGTCGATGAACTCAAGTAGTTCGAAAAAGAAGACTGTTTTCGTTTACGAAAACTTTCAAAATTCCAGTAAGAACAAAACATTTATCTCTTCGAAGCACTTTCTTTGAAGAAAACGGGATCGAACGGGAAAAAGTCTTTCACCTTTTTTTTCAACATTTCAACTACTTCCACGCTTTCCTCATAATGTCACATGAACTTCACAAGAATCATATGTCAGACCCACTAACATAGCCGACAATCAGTTGGAAAAGTGTAGAAAAAAAGGAAACCAAAAAATTGATTGACAATTTTTGAATATTTTTCAAGTTACGAAAAAAGAAATACATCATTTATTTGAATTTCAAATACTGTTTATGAGTGGTACTTTTTGAAGCAAGAAGTCATTCACATTTTTCGTGAGCTTTTTACTTTAAATGTTCAAAAGTGGAGTTTGCCTTCCTTTTAACAATGGAAATGAGCCGAACTTAAAAAGATATCAAAAGTCAATCCGCGAAAAATTAAACTTAAGAGCGGACAGACTTTTAAAGTTTTTCCTGAAAAAAAAACATCAAGACCTTTAATAAAGAAATCGCTTCGTTCTCTTACAAATGAAAAACGCTGAGCGCCAACGCTATCAATACGAGACGCAAATGAGTGTCTTTAATCCGTTCGTTGACCCTCAACCAGGTCACTATCGTCCACTATTGATCTGACGAATGCTGGTCTGTTCTGTTCTCTCATAAAAAAAAACGTTTTAATCCCCAACACCTACTTTGTCTTTGCATTGAGTGATGATGTCTGCGTTGAAGTGTGGCAGCTGTTTGAGGTATGGGTCTCTGTTCCAAATGGCCTGAGTCACCATCTGTGCCAGCTCCATGGCCGCCAACGCCGGAGACAGGTAACCACTCGAACTCAACACGTCAACACAGGCCTAAACAGAATTCCATCTTTTCTATTGGAATTCTTTTTTTTCAAACTAAAAGTACATTTGATTTCTTTTCGGATTATCCTGTTTGAACAAGGATAAACTCGCTCTATACCTCTGCACAGATAACAAAAATCCAGATATTTGCTCTAAGTCCTTTGCAAAATAAGATTTTGCTTTAAGAAAGCCTTTGCAAAAGTTTTTGCTTCTAGATGGACAAAGCATATTTTTCATCTAGCAGCTCAGATTCTTCCAATTTGATATTTGAATTATTGAAGTTCACTCTGATTTCGCAAATAAATTCATGGAAATTGATTATTGAAGAAAAATTCATCCCTTCGAGCAAGTACCATCTAATCTTCAACTGATCTATCCATAATATCTTTCTTGCATTTGAAATTTTCGCAGGTCAAACTCGCAATAAATCTTGCGGAACCAGCACAGAAAAATGCAACGAACTCACACAAACAGACTCTAAAGACATTGTCATGGCTTCACGTTTGATAAAAATTTCCGAAGTCCTTTTGTTGCTCTTCAGTGAACCTTATAGAAAATCAATCAAATGGATGGGAACACCTATTTTCAAGACAAGCGTTCTTTGTGTAAACTGGAACGTACAAAATCAATTGTTCAACTGACATTGAATTTTGGCGGATTTTCAAAATTTTGAGTTCAACTTCACTTTCGCAATTTACTATGTCATTTCATTGGAGCTATTCATGATTCCGCAAACACACAAGAAAACTGTTGAAATAAAATATAAAAAATTGAACAGTCAAATCAAATTCTCGTTAGGTTAGGATTGGTAAAGTGATTTATCACGAAATAACTAAAAGTCTGAAACAATTAGGGAATATTTCAAGTGTGGAAATGAAATTTAAAAACTTCCTTAACTTCAAGTTTTGCTTATTAACTGCTTTTTACTCTATTTTAGGCTCTATAAAAATCTTTTCGTACAATAACAAACAGTGATGGCTAAACTATCGATAGGATTATTTCAACGAGCTTTTTCTGTTGTACGGCCATTATCTACACATTAAATGTACTGTTCTATTTGAATTTAATTTTGGAGATTTCTTTTCGCAGTAATTAGTTTCAACATATCAGATTCAAGTATTATGATTCAGATTTCAAAGTCTCAAAAAACCAATTAGGGGAGTGTAAAAGAAACAACATATTTCATCAATCGGTAACTGCAGTTCGCTGATCATACCTGAATGAGTCTGATGGAGTGTGTTAGAATGTCGTTGGTATCTGCCTGCAGTTCTGGACTCAGTTGAATCCTAGACAGATGAGCTTGGAGGAGAAGTGAGGCTTTCACGTGTGGGTCTGCAAATTTCACCGACTTATCTGGCTTGTAGGGAATGTGTTGTATCAACTAAAACCAGACAAAAATATGTAATACAAATTGTTTCCAGAGGTATTGGTCACTTTTGCGTATTCCGTGTATCTTTCTTTTAAATATTTTTTACACAGAGGCGAAGCGAGAAAACGAAAAAAAGCTCTATAACGTGCAATAATAAAAATTATAAATGAGCCTCGAATAAGCAAAAAAAAATTCGGCTACATCTGAGATTTGAAACTGAGACCTAGAGATTAAAAGTCTCACACACTAACCACTCAACCACGGAAGCTTAATACACGCCAAACACTAGCCACAATAAAATCAGAGAACAGATGCTATGCAATTTCGAAATAAGCGAGTTAGGTTAGAAAAAAAAGAAGGTTCGTAATAACACACTAAACTGATCGCAAAAGTAAAGATATCAGCCTGAAATCAAGAGCAGTTATAGCTGAAACAGCAGGTTCAGCTCAGCTTTTCGGCATTAATGTATAAAAACTTGGTCAAAACTATTTTCAAAACTCTTTCCAAATCAAAATTAAAATTCGATTCAATCAACAATAGTCTTCGTGATAGCTGATCATTTTTGTTGATGAGCTTAAAGTGGGTAAGAACTTAGTGTTTGTCTGAATTCATTTAAAAAACTGTAATCCACTCAAAATCAGGCACCAAAAATAACACAGAAGCTGGAGTTCGCAAACATAAGCAAAAAGAAACACCCAAGAAGTAGCTTAAAAAGTAAAAACAATTCTTAAAATGACCATTTATATATTCAGAAATTCTCCTCTCTTCCAAACGTGACACCGCAATACATTTACATGTCACAGCGTGTTTTTTTGCAGAATGCATTACGTGAGTTTTCATTCCGGACAATCTCTGATTCAAAATACGCAATAAGTAAGCCCAGACAAACTAGCGATTATACAGTATGACATGTATATTATTTGAGACGTCAACATTTTCTGATATGTACCTGTCGTAATAAATTGTCCTCCTTGTGTCTGATAGGAATGACATCGAACTCTGCCGCATTGCAGATGATGTCGATGAGGCCCTTCACTTTGGTCTTGTTCGTCAGACTCATGCTGAACAGTTCTATGGTGGTGTAGTTTATGTAGTAGTAGGCTGCTATCATGCCCAGATTGAGGGGGGTGACGTCCATCCCACCCACTATGTCAATACACTACACACAACAATCCATTATGTAATAACAGCCCATTATGCAATGAAGGTATGTTTATGGCGACAGGATACTTAGCTCTATTCCAATTCAGTCTATGTTCTGTGCCATCTTCATATGCGTTCATATTTACCCTCTGCCAATTTTACTCTGAACTTATCCTATACATCGTATGTTGATTTACAAGAAGTTAATTTCAATTAGCAACAACTGTTTAGATAATTCACTGCCCGTGCCTCCTCCAGCTAACAAACAGTCATCACTTACTGTCAAAGGGTGATTTCGCCAAATAGTTTTTTGGCTATAGTTTCAATCTATTTTGCAGTTACAATAAGGCGATGGATGGGTTCCGTGAATTGAACATAACCAGCCTTTGTGTTATTATTAGTTGAGAGCGAAAACACTTATTAGAACCCATTAGGACGGGATTGCTAACTAGGTCCAATTTAATTTCAAGAACCACAAGCAAACAAAGCACACAATATGAAGTTTAATCAGTTTCAACAAATCGAATGTCAAATGGTAGTGAAGATAAGGCTCAATATCTTTTCCATCCAACTAGCCTACGTTTATTGTTCGAAATCAAATCAATTTTTCAAAGCTTTTATTTCCATATTCATACATAAATTGTAGTTTTATTTTCAACTATCATTTAATTAAATTTACTTAACTTCTAAGGACTTTTTGATTTTAAGCGTCGAGAATTAATCGAAAGAACTTTTTGTTCAACAAAAAAATTGCACAGGATGAAGTTAAATATACCATACACTTTGAAAATTAGCAAGCAGAATCATTGATACTCTTGTTACCTTAGACTGTTGGAGGTCACTGAGGGTCGTCTCCACCAATTCTGACATATGTTCCGACAGATGTCGATGGGTCGTACCTAGAGGCAACAAAACAACAATTTTAAATAATAAGCAACTAATCTGACACATCGAACTAAGCTGAGGGTTCAAAAACCGGATAAAAATTTACTTATACGCGCAATACCTCACCTAAGCCTTTATTGGCGTCTATGATGCCTTCTGAAAAACTTTCGTATTGGTCATAAAATGGATACGCTACTAGGGTCGAGAAAATGAATGCAAAGGTTAGCCTCCCAGCAAATTGTGCCTCCCTACTCCGCCATTGGCTTTACACGAATTTCTATCATCTTCACATTGAAACATAGCCAACAGAGTTGAAAAGTGTCCATGAACGCCAGTAAACAGAAAAAAACTACTGACTTGTTTTTTTTGAAAAATTTCATTTTCGAATAATTTCCAAGAAAAAATATATTCTTTACAGCTCTTTGAATTTCTGGAACAACTTATGATTGACATTTTTTTGATAAAACTAACCAAATGTGAAAAAACTGGATAATTATATATAAAAAAAAAATCGCCAGGAAATCTAATAATTAAATTTCATTTTCGAAGTACGAAGTCGATCAAGTTTTAGTGATCTTTACACTTTCGCTGTTCGATAGTCGAGTTTGCCTTCCTTTTAACAAAGAAAATGAACCTGAACTTAAAAAACAAAAAAAAAAAATCATCACGACCTACATAAGAGTCTGAACTACAATCGTCGACACTTAAAAACAGCCTAAGTAAATAATTCACAGTTTGGCCAATACTATCAAACAAGAGAACATTTTGGTTCAAAATACCTTGCAAGTTGTAGTAGTTGGGATTTTGAGTCATCCTCCTGTATATGAATGTCCACGTCAAATAATCAACAGCATCCTGTTTATTCTCAATAGTCTTCGTCACAACCTTAAAAAAATAAGAATCAAATTAATTCAAATTCTCTCCGTTCATGAATTGAAAATTGACAAGTTTCTAATTTTGTTCTGCCCACTCCCAAGATTGGGATGGCACTAAGCCCAGCGTGGATATTTTTACTCGATTAACTCAAAAAGATTGGGAATTGAAAATGGTATCTATCATATTGAAACAATATCAGATTTGATGAGAATCAAACCATTGAACTCCTTGTATCAAAGACACGTCATGATTATTGTTGTGACATCTGGAAGTGGGAGACATGGATAAGCGTTAATAAAATGAAGAAGCGCAGACAAAACTGCTAATTTTTCAATTTTTTTTTGAACTAACATGATTGACAAAATTTCATTCACACAAACATAGCCAACAGAGTTGAAAAAGCGTAGCGTCTATGAATGCAAGGGAAAAAGTGATTTAATTGATGAAAAAACTTCAATTTTAGAAATTTAAAGTTAAAAATATATGGGCTTAAAGCTCTCTGAATTTCAAGAACTATATCATCGACACTTTTTCGAGAAAACTAAAACTAAATTGAAGAAAATTGGATCTATAGCTAAAGTTTGTATTCCGCTGGTAGATCTGAAAAAAAAACTTACGAAAGTAGATGTTGATCACGTTTTTCGTGACCTTTTCGCTTTCGTAATCGGACACGGCAATTTGTCTACTTTTTAGCAAACGAAATGGAATTGAACTCAAAAAGTGCAGATATACCTAAGTGTATTTGTAAATGCATTGTTCATTTGTGAATGCATTAGCAAGTATGAATTTATTTCTGCAGTGCTTGGAGCATTTTAAGACTTTCCTGAAAAAAAATCATGACGGCTTATAAAAGAGTCTTCAATACGTTCATCGAATCTTAATAACCCCTTTTGAGAAAATGGAATACTGGGTAAGTACTCTAGCATCTCTAGAAATTACATTCACACTTTTGAAACTAAAATCTAAGCGTCAATTTCCTTGCCACATAGCAGACCAATTTTTATGTCAATTGAATTCACATGGGCATGTTTATCTAGAAGTCACGTGAGCTGAATGCTTTACTTAATTTTCGAAGCTTACATCACAGGACTTTTTCGAGCTCCAGTCCAGTACAATGGCGAAAATGGAGTCTCAAGAAACTGAAAAGATCCCTAACTTAAACTTTAATGCTTTAAGGTTTAATAAAGTGATTGTTTCGGTTTAACAAAGCATCAAATAAGTTCTCGTGTGAGCCAGGTATGTTAATTAAGTTTGAAAAAACTCTTGTTCGTCTTTTATCTAGGTAATGAACTGCTGTCTGTCTACACTTTAGCCCTCGATTTCATAATTTCTATCTATAAGGACCCAAGGAGAGCACAATTTAAGCAAAATGTTATTTATTCTGCACGTTTTTTTTTCGAAATATATATATTTTTAAAATAGGGTCTGTTTAGTGGTTTTATTTTTCGATCTTTAGTACAAAAATACGCGCTTTTCCCTTCTTATTGCTTAATATGGCATATGCAAAATAATTTTGTTTACCTAAAACCAAGTAAAACAGCAAAACAGAAAAGAATTCTAAAATTCAATAAAACGAAAATAAGACAACGAAAACAAGACTTGAAAACACTCCACACTGGCGGTGGGGGTTCGAGCCCTCAATTCACCGGGCCCAACTCGAACACCACAGCACTGACTACTAACAACTAACTCTTCCACGCATGCTTTAACATTAAATATCAGGCAGCAATGAATGTGATTTAACTGCCGAGTCTAACTTATGCGTCATACATAAAGCGTTCAATTGGAAAACATATCCAGTAGACAGCTGAAAAAAGTCAACAAACTCAAGGAAACAAAAAACCGATCTTGTTCCTTCAACACATAAGCAGCAGACAGTTGGAAAAGAGTCAATGAACGCATGGAAACGAACAAAAATACTGGCTTTTGAAGAAAAATACTGACTAATACTTTTCAAATACTTAGAACAAAAAAAACGTAAGCTATCGAATTTAAAAAACACACGCAAGCAAGTACATGAAAATGTAAAGAACAAATCATGATTGCCACTTTTTTACACAGAAGTGAAGCTTCGCAAACATTAGCAAAAACACGACGGAAAGCAGCTCTATAAAAAGCAAGAAAAATGAGAAATAAGCCTCGAATTAGTAAAAGAAAAAAAAATCGGCTACAAATGATATTCGAATCAGCGACCTATAGATTAAGAGTCTCACACACTAACCACGGAAGCTTCATTGGTCCAAAACACTAACCACATATAAAGCACAGAACAGATGCTAGGCAATTTCCAATGTTACAGTGAAATTTCCAAACAAGTGAACACTTTTAATGAACACTTTTATTTGCGAGTTAGCTTAGAAAAAAAGGTTCGTAATAATACACTAAGCTGATCAATTGTAGTGACATTAAATTGCTGAACTATGAAATGTCACGCCATGATTTCTCATCTTGTTATCTAAACTTATTGATATTTGTATACCTTAGTAAAGATCACTAACTTTGTGAGCAACCACCAAGACCGGTTGCCACCTTATTATATATCAAATTTAACTTGTGAAATGGCATTTGAACAAAAAGAGTTCAGAGCTAAAAGCTTTGTTACACTAGTGTAGACAAACATGAAAAGGATTTTAAAAAAAAATTCAAACCGCGACAATTAAATTAAAGCGTGAACAAATTTTAAGACCTATAAAAAGTCTTCACTGCGTTCATTCACTCTTAGAAACTTTAGCATTTGATTTTCAAATAAAAAATATACGCGCTTAGAGCTCCTCGAAAGCAAGAACAATTTAGTTTAGACACTTTTTTTTATAAACTTAACCCAATTTGAAAAAATTGGATCAAAGGGCAAAATTTCTATTCCGTTGGTATTTTGAAAAGTAAAATCCGCTTTTGTATCAAGATGTCGACCATGTTTCTCGTTAACTTAGACCTTTTGCTGTTCTACAAGTTTGCCTTGGTTTTAAAGGAAATGATTTGAACTTCATTACGGTCGTTGACACTTTAAAACTTCATTACTTTATAAGTCAAATTCCGATGTTAAACAAATGGTTCTATTTCCAGTTAAGTTTAAGGTAATTCACCAGTGCTTCGAGTTAGAATTTATCAAAGACAGTGAATAATTATTATGGCATACAATACTCGAATGAGTGATCATTGAGATAACTGAACTTAGCGAGTTTCTTGATTTATAAGAAAAGCTAACAACCGATTGCTGCTGCCTTCTTCTTTGACTTAACCAAAAACGCTCTTAGAAAAATAAACATGATAGCTAAGCACTGATGTTCAGGTTATAAAATTCACACCGAGGCGAAGCTGCGGTTCACAAACACATGCGAGAACACGACCAAAAAGCAGCTCTATCAAGTGAAATAAGCTTCGAATTAGCAAAAACTCGCCTACGTATAAGATTCGAATCTGCGACCTACTGCAATCAAGAGATTTTTAGTCTCTCGCACTATCCACTCAGCCACGCTAGCTTAACAACCGACAAACACTATTCACGAATGAAGCAACTACATATACTAATAACTTGCCATTGCCATTCAGCAAAAGTGGCGCCAAATACAAATAGATTCAATTTTGCATGTAATAATTTGGAATATAACAAACAGAAGGCATCCACACTAACTTTGCATGTAACTAATCGAAAAGCATAAAAACACATTATGTATAAATTATGCAGTTCAAAAAAATTGCGAGATACATTGAGTTAGAAAATTTCTTAATCGAGTTTTCATTATTGTTATGTTGTTTGAAACAAATATTTTTTTTTGGTTCATTTGATGCATTCAAAATACATCAACTGTGTTAACTTATTACTTTTCGAATGTCAAAGCACATGCTGTCAAAAAGCTGAAAAAGTGCTTTAAATGTGGCACCAATATTTGCGACTTAGGTTGAAAAGAAAGAAGGTTCGTACTAATACACTCGCTTCGCAAGTATAAACATAGAAAAATTTTGCACATTTCGAACGGTCGAAATATTGCTAGCAATAAGAAAAAAAATCAAATCAATTCTACACGCAAAGAACGATTGATAAGTAGTTAAGTCATTATTTTCTGCTACGGTTTTCAATTTTGTAATATTTCAACCCAGTGGTTTATAAACCAGCCAAGCATAAGCCAGCTTCCATATGCTTCACATACTCTGCACAGTTTCGGCTGGTTTCTACTTGGGCTGGTTTGTTCACCTTCTCCTGAATCAATAAAATTAGTTTTTTAATAGAATAAAAAGGATCTTTGATCTTTCAGATGGGCACGAGCTACTATTTAACAGATCGATTCTAACTCAACAGACTTCATAACACAGATGTAGATGACAATTGAATTATGCTATTCATCAAATAGAGTCCTTAGCCTCCAAGCTGAACCGGATAAACACTCCCGATTTCGTTAATCATAATTGTTATTCTTGGCAAGCTAATACAAGAAAGCGAATTCAAAATTGTTTGTTATGCATGATTCCTTAAGCAAGATATGTTAAAAAATCAGTTTGACTGATATATTTAAACTCCGGATTATGATTTCAATTAACTCAACTTAAAAAAAGCTGCATACTTTCTATGCACAAATTTATTAAGTTTATTAAATTTCACAAAGGTAATACTAGCACTTCCGATACAACAAAAACAATGCGTTACAAGATCTTAAATAGGAAAAGGGAATTTTTATGAAAAATTAAGTTAAAAAATTACTTAGAGAAGTAAAAAAAATAGACTTACAAAAATTTCACACAGAGGCGCAGCTACGCTTCTCAAACACTTGCGAGAACATGACCAAAAAGCAGCTCTATCAAGTGAAAAAAAAAGTAGAAATAGGCCTCGAATTATCAAAAACCCGGCTACGTGTCGGATTCGAATCTGCGACCTAGCAAATTTGAGTCTCACGCACTAAACACTCAGCCATGGATGCTTCAAATCCCAAAAACTAGCCACCAATAACGCAGCTACATATGGTAATAAATTGCCAATTCGATGCAGCAAAAGTAACACCAAATACAAAAAGACACAAATTTGCATGTAATAAATTGGAAAGCATAAAGCCAAATTATGTATAAATTATGCATCTCAAAAAAATTGCGAGTTAAATTGAGTTGAAAAATTTCTGAAATCGAGCTTTTTATTATTGTACTGCTGTTTGAAACATATTTTTTTCGGTTCATTTGATGAATTAAACTTGCATCAGCTGTGTTAACTTTTTATTTATCAAGTGTCAAAGCACATATGATATTAAACTGCTACCGCAGCCTACCACTTCAACAGTGCCACCAAAAATAGCACTTTTATTTGCCACTTAGGTTGGAAAAAAAGTTCGTACTAAAACATTTGGCTTCGCAAGTGTAATTACCGAGCGGCAACTAAGGCTACAATTTTTGGGTCGACCCCTGTTGAACCGAAAACAAAACTTATGAAAATTATAGAGCTATAAAAATATTTTGCCCTCAAAACTGCGCATTATAAGTTGACATAGGTGACATAATATAGGCCAAAGCCGTTTAATCCAAAAAAAAAATTATAGAACTTTCTGTTGTAGTAAATTTGTTCAAATCAATAAATAACTCATGCTTCAGAAATTACCAGATAGTATAAATGTCATTTCAAAAATAACGGAAAATGAACCGACAGAAACTAGGAAGAAAACCACGAATCCGAGAAACATTCTTCGAGAAAACTATTTGAAAAAATAATTACTGTCAGAAATGAACTTTAGCGAATTACTACCAAGCCTACATGATGGTAGTTTTGTTAAAATTTTCGAGAAATTGAGCATGTCAGCAGTATTAAAATTCTGTGAACAAAGTTGTTTACGGGAAAAAAAGCCAAGTACCCGGTAGCATTATCCTTGCCGATTACAAGGGCAATGAATAACTAACCTCTGCGTTGAAGTGATCATGTAAATTCTGGTCCAAATGGGACTCAATAGGCAGTGGCTCATAGAGGAACTTCTTGTAGAAGTCCTTCTTGCTGTTCTGACACAGCAACATACAAATGCCCTCATTGTCGTGCTTCGGCCTGTTTAAAAATAAAACAGTTTTTAAAAAGAACGTTGTACCCCTTTCTACTGAAAAAGTTAGTAAATTTCGTCAAGTAAATCAATTCAGTATCAATTTTCATTAAATCAGTGTCAAAACCCTCGCCTGTTAGCTCTTCCGAGCATGTGTAATACATCTGTGATTGGGTAGTCCACGTATGAGTGTACTTGTCCATTGTAGTATTGGGTGTCGATTATGACCACTAAATGGGCGTGGGCTGTCAGAGACCAGCAGAGACTGCGAGAGGCCACGATGATCTATCAAAAAAAATAGTCACGCTTATCACGATCCTCGTTGTCTTTTGTTAAACTTGAAATTGACACCTATACGAAGCAACATGTTCTGATAATTTCAGTTCATTCCATTCTGATCGCTAATTAAATTTCACTGTGCTGTTATCCAAAACTAAGGATGATCCTTTCCCATGTTCTCTCATAGTTTATTCTCTCAACATTAGTTCTTGACAGTATTATTTGTAATCTTCTCTGCTTCAAAAAGAAGAACCTGAATGTAACTGACCTGCACAGCTCCAGCGTCGAACAGTTGCTGGACGATGGAGAGATCCTTCTTGGACAGTCCCTCGTGAGTGAATGCCACTCCTGAAGAGAGAGTCTCTCTTAGTGTCTCATCTTCTACCATGTCCACGTACTGCTTCAGGTCACTCTCCGAACAGTGCAGGAACCTGGAAAAAAACATACATTTACTCAGAATTTTTTCCACCAACCATCCTCGTCACTAAAAATTCTCCATTGCGTGACATAGCGACTCAAAGTATGAAACGAACCTAGCCAACAGTCATTTGGAAAAAAAAGTCAAGGATCGCAAGGAAATAGAAAAAACACTGACTTTTTTAAAATAAACTTACGAATTTCAAAGAAAACATTAAATGGCCTTGCAGCTCTTTGATTTTCGAGAACAATTTATTGAGTTTCTCGTGACCTTTACACTTTTGCTGTTCGGTAGTCGAGTTTACCTGCAACAAATTAGAGCCTTGAAAAAATCACCAAGACCAATAACAGAGTATTCGCTACGTTCATGACTCTTAAAAATATAGTATTTAGAATGGTTGATTTATTCAGCATGTCAAATAGGTTTGGATTGTACCAAAGCTGAATACATTTTCAATCGGTTTGGTATATCAAAAAAGATAACAGAAATCTTATCAATCAATTTAAAAAAAAAACATTTCGATATTACAAATGCAAACACAGCAAAATTCACCTTTTTGGACTGAGCTCAGCCGCACAATATGTCAGCAAGTCGATCGCCGTTATTTTTGTCTGTTTGCGTGATGGCACAAACACCAGAACTGGCTTCCTGGGTGAGTGCTTTATGATTGCATTGTAGGCTGGCTTGGACATTGCCAGTAGTCTGGATGCATTGTGGCTGATGTTGAAACCCTATCAAAAATTAAATGATTAGAATATATTTGGACCAATGAATTTTTTAGTATAACTTTTTAGTTTTAGATCATAATTTAACAACCATGTGTTAAACGTACCTGAATATGCAACTCTAATGGTAGAGGTCTGACATTAGGATGGAAGTTGAAGATTCCGTTGTTGGGACAGCCGAGCCACTGTGCCACATCCCTGGCATTCGCAATAGATGAAGCTAAGCCCACGATACGGATTGGCTTCTCCAAATGAGATGCCATATTGTGCATACGTGAGCAGATTACCTGAAAAGTTACTAAATTACGCTTACGATTAACACGTATTCATAAGAATGCATACGCTTTTCTGAAATCTAGAAATCTAAAGCACATAATAAAAACTCCGATTAATCAAGTAGCACAGAATGTTCCGACTATTTAAAAAAAAACTATTAAGTTGTTTTATAAATTACGTCGTCTTTTTGTTTTGGTGTGATGAGAGAATCTTAAAGAAAGACTTAAAATTCGATAGTAAATAAAACCATAGAATAAAATCGATATTAAATTCAACGTAAATTCAATTAAATAAAAAAAGCAGCTACATATGCTAACAAAATGCGATGCGATGCAGCAAAAAAGGCACCAATTACAAACAGCCACAATTTTGCTTGTAGAATATAACAAACTGAAGGCCTCCACAACAATTTCGCATGTAATAAAATGAAAAGCTTGAAGAAAAATTATGGATAAATTAATCTTTTCAAAAAAATGCGAGATAAATTGAATTACAAATTTCGAAAATTAAGTTTTTTTAAACTGTTTTTTTTGTTTGAAACAAATACCTTTTTCCGGTTCATTTATTCATTTGACGAATTAAAAATTCATAAAGTGTGTTGACGTATTACTAATCGAATATGAAAGCAAATGCTATCCAAAAGCCGTCAAGGTGCCTCAAAAGTGGCACTAATATTTGCTACTTAGATTGTAGAAAATAATAGTCGTACTATTACACTACGCTCGCCAAAGTTTAACCATTACACAGAGGCGAAGTTGCACTTCGCATACACAAGCAAAAATATGACCGATAACGCAACTGAGAAAACCTGAAAACTGAATGAGTTAAACTTTGAGTCTACAAAACTTCTCTAGTGACGCACGCCAATTATTACGCATTAGCAGTCAATTTGAAAAAAAATTTACCAACTAACATACCTCAATTTATAGAGCGGACGCATTTCAACAAGTATACGAAAAATTTCATTAAAAACATCCGACCCTGTTAAGGTTCGAACCCTCTTGTTTTGCTGCAGGCCTCCTTCCCTACCTCTATGCTACAGATCCATGATTCCTTGAGGCTAAAGTGATATTTGTAATATAATATTCTGTGCTAATATCCTTAGCATTGGCTGTACTTAATAGCTGGATCAAAATGAACACTTTCAAAATGAACACATATTTGTCGCAACAATTGCATCGCAACAATATTTGCGACTTAGCTTGCAAAAAAAGTTCATACTATAACACAAGTTATGCTTGTGTAATAAACCTGCACACTCGCTTTATTCGATTCAAATTATACGAAAAATGAAAAAATTCAAACCGGTTTTTCTCGAAACTGGGAATTTTTTGTTGAAAAGGGCTTTATTTAATATATCATTCGATCCACTCTGAAAATTATTTGTGGCACCTGATTTTACGTGGAAATTAAATTAGAAAAAACTAGAAACCCCAAATACAAAGCCCCCCCCCCCCCCCCCCCTCCTCAGTAGCTTAAATATAAACTTGCAAACAACGAAACCGAAAAATGTTATCAGAACCAGGGGCGGATCTAAGATTTTCAAAAAATAATTGTCGGCCTGACAAAAAAAAATTATGTGTTACATAAATTTGACAAACTTAAAAACGATTCAGGAGCAAAACAAACACAACCAAATGTTCGAATTGAAATAAAACAATTAGACTGACTTTATGCTATTGTGCCTTTTTGGCACTTTTTTCCCCCGCCTCTTTCTCTTACCTCCATCACTGGTCCCTCCTCTCCTCCCAGCAGATGCAACTCGGTGCATATGAACAGGTTCACATTCTGCACACTCTTCCTTTGTTTCCACCGGCGTGAAATGATGTCCCAGTTCTGAGGGGTTGACAGGACTACGTTTCCCTTCGCGAGTAGTTTCAAGTCCACTGCTGTTTCGCCTGTCATCGTCACCACTTTCTTGCCCAGTTTGTTGCCGAACGTTTCACTCCACTCCTCGTATTTCTAAACCAAACAATATTAACATGTTGATAAAAGATAGAGCAAAATGTTCTGACTAATGTTGACGTCGAAAAAAAATATAAAACCCCCACCCCAGGAGCAAAAAATATGTAGCTTAAAATGTAAATACCACACTATGCTTTCGAGCCGCTGGCCAATGATTCGCTTGTGGTCTGCCTACAAAGGCGAAAAGCCCTCCTTGAAAGGATTAAGAGCCACCAATGAACAGGGCAAGACACAATTATTTGTGCCGTCGCCATCTGTTTGTACAAATCTACTAAATAACAAATCTCTCACCTGTTGCACTAGTGAGTCATAGGGTGTAATGTAGACTGCCTTTGCAGAGTCTGGATCTGGGTGGTGGTTGAACAATCTCATCATAGCGAACTCAGCCACCACTCCTTTGCCACTGCCACATGGGGCACCCACAAACACATTGTCATCCGCGTTGTACACTTGGTTGAACACTAGAATGGGGGCAATTTTAGACACCGAGGCGAAGCGGAGCTTCGCAACACTTGCGACGCAAAGAAAACACATTGCGCTACAACGTAGTGAATGAAAAAAAGACAGAAACAAAAAAGAAAAAATTTCAGAAAAATTATGTTAGAAAAAATTACTTGACAAAAGTTGAAAAATTACAGCTACAAAAACTTCATATTGGTATCGGATGAAGTTCATAAACAGCCCTCAATAAATGGAAATCATTTACCGAGCGACAACAAAGGCGAAAAACTTTGGGTCCAAACCTGTCGAGCCGAAAAAAAAACTGTTGTCATAAAAAATTTCATAAAATTTTAAACTTTTTACGGCCCATCCGAACTGAAACTTATAATCCCAAAAAGATATAATTTGCTCTCGAAAGTACGCAAAATAAGTTGACTAAGTCGATACAACATAATTGAAACTGTTTGAATATTAAAAAAAAAAACGAAAAAAAATGAACAAAAAACCAAACAAAATCAGATATGGTAAATTAACAAATTTGTGAAGTTCCAGTTATAGTAAAAAAGTATTTTTTATTAACCAATAAATTTCAATAACAAACCCCAAGTGACCTTTTGAAAATATAACTAGTTTAGAAGTTAGACCAATATTGAACTTTATAGAACACTGTTTAACTGCTAACACTCTCGCTTTACCAGTATTCCCATAGATCTATTGAGATGAGGCAATAAGAACAGGACTAAGATCAGTCACGAACATATCCGGTTGACAAACAGACTGTGCACTCAATCTGAAAATACTCTGAGATGGAACCTCGCTCAATCTCAAAAAGAAGAGAAAAAAATAAACGAAATTTCGTTCAAAAAAGTAGGTAAAAAAATTTGCTGAAACTAATGGAGATATTTACGAGTTTCGAGAAAACAAACATATCACGTTTGCACTCTTTGATTTTCGAGACATGTACAGATTTTTCGTAGGTGTTTTTCGGTGTTCAATAGTGGAGTTTGCTTTCTCTCAATTAAGTAGAAGACCTGAACTTGAAAACAAATAAAAAGTAAAGCAGCCAACAATCGAAATTCAATGTGAACAAATTCGTGAAAAAAAAAATAATCACGACCTTTATAAGATAAGTGTCTTCACAACGAGCATTGACGCTTATGGACATTAGACAAAACTGCTGAACAAAAACATAGCCAACAGACAGATGGAAAATCTGATAAAAATGGCCCAAATTGAGAAAACTGAATATTGAATAAGGTAAAATTTATAATTCGCTGGGAAATCTGATAATTTAACTTCATTTTCGAAGTTAGAAATCGTGCACATTTTTTGTGCTCTTTTCAATTTTGCTGTTCGCTTGCCGAACGTGCCGTCCTTTAACAAAGGAAATGAACTGAACTTAAAAGAAATTTAAAGTCAGAAGGCGAAATAGTAAATTTGAGAGTGAACAAATTCAATGACTTCTTCCACTGTCATTACGACGTATAAAAGAATCTGAACTACATTCATCGACTCTCAATTAATCTTTCTTGCAAAAAAAAACAGAGAACAAAAGAAGTTTTAAAAAATGGAAACGGAAAGAATAAAAAAAAAGGTAGAGAATAGGGATTGGTAAAACTACAACAAAAAAAAACACGAATTTCGGGAAAAATGATATTTAAAATGCAAACATATTCTAATGTTTGTGAAGTCATCAAATTGTGTAACAAATATAATCTATGAAATTTTACGAAAGTGCCGACAAACAGTTGGAAAAGTGTTAATGAACACGACTTCTGAAAAAGATTTGACTTGTTTTAAACATATTTCAAATTTCACTTTTCGGAGAAATGAATCACATTTAGATTCTTTGACATTTAAGAACCTTTTATGAAACTAACCCAGTCAGAGAAAAATAAGTTTGTTTTCTTCATTTCGCTGGGAATTCTGAAAATTAAAGTTCAATTTTGAAACTGAAAGTCATTCTCGTGTTTTCTCGCCATTGCACTTTCGATATTTGAGAGCGCAATGCGCTTTTCATTTAGCAAAAGAATTTGAAGTGAAATAAGAAAAACTCAAAAATCAAATCGCGAATAATGTAACTTGAGCGAGAATAACTAAGACTTTTTATAGAAAGAGTAGAAAAAAAAATAGCCAACCCAATTTGAGAAAACTGGATCAATAGGTAAAACTTTTATTTCGCTGGGATATCTGATAATTAATTTTCATTTTCAAAATTCGATCACGTTTTTCGTGACCTTTACATTTGTGCTGTTCAATAATTGAGTTTCCTTCCTTTTAACAATAGAAATGCACTGAACTTAAAAAAAAATCACAAGTCAAACCGCGAAAAATCAAAACTGAGCGTGAACAAATTTTAAGACTTTTTCCTGAAAAAAAAACAAAAAAATCAGCAAGACATCTTAAAGAGTCTTAACTACGTTCATTACTCTTAACAATGAGATAAATATATTCATTCAATTACACTTTAACAACTTTGGAAGGAAAAATAACGAAAACCTTGAAAAGCTTTTCGCTTTTTTAGCTCTACATTCAATGCCAATGAATTATGTTAATGAAATTAGATTTTTAATTTATCAATGCCATGCATCAAATTGGAGATCTCGGTCATCCTCAAAGTGGGAAAGTCTCTTACGCGGTTTCAATACCCTTGCTTATTGCAATGGTAATCATGGAAGAGAAAATACTTTCCTTGATTTTTTCAAACTATAACAAGTAAATTTGGCACGACAAAAATAGCACCAGGGCCAAGGTTGGCAGACAATTACCAAAAAATCTAACTGCGAAGCTCAAACAAATTATGAGTACCAAGTAAACGTAGAAAAAATTAAAGCGGATTATACTCAATACTACGACGCGTTTCGCCTTAACCAGAAGCGTCGTAAAAGCTACGTTTATTTCAAAATGAGCAATTTAAACGTGGTTTTTGTCAGCGAGTATAGAGAGTTGCGAAAAGTTGGAACAGAGAGAACTATTTAGAAAAAACAATGACCAGTTTCAAGAAATTTTTGCATGCAAAAGCTAAATTTTCAGACAGGAACTAAGACTCAAGGTCACCTAAAAATTCAAATTTGCATGCAGCAATTGCTCAAAATTGGCAGATTGCTCTTCATAATTACTTCAGTCTATTCCAGCTTTTTGCTACTAACTATAGAGTCTATATGGAGTCTAACTATAATTCTCCGTCTAGCAAAGATCAATTGATGTTCAGACCGTTCTATTTCAAACTTTCGTTGATATAGCATGGCTGTAGCAAACGAAGAGCTATCAATATTAGCCAACCTTGAGTCTGAATGGGATTGAAGTACTGGAACTGTCTCTTGTATATCTCCTCATACCTCGAGTCTCTCAACGCACTCATCGGCAACGACTGCAGATCCAACAGCTCAGTCGGAGGCGAGTACTTCTCGGGTAGAATCAGATGTCGAAACGAGACCGGGAGCTGCGTTTCCGAGTTCAGCCATGAGTCGGATACGACGCGAATGAAGTATTGCGGAGGGAGGGGTTCGAACATGGGCACATAGAACTTAATGAGGTGCTCATCTTCGCAGAATTTTTGTTTGAGTAAGAAGTATTCACTGTGCAGAATGTTTTCGTTATCGACGTCTTCAACCAAAATCCAGAAGGCCTAAAATATCCACAGTATCCAATTATGGACTTGCACATTTACACTGACATTTGAACAATTTAGAACAAACTTAATCTTTAGAAAAAGCAAATCTTAACAACCTCGTCTACAATTTTTCTATGTTAGTGCAACTTCAAAGATTATTATCGGAAAGCCAAATTCAACAGTTGTCATTCGGTAAATTTAGCACGTATGAAACCGTACCTGTGATGAGCCGTGTACTTTTTCATCCCACTTGAAATCGGGAGTGACTGTCAGTTCCACCTTCAGAGTAGCTCTGTTCACTGGCTGGATGTGGGAAGAAAGATCTAATTTGGGGAACTGGTGAACAAACTTGTAGATGTTCTTCCCTATCTTAGGCATCTTCAGCAACTCGCCTAAATTCACAGAATTTCTCATAAGATTTCTGATGTAATTCTAGTACAAATTGACCCAAAATAACTCCAACGAAGCTTAAGATGTTTCTGTGACACAACTTTATCTTCAATAGCATGGGAGGCCAATAGCGATATTTGATTCTGAATTCGAAATAAAATCACCTTTCCGTCGGATTAATTTGCCCAAGAGTATAATTCAACTACCTCATTCATTTGGTCGTCGATTACAAAGCAACAAACTTACCGATCTCGCCAGCCTCTAGATCGTAGAACCTCTCCCACATGAAGTTCTTCTTCTCTATCTTGCGCACCACTTCTTCCGGTATCTTCTTGAACTGTCTCAGGGGACACATGCTCAGCCACATCTTGTGGTTCACCATCTTGCCCACATTCAGGGCCCTAGAAAAGGTGAACAAAATTGTCCCCATCAATTTTTCAGCAGCCAGTTCTAAACAATCTAAAAATTATCCAATTGCAGTATTTGTGGAGGCTGTTAATCAGTGTTTTTTTTTCAGATCACCGAGGGTTGGAAGTAACTTTGAATTAGGGTGTCTTTTTTCATGTAAAGCATTTATTTTTCAAAGTAACATCAGATCAGGTCCATTCTTTCTGTTTTGGATTCCACAGAAAAATTACCAAGGGACACATTGACTAAATTCTTTCCTAGTAATGTAAAATCATTAATCAAGAATTTAGAAGTCTAGTATTTTGCCGTGCAGTCACATTTCATCCGCCACGTGCAAGTATTTGACTCATTGTAAAAAATTTCGAAGTAGTTCCACATCCAGTTAAGTAGTTCAATCGATGTTCAAACTACGTAAGTTTTGCAAATGATAAGTTTTGTTCAGGGGCGGATCTAGGATTTTCTCGAGGGGAGTTGCGGATTTTAGGTCGACCAAATTAATTTCCCGAACTGTGCCACCAAATCAGCAAAAAAGACACTGTTTTGACCAATGTTTTTGCGCCGCAGGCATATTTTTGAAAAAAAAAAGGTAAAAAACCCGTTTTTGGGCACTTTTTAGAAAATTTTGACAAAAAAAACTGCGTGTTTTGGCGCGCTCTCCCTTTCAAAAATAGTATTTCTTGGTACCGAAGGCGCCTTTAGAAAAATTTTAGGGTCGGTCGGCCAAAAACAGATTTCTTAAAAAGTACCAGAGGGGGGACTTAAAAAATCCAATACACAAAAATGTTTTTGAGTATTGGATTTTTTGTTAGGGGCCTCAGTTTTGAAAAAATACATGTTTTAATCGTTGGAAAAGTAGTCCAAATTTCGTGACGAAATTGCCTTTTTAGTCATACTTTGTTTTATTGCTAACTTCTTTAACAAAAATTTCGGCTATCCCGGAATTTGGCTCTGTGGGTACGCGCCAGGGCAATGACCAACTTCGGTACTCGTGACCAACTACGGAAACCTATTGAAATAGCAAATAAAGAGCAGAACTTGTTTATTTGAAATGAATCTACTCGATGAAGTGTCCTGGTAAACAATAGTAAGTTCAATTCGATGAGTGAGCCAAGTGATTTAATTCAATAATCTTTTGAAAAATAATTTGTCTTGTGAAGCAATTGCAGAGTTCTTTTAAATCCTCGTCTTTTATTGGATTAAAAAGCTATCAGCAAAATGATAAGTTAGACGTTTAAATGTTTGCCAAAGAACTATATTCTAAACATGGGTCCATGTTGATTTAAAAACAGGGTCAAATCCCCGAGGTAAAACGTAAAACGATCCAGATTTAAAACAATCATAAAAAAACACTTATGTGTTAAGCATAACGTGTTAAGCATTGTTTTTAACATGGGTTGATTTATGCATTACAACACTGGAAATTTGATTCTGGCACACAGTTGACACTAAGCCACGTCGAGACTACAGTTCTTAGAAAAAATTGAAACTTCTGAGCTTATCATTCAGCAAACCACTTTTATTTCATTAAAAATACAAAGATTTAAAAGGACATTGAACTTACATCACAAAAAGAACAAACATTTTTCAAAAGATTTTCTTATTGAATTAAATCACCTGGTTCAGTCAGCTATTTGAATTTATTTTTGATTACCAGGACACTTATTGGATCAGATTTACTGAAAGTAAACAATTATTGGTCTTTGTTTACCATTTCCATAAATGTCATTAAATATGCAAGTCTTTTAATCGGATAAACTGATTATTCATAAAAAACAAAGACAAATGACACCAGTTCTAAAGGCATCAATAATTTCGACCGAAGTAATCATCCTAAAACTGAAAAAAAAACACCCAACAGAAAGTTGAAAGCTTTTTGCAAACGGAACAAAATGATTGATTTTAATTTCATAACATAGCCAACTGACGATTGTAAAAGAGTAATGAACGCAGGGAAACCGAAAAAAAAACTGATAAAAAACTTACTTGTTTTTTCAAATAAGGTAAGCTTTTGAAGTTCGAAGAAAAAAATAGATGGTCTTAAAGATCGTTGAATTTGCAGAACAATTTATGATAGACATTTTTTTTTGAGAAAACTGGATCAATAGGCAAAACTTTTATTTCGCTGGGAAATTTGAAAACTAATTTCCATTTTTGAAATTAAAAGTCCGTCACCTTTTTAGTGACCTTTACACGTTTGCTGTTCGATAGTGAAGTTTGCTTTGCCTTCCTTTTAATAATATAAATGCACTCAACTTTAAAAAATTACAAATCACACCGCGAAAAACCAAAATTGAACGTGAATAAATTTTCTGATTATAAAAAATCACCAAGACCTATATAACCGTACTCACTGCGTTCATTACTCTTAAAAACAACCTGATTCATCTTGAACTGGTCTATGTCAAGATCTAGATACGGTAATCTATCTAACTCCGGAATCTGAGCCAAAACAATACATTTTCACCAAAACTCAATCATATCAACAGATTGCACAAAATTGGTTGAATACGTTTGATTTCTTGAATCCAAAATGAAAATTTAAAACTAACATTTATTCTTTTCCGAAAGAAAAACTGTTAGATTTTTTTAGCTTTTTTTGTAAGTATTTCGAGTAATCTTGAAAAATGCATTAATTATGAGTTAATTTTGCTGAAAAAACCGCGCTTTAATTACCTGTCGGTGAGTTGTGCCCAACCCCTGCTGAGTGCGATCTCGAATATTGCACGGAGGAGACGTCCCGCATTCTGAGAAATGAAGACCATGTCACATGCGATCGCAAATCCATCCAGCTTCAGCTGCGATATGTATGCTTGCAGCAGAATGTTCACCTAGACAAAAAAAATGCCACACAATTTTCCAAAGTTCTCGAATGAGACAATACAAAAAACCTTTACAGGTGATGAGACATGAATGAATAGCAAATATTGGAAAACTTGAATAAATAATCCATAATTAACGCAGAGGCGAAATTACACTTCGCATACACCAAATATGACCGATGACGCTACTGGGAAAAACTGAATGAGTAAAACTTAGTCTACAAAAGTGACGCACGCCAATTAATACGCATTAGCAGTATCAGTCAATTTGAAAAAAAAAAAGAAAAATATCAACTAACATGCCTCAATTTATAGAGCAGTCTATGGAGCAGTAATAACATGATAAAAATAAATGTAACAAAAATAAAATAACATTTTTTTTTAATTTGAGATTTTTGTCCCCCCCCCCACACGCCATATTAAGTACAAAGTGATAAATTTCGCTCCTAGTAACAAATCAATTATGGCAAATAAGCTTCTTAACCAATTTGGAACGATTTCTATGACGGATTAAATCTCCGCTTACGCTTTAATAGCGCGAAATATATCGCGCGTTAATTGTCCCAAATTGGCAATTCTTAAATCCCCATATTTTTCCAAAAAATGATCACAGGTGAAATATCTTTCCAAATTTAAGCTCAGGACAACAATACTTTTTGAATGATATAAAAAATACCGTCAAAAATGGCTAGTTAAAAAGTCGGAAATTTGTCTGAAGAAAAGAAACACCCCGAGCACAAATATTCCGTTACTTTCGTTACGAAAGTCGGAACAATAATAGTCTGTGTTAAAATCCTTAGCATTGGCTGTACTTAATAGCTGGTTATTGATCAAAATGAACACTTTCAAATTGAACGTATTTTATCGCAACAATTTTGCGACTTAGGTTGGAAAAAAGATAGTTCATAGTATAATACAAGCATTGCATGTGTAATCATAGAAACCCAGAAAATGATTTATATGATATTCTATACAGACAAAGAGGACTCTTTTCTAAGATAGCCATGCAAAAACCCAGTAGAAGTGCCAAAGAGGTCAATCAACAAAAACACCTAAAAGTCCAACAAGTCCACACACATTTCGAGCTCAATACAAATGACTTTTATTACTTATTACTTTATTTTTTTCGTTCCATCCAAATTCAAGAAGCTTTGCTGGGACTTCGAGCAAACTACCTCGGGGGTTTCATAGTTAATTTTCTTACTTAATTTCCCGGTACTTAACTTTCCCAGAAATAATTATTCTCAGAAGTCTACTCTTTCGACCGACACGTACTTCGTCCACTACACATTTTGCCTCAAATACTTCAAACCCAAAATCCCGTAAAACATGATAGGCAAAGAGCTTGAGGGGCGAAATATGTCACTGAAAACAAATTAGAAGAATCGTATTGCATTCATTTTCTTCAGGCAAAACAAACTCGGCAAGGTTTCAGTTAAATACTGCCGTTTTTCTGAACTGTGGCTAGGGCAGGCTAAACACATCTTCTATCGTCCAAATATGGAAAAAAAAGTCGCAAAAGAAAATCGATCTAATATTGACGAATACTCTATGTCGTGGTCAAGTGGGTTAGGCACATCTCTCTTAACACGAGGGTCATGCGTTCGAATCCCGCTTCGGTCACGGCTGGAGGGGTCCCAGTGTCATCCGCCTCCTCAAGGTGGGACCGGCTGCGGCAAAATGGATGACATCTCCCCCTCCCCCACGGTTGGTCCTGCACTGAGCAGGCCGGGGGCAAATAAAAAAAAATAAATTAAAAAAAATAATAATAAAAAAAAAAATACTCTATGTACCAAGCCGCATGAATCCTTTTTTACCCATACTTTCAAGCTAAAATCACGCACACAAACGAATTACCCACAACAAAAAACAATGATAGCCGGTTGTTGTGCACAGAATATTCCAACAACAGTGTATATTTATAAATTTAAAAAAAAAAGTCAAAAAACGATTTATTTTTACAAATCGCTAAAATGAAATAAAAAGTTTTCCAACTTACTGTAAAGTGTTTTTAGGAAATAGTGACTGAGTTAGGTGAGAAAACTTCAATAATGAAAAGTAAAAATAACTGAAATAATGATCAACTTGTCATAATATCCGATTTCTGGAGCTTCTAAGTGCCGTCAAAAATAATCAAAAGCAAAAGGGTGTGTCACTTCCTTTCAATTCATTTTTTTCAATGGCATGTCTGCGAAGTTGGCAACATGCATAATCAATTCTAACGCTCAAACAAGTATAACAATTTGGACACAGGTACTCTATTCGAGCAACATTTATTCCAAATTTTCAACCGAGTTTCAAAAATTTGGCTTGGATTGGATGTGAAAACATATTTAAAAAAAACTCAAATACTTTACCGAAGCACGCGGGAAAATTCGGTGAAAATAATTAACTTGAATAAACACAGAGGCGAAGGTGCACTTAGCATACACAAGCAAACATATGACCAATAACTCTACTGGGAAAAACTGATTGAGTAAAACTTTGAGTCTACATAATTGCTAAGTGACGCAAGCCAATTATGACGCATTAGCAGTACCAGTCAATTTGAAAAAAATTCACCAACTAACATGCCTCAGTTTATAAAGCGGACGCATTTAAACTAGTATACGAAAAAGTTCACTAAAGACCCTGCCCAGTTTCGAACCTTCTTATTTTGTTGCGACTTAGGTTGGAAAAAAAAGAGAGTTCATACTATCACACAAGCTTTGCTTGCGTAAATATACTCATTTGATAAGTTAGTCTTAGTGTAGCAGAAAGATACCTATTGGGAAAAATGAAAATTATTTGTTTTTGAGCTGCGCTGGAAATTTATTCATGTAGGCAGCGGCGGATCTAGGATTTTCTCGAAGGGGGAGTGTTTTCAAATAGTTAGTCGAATTTTTTTGTTTCAACCAAATTGATTTCCCGAGCGCTCTTAGAACACTATAAAGACCCTATTTTGACAAAAAAAAATTAGCCTATAAAGACCCTATTTTTGAAAAAAAAAACGGGTCAAAAAAGCCGTTTTTTTGAAAATTTAGACCAAACAACCGTGTTTTTTTTGGCGCTCATAATTGGTACATATTGGTTTCAAATTGGTATATATCGGTTAGTCGGTCGAAATTTGATGTCATAAAAAATCCCAAAGGGGGACCCTTTGGTTGGTGACATGCCATTGAAAAATCCCAAAGGGGGACCCTTTGGTTGGTCGAATCCCTGAGCTATTTCATTTCGCGTCAAAACTTATATTATCATGAAAACATGCTCTGATAACTGAGAGGAAAGTTATGATTTCCACATCCACAAATTTATCTGGAAGGTGTTTTTTAGGCAGGCCAAAAAAACTGTTAGCCAAGTTTTCATATGTCATTGGAAGTCTTCTGCAATAATTTCTGGCAAAAATGCAGGAAAGTTTTCGATAAACCAAGCTTTTGCACCCCTAAAATTTTAATTTGGAGATTTAGCGGCATCCAAGTTAGCGGTGCAGCGCTTAGATTTTTAAATTAGCGATGACAGAAGTCTATCTTTGGTAGTAAATGATTACAACGGACTTCTCCCCTGAGATATATTAAAAAAACAACGAAGCATTACTTTTTATTAGGTTGTCAAACACAATTTTTACACTCACTCCGGGCAATAATTTCGGGCACTATCATTTAATTTGAGAAATAAAAGCTGATTCACGCATTGAATGTCGAATGGACAAACAACACCATTTAAATTAACCGGCTTTTGTAACCAATTTCCATACTAAACAGTGATCAAATATTTATAATATGTTAATATTCTGGTTGATTATTTTTTATTTGTCTCATTTATAGCACTTGGTCGCTTTTCGACTTATAAAGAAGCACAATTTTGTCAAAAGTGAGTTTAGCTCACCAGCTAACATTTGCATAAATATTCAGTTGAACCGCTCAATTATTAGGGTAGTTAAATTGTGTTTTGAATAAGAAAGGGAAAAAAATAGCTCGTATTGAACATTCGTATCGAACATTCTTCTCAAAAAACCTGCAAAATAAAGGAAGCTTCTTCGATATAAATTATTTTGAAGCAAGTTTTTAAGTACATTTAACGAAATAAAATACAAAGTAATCAAACAATTTCTTGCTGTATTAATGATTTATTTCTATAATTAAGTCTAGTTAATCAATATTTTAGACGTTTTCCCCCTCTAAATCCACTATGGTTCTAGAAGGGTTCTCCGCACTACAAAGAAATCATTTCCCCGGGTACCCAAGATTATCTTTGCCCAAATTCAACCTTAAAAGCAAAAGAAAGCTGAATAATTGTTTAGAAGACCTTTCAATGTCTTTCTTTTTTGTTCTTATCAGTTCCGCGCAAATTTAACGACCAACAAAAGTGCTCATCGGTAACCCCGATATCATATGTGCATAAATCGAGGGCTCAAACTCATATCCGTCAAAAACAAATTTCTAAAAAAGATAACAAAAACGTTTTCAGAAACATCTTTGAAAGTTTTTATCTAGTGCAAATTTCCTTTCAAAAAATAGTCTGAGATAGCTTTTGATGAAGAAAATATTGTATTTTTGGTAAGTGCCGCCCGTATTCAAGACTGATTTTAATCGGAGGACATAGCTGAAAAGAAACTCTCCGGTCACTTCATAAACACCTGAAAAAATATTGAGATCGGGGCAAGGAAATAATCAATAGTATTCAAAACAGCGACACCACCCAAAAATTATTGGCTTTTCAGAATTTTTCTACCACTCTTTATTGAGCAAATAAAAATTCTCAATAAACCTCAATCGGAGCTCTTAAGAAAACTAGCTATAAAACAAACACTTTGTAAAAAGAAAATCTCCAATAGCAAAATAAATTTCATTTTATTTTCTCCAGATTTCTTTTTCCAATCAGCGTAGAACTATCTCTGCCAAATACAATCTTTATTTTAGAGCTAAAAACATCTATTTCTTCATTCAGCAGCAGTTTCTTGGCCCGAGAAACCTATATTTATCACATTGTTTTATACACCAGTTCAATTTGTTCAAACATGTCAGCCTTTGCAAAAATTCGCATCGCAAACTTCCTCAACAAATTATTTATTTTGTCAGTTATTTTGTTAGTCATATCTATATACAGCTGTTCAGGTGAGCTTTCTTCTACCAATAATACAAAACCCAAATGAAACCTGAGGCTTAAAATCAAACAAAAAATTAAATACAATCAGTGCTTTCTCCCATTCCATAAAAATCCCATACAAAAATGAAAAACGTATAATCTTGGAGCAAACTTTTTTCATTTAACTCATTCCAAGATCAAAATCAATATGAAACGGAGAGTAGAAAAGCATTAATCTCTCAAAGAAACTGCAAAAAAACGAATGATTATGTTTCAAATAGGTTTTCTTGTGAACAAACAAAAAGTTTTTCATGTGGTATCTTATTCGCACTTGCTAGGCGAATTGGTATCTTAATCTAAAAAAAAAACAATTGAACCCAAAGCTGCCCTCTCCTTTGCAAGCGTTAGGGAAAAACACACTTCAAAGCACAAAGATTTACAGCAGAGGCTTATTACTTAACCAAAACCTAATTCAGCATGTATGTTATTTACAATTTAAATATCAAGTTTATTCGTGGACTAATCAACTGACCTTTTATTTGGTCATTGTTTTCTTCGAGTTTGCGAGAAGGCGCACTTTTTTGCCTGACTGATTAAAAAAATGCATAGGAGTCATAAATTTGAAGGGGGAGCGGTCACCGAATAAGCAAATTGGTAATTGGCTCGTGGTGATTTCAGTTTTGGACCAAGTACCAAGAAAAAAATTGGCAACAAGGTTTTTCATCGAATAATCGAGCACGAAACTTCTCAAACGAAAATTACCCCCAGCAAAATTTCTATTTCAAATGTTTGTTGAAAAATACCTCAAACGGAAGGAACCAAAATGGTTTTTTATTGCTTGGTTTTTTTTATTGTTTAAACGAACATAAGAATCAGATCAAGTTTAAACGAACATAAGAATCAAAAAAGGAATCGCATTATCATTTATTTGGGACAAGTTCATTCAGTAATTATAAATCAACACTACGAAAAATTTTGCAAGAAATTTAATTGATACCGTCACATCCCTCAGCGAATGGACTTTCATATACATTAATTTATTATTTTTTCTTCGTTAATTTATTTATACATAAGGAATGTGTTTTTATATAACATTCCGACGTAATGGTTGTATTAAATGCCTGGTCTGTCTTTTATTTTTGGCAACAAATATCGAGTAAGAAAAAGGTTAATTGAAATCAAATTTTAGCGAATGTAACTTTCATTTTCGAAAAAAGCCCATAATTTGCAATTCGGTCGCCATAGGATCTTCTTAATAAGACCGAAAATCGATTTGTTCCACTAATATCAGGTCGAGAAAAATTCTGAATACTGTATCGCTAACCCCCCTCAACTTGGTCACCAAGATCATGAGAAATTTTAAAATTAAAAAACACTTTTGATTGAAACTACAAGCTAGCCGCCATTTTTCTTGATAACAACTATTTTCTTTTTGAAGACCGTAATTTACTATCATCTTGTTGAATGATGTTGAAATGAGCTAAATACTATCGATGGCTAAACAAAGCAATTTTTTTAATTTCGAGTTTCATACAACCTTCATCACGTTAGAGCTATTTGAATTGCCATGATCTATTACTTTTATTATTTTTTGATAAATATAGCTCAAGTTGAGAAAAACGGGATCAATCGGTAAAATTTATGATAAACTTTGAAACCCATTACAAACAAAGTCAACACACTAGAAAACAGTTTATTGGAAAAGAGTCAATACACTAACGCAAGGAAAAGAGAACAGACTTGTTTTTTTTTGGGAAAACTTCAAATTTCGAACTCCAAAAAAATGGCCTTGAAGATCTTTAAATTTCAAGAACAATTTATGCTTGACATTTTTAAACTAAAACTAACCCATTCTTATAAAACTGATTGAACAGGTAAAATGTTTTGTTCTGCTCTGATATCTGAAATACACTGTTAAAACTAGAAATCGATCAAACGTTTCATTACCAAAGGAAACGAACTTAACTTAAAAAGAAAAAAAAAATCTAACAGCGAAAAATCAATTTTGAACAATTTAGAACTGTATTCCTTCAAAAGTCAATCCATCAAATTACTGAAATGCATGCGAACAAGAAAAAACCATACCGCCAAGAAAAATGAAAATGCCTAAGTCGAAACATGAACGTGAAAACATTTGTGTTCATATGAAAGAAACGCGATCACAGAGGCAAAGTAAGCGGAGCTTTGCTTTACTTGTGATTCAACGCAAGCACACCATTGCAAGCTACCGCAAAAAAAGACAGAAATAGACAAAAAATGAATTTTCTTTTTTCGAAAAACAACAGTCGAAAAACAGAAACACCAGAATTAATTTATCTTTTTGTTCTAACAGAGCGGCCACAAAGCTGATAAATAGTTAGTGGACGCCTATAAAGAAGAAAACAAAAAACTATAAAAAAATGTTTTAATGAATGTAATTAATTCATAAAACTTTGAAAGCTTGCAACATTAAAAACCTGAAATTTTCACAGAAAAAATCAATCGGTTATCATTTTTTGCTTCTGAAGCGACAAAAAATAAGGCAACTAAGCCAATAAAACATGAACCGAGCCCACTCAGGTCGAATACAAGTTTTAAGCAAAAACTAAAACAAAAGGTAAAACCAAGAAAAAAATACAACGTCAGGGCTAACAAGTTACAGAAACAAAACATAGCCAATCGAAGATTGGAAAAGAATAATGAACGGAAAATCTCAACTTTCGATTTTCAAAATAAAAAAGATTCCCTTAAATCTCTTGTAATTTCTATAACAATTTATTATTGGCGCTTTTTTGATAACATGAACCCAACTTGAAAAAACTGGATCAATAGGTAAAGTTTTTATTCCACTGGAAAACCTTTAAAATGAATTCCACTTTCAAAACTAGAAATCGTTTACGTTTTTTCGCGCCATTTTCACGTTCGTATTGGGAGAGTGCTATTAACGTTACTTTCAGCAGATATATTTCACATGAACTCAAAAAGTGCATTATACCTAAGCGCATCAATATTTCAAAACAATTTCCTGAAAAAAAATAGCAAGACCTATAAGAGTCTTCACTACGTTCGTTACTATTAATCAAAAACTTTGCTGACATTAAAAAAAATTTACCGATGTGGCAACTAAGCCGACAAAACATATGAAGTCATACGACAGTCCGACAAATTTTTGCTGAAAAATTTAATTTCGAACACACTGAAAAACAAATAAGTCCGACCGGGACTCGAACCCCAGATCTTCAGGTACATATGCATAGGCGTTAAATCCGGCCAAGTAAGAAGGAGTCTCGAAGTTGTTAATGATATATCAACGTCCCAATTTCTTACAGATTTGTAAGAAAATTGTTTACGGGGAAAAAACTCTAGTTCACGATTACAAGACCCTTGTTCTTGCAAAACTACTAAGAAAAACTTGCCCCGTTCACCTAATCGAATTTAAGATCAGAATCAAAAAACAAAATGCTGATTTCTGATTGAAAAAAAAACATAAGCCTTTCTGAGTCATTAAGGGAGAAGACTCTTATAAGCGAGAACACGACACAAAGCAGCTCTGTAAAGTGCAACAAAATTGAAAAACGCCTCGGACTAGTAAAAATTCGGCTACGTCTCGGATTCGATCTGCACCCTAGAGATCATGAGTCTCACGCAATAGCCACTCAGCGACGAACGCTTTATAAATCACAAACAAAAGCCACAAATAAAGTAGAGAACAGATGTTATGAAATTTCAAATGCTACAGATCGTGATTATAGCGAAAGTGCACCAAATAAATGAACACTTTCATTTGCGAGTTAAGTTACAACAAAAAAGGTTCGTACTGAGACACTACGCTGCTGGCTAGTGTAATAAGCTAGGAAATAACTTGTAGCAACACCAATTTTAACATTTGTTTCAGCCAATGAGTCAGATATGGCTGATCCCTCAAGGTACATAGCATCTCCCCAATTGAGGGACAACTGGAATTCACTACGAGGATTCAACAAGAAGAACACAAACTGGAACTCATTCAGATCTTTCAAGAGGTCGCCCTCCCAGTGGACCTCACTGCGCAGTTTCAACAAGAGGTTCGTTTTTTTTGGAAGTTTCAAAAAAAAACAGCCAAAACGAAAATTTTCGGCGACCTTTGAAAGGTTTCGACAAAAAAGGCAATTGATTGGTGCGCGGTCCCAAAATGTAGGGTTTGCCAGCTGAAAATTAATCTCGTAAAATTGTAGAAAAGGATGAACCTTTTGGGTAGTGTGTCGAATTCCTACATCAGCCCCTGGATACAAAATTTATTATTTTTGAACCTGAGACAGTTTCCAAGCCTGTGTTGTTGAACTTCTAGATCACCTTCTCGTTGGAGTTCGTTCAGAAGTTTCAACAAAAGAGCAGAAGAAGAAACTAGCTTTGAAAAATGAACCAACAACAAAACAAGGACATAAAAAGCAGAGCCGACAGCTGAGTCAAGTTGAAAATATTGAGAATATGTCTATTTTGAATTGATATTGGTCGTATTATGCTGCAATTTACACCGACTAAACGCGTTTTTCTTAAAGACCAATAGTGAAACTCTGAGAATCAAGAATCTTTAGTCAGCTTAGTGAAGGAAAACGCAAAAACATTACTCAAATCTGTATATTTATGTAGAGCACAGAAAATATTCCAGCAAGATGAGACAATCAGTCAAAAATTTGCCGACTTTAACAGTCTCTCTGAGGCAACTCGATAATCGTTTCGAGACAATTTTTTCTATTTCGATCTTCACGAATATACTAAACGGAGCTTAACAAAGGTTTCTCCTGTTGTAGCTTGAATTATTCTTAACACAGGAAAAAAGGAGCTTCGCATAAATTGCCACGTTGGTTAGAGATTCGACAGAATTAAAGTTGATGTTGTAATAACCTCCATAGAAGAGAAATGTCAAAAATGGGTATCGTAAAACACAATGATACATTGCACGTTAATTCATCTAAACAAGGCTTTTGAAACAGATGACCACAAGCTACCATTAGAAAATGAGAATCATATGCATTTCGAGGTTCTGTTTCTAAACTTCTTTGTGCTATGTAAATCAGCCTTAATAAAACGATACCAAAAAGCTCATGCTAAACAAAACAAAATACTTTTTCATGATGTCCCATAGGGATTTATTTTAGGTCCTTTTTCATCATTTATTCAAATGATAGCAAACAGGCAGAAAAAAAAGAATTAATCGCATTTTGTATGCAAACTACTGTTATAAAAACAGCACCAAGAAACGGTGACTTACCGGTTAGATATCAGAAATATCAACACACTTGCGATACAACATCAACATAGCATTTTAAATTACCAGACAGAAAATGACACGGAAGCAACGCACTTTTTAAAATTCAAAGTTTTGGAGATGCGGTTCAGAAACAAAATCCAGAAACAAAATCACCGCCATTAAAAAAGCCTTTAAAACATTCACCGAGCGGAAACTAAGCCGACAGTACTAGGGTAGATGCCAGTTGATAAAAAAACCAAATGAGGTCATAAAACTTAGAGCTAAATAATTGTGAAAGCTTCTAGGAGCTACTTAACAATCGCCCTCCCTTTGGTTTCTACAAAAGAATTAACATCCTTATAAATAAAAGCAGTAAATGGCACTAAAGCGTTGTATTTGAAATCCGAGTTTTGCTGCATTCTGATCGGCAAAAAACTTGACAACTTAATCTACTTAACAATTACCCCCACCTTTCTTGAAAGGGGGCAATTTTTAAGTAGATCCAGTTTCTATGCTCCATCATTTGAGACAAAATAGAACAACGATCTTTTTTGCATTCTAAACGAATCAAGATGAGATGAAATTTAGAATCCGCGGCATAGATTTGGGCAACTATCAATATCAGATACACGTCTCCCTCATAGCAGTTTGGATTTTTTATTTTTCCCACCAAATAAATTACTTATTTTAACTTGACTGCTTTCTTTTACAAAGGAGAGTAGGCGCAAATAAAGGATTATAGGTAGGTGCCGAAATACGGGCTGAAAACATACTAACGGCATTCTCGCAATTCAGTTTTTTATTCTAAATATTTCTAAACATTACAATGGATGGAAGGTAATTTGCAAACAATTTATTCTATATTATTACAGAGGCGACTCTTTCTTTACTTCTTTAGCCCATGTTAGGCGGTTTCTGCTTGTTCCTCTCCAGGCGAAGGAACTTTTCCATTTTCACCGGCCTTAACCACAGGTCTGCAGGAGAAAAACGGGAGGGATTTCTGGGGCAGTTAAATATATGCCAACTAGTGTGGGGTGACAACAGACAGTTCGGGCAAGGTGGGAAACATGGTTGTCTAAGCGGCCGAGATGGGTGTTTAAAATCCGACTAACCGGACCAAAGTTCGGAAAACTTACACCAGTGGTTCTGGGAAGGGACTGTTCAGAGGGGGCGATACTTGGAGGTGGGATACAACTGACTTTGAGGAAGGTGCTTCTGCTAGGAAGTTGGTTACAAAATTTGTATGGTTTTGTTTAAGAAGGCACTTGTGGTAGTAAAATCGAAAAAGGAAACTTCCTCTGAGTCGTTGAGATTTGGTGATGGGTTTTGGTCGGTTAATACTGAGGCTGTGATATTTTTAAAAGCACTTAAATGAATTTGCGAACTTGATGTGGGGGTGTGGGGGGTGGGGTAAGAGTGATAAACATAATTTGGGTAACGGAAACGGAATGTGGAGATTAAAAACTGAGAATTTGAAAGAAAGTGCTGGTTTGGAACGTTAAGGATCTTGACTTCACTGTGCTGGAGTGCAGTGAAGCTCATAAGAGTTAAGCCAGTTATTACACTCTTGTGGGAATGCATATAATAAAAAAAAGGCGAATTAAGATGTAAAACAGAAGTATGGTTTCTTCAGAGTGACCCCGATAGGAACCTGCTAACGCCTTCAGGACTCCTATCATGCGACAAGCCTTGCCAGCAGATCTCTTGCAGTGTGCTGCAAAGCATGGATTCCGATCAAAATTAGCCCTTAACATTTTTGGATTTTTATTCAGAGGGAGGGCTCGTGGTTTAAAAAGACAGTAGACAGTAGGAGTTTTGTAGAAATCTTTGTTGTAAGACGAAAACAAGTTATCTGATCCTTTTATAGGACGCGAACGCTAGGTTACGGAAGGTAACAAAAAGTTTAAAAGGTAGCGCCGATAACCATTAGCGAGCGCGATGCTTTCGGGGTGAGGAGGGGCGTCATGGACGTAAAATTAAAGGGTCGGTGATGAAACAAATCCCCGGGGAACTTCACAAAGAAAAATTCTATTGGGGGATACTTGGTTGTTGAAAAAAGTGGTGGCTTGTCGGCCACATAAAAATTGCCGAGCCAGTGAACTATACCTCCTCTCTGCATCGGTGTGTCATGAATGATTTTCACTACTGTTCTATGACATACCGCATCAGATGCCTTTGAAAGATCAAGTGTGGCGAGAACAGTACGTAAAGAAGGACGGTTTTGGTTAAAACCTTGAGAGATAAAAATTCAAGGGTGGAGAAAGCGGTTGCGATGGAATGAAATAGGCGGAGCCCATCTTGGGGTGTGGCAATTGGGAGGTGCTTTGTTAAAAAGGGATGGACGAGCCTCTCTAAATTTTGACGGTGGGGCACAGTACTCAAATAGGCCTGTACATGGAAATTTTCTGTTCCTTCTCAGGTTTGAACAGGGAGGTTACATTTGGGGGATAATCAAATAAGTGAAGTATTCAAGTCCAAGAGGTTCACGGAGTTTGAGGTGGACATTATAGATGCCATCCGGACCGAGTGCTTGTGAGGGTTTGCTATCCGCAATGGCTTGTTTAATTTGTTGAGGGAGAAAGTTGGGTTATCAGAAAGAGAACGTTTGCCAATTTCGCGTTTAGTTTTCCTTTGCAAACACAAGGAAAATACGCCAAGATCTAGCTTAAACGGGTTTAAATGAGCACTTTTAATTGAGAGTGTAACTATTTTTGCTATTAACTTCACAGAGGTGGAAAGAGTCCACATAAGTCAAATCATCTAAGTCAGTGATAAATCTGTTTGTCGAGTTTCACTTGCACAACTAGCGTGAACAACTCTCAACTTTGATTTGCACAAATTTCGCATCGCTTAAATAATATCTTTACGGCGTTCAGTAACATTTAACTAAAAATAACACTTAAATTATACTAACTTTTAGAGCGTTGTGAAAAAAAGACTATTTAAAATTTTAGAAGCTTTGAAAAACTTGTTTCAACGAAAGTAATATTACCTTAGCACTTGGTTCCTCTACCGACTCTTTGATCGGAATCGGGACTCTTTCCATCAACTTATTCAACTCTAGTTTTTCCTCATCCCGCACAATTATATGTTTGAACTCCGAACTAGAAGCGAACACTCGGAACAACTCAATTTCCGACAACGTCGACTTCAACAACTGATTGAATGTAGCCATGGTTTGAAAGCAACAGTAGTAGTGGCTTGAGATTCTTCCGAGGTCAGTGACAAAAATATTCCCGCTTCTTCTGTCGTATTTAATCAGATTATGTTTGTCCAGAAGTGCACAGGCGCTGTGTACTAAATCGATTCTTCTTTGCTCCAAGATTTGGTCTTTGTCGTCTTGAATGACACCTGAAATCAAGATCTTACATTTCCAAATGGATATAAACTATAACCACAAAAAAAATCATCTAAGATAAAACCGCAATACAGAAATAATTGACACTGAATAAGACCAATTCGATTTTAGGGTTCTATTGCATACAATTTTTTGTCTCATCCCATTCTTTTCAATGGTCTCATTATATATTATGATAGCATTAGTTTTGGCAGTGGGTATCATAAATTGAACTCGCGTAGAAGTTCAGCAATGCTACCCTACTTAAGCCCTCCAGATCATCTCTACTACGAATACATCAAAGGACAATTGAGAAGACCCTTGTCAAAACCCGATATGAATTAAAATAAGATAAAGAGAGCATGATTAGCGCGAATCGGATAGTTTTCAACGCGGAGAAGACTTTTTAATGGGAACGGAGAAAATAATAGACATACACTGAATGTTAAATATTTAACTTTCAAATTTATCTTTCTAAATAGGATTATTATGTTTTAAAGGAGTAAATACCATATAAGGATGGGTTTCTCAGCATCCGGATGTAAAGATACGTGTATCCCAGCCAGTTGACAGCATCCCTTGTGTTGTTGATATTTCCCAGCACAGCCTCCGCACAAAGATGGTCTGCAAACAACCTTGGTTTTTTCTACTTAACCAAAAAATAGCTCACTAATGATTTCTCAGTTTTCGAATTTTTGAAGCTGGTCCCATTTATGGAAAAGTTGGTGGGTACAATGATCGACAAATTATCATGCGTATGAAAGGTGAAATTTGTTTTTAAATGGCCCGAATTTCCATCTCAAACGCCGTTAATGGAACTTCAAATCACTTAAGAGCAAACATTTTGATGCATTAATTTAAAATTTAATCTCTATCTCAATAATAGTTTAGCACACAAAAATCATTAAAGTTTGAATGCAGATTACAGGATGGCACAGACCTGGTAGTTTTGAAATGAACTGGCTCTCGATTGGGAGTTGCTGGTTCATCAGAGACAGGTAGTACTGCAGCTCTGAGTGGGAGGTGAGAACTATTCCAGTTCCCTTCTGGTCGTATTGGGGTCTGCCGGCTCGACCCAACATCTAAATTATAAGGCAAACTTCCCTCTATGTGTAGCAAACCAACATCTCAATAAGTGAAACGTAGCCAACACAGTTGGAAAAGAGTCGAAGAACACAAAGAAACAAAAACTGACTTGTTTTTTTTAAAATAATTTCAACTTTTTCGAAATACAATATGAAATATATTTGGCCTCAGACCTCTTTCAATTTCAAGAACAGTTTATGATTGACACTTTTTGATAACGTTAATTTAATTTGAGAAATTTGGATCAATAGATAAAGTTTTGATTCCGCAGTTTTTGCATGTGCATTTGAACTTTTAGGTGATATTGAGACATTGTCCGAATTTTTTTGCTACTGATCATACATGAGTCTTCACTGCGTTCATCGATTCTTAGAAAAGTAAGAAAACAACCTGGCTTCCGGATTTGAAAACAGAACACCAGTTCCAAAGAGGATATCAAAAGGAAGAGGATATCTTTGCGCGCTCTACATTAAATGAGCTGTCTCTGCAATTAACTACTACGCTCTGCATTAGAGTAACTAAGAGATTCTATTACAGACATCAAATCTGAATCTCACTATTTTGGACCTTTTCTACGCCCTCTCCCTTAATTTAGAGTAAGCTACAATATAAGATAACTTAAGAAATTGTGACAAATTGTGACCCCCCCCCCCCCCAAAAAAAACGTTTGAAATCACTTTGTTGACAATGATATTACCCGCACCGTATTTTTTATGGGTTTTTAGAGAGGCATGAAAAAATTTGATCAGGTACTCACCTGCAAAATATCCAGCGCGCCAAGTTCAGTCCACCTGCCCTTTTCTGGACTATAAACTTGGGTTCCCTTAATTATCACAGTATTCGCTGGCAAATTCACACCCCATGCTAAGGTTGCTGTAGATACCAAAACCTGAAACAAAAAAACTATTACAAGATAACAAACAACATGATAAGCGGTCAAGTGGCTAAGATTTCAGCCTATCAGTCGAAAGATTGGTGGTTCAAGGCCCATCCTGATGCGAACTCAATGCTAGAGGGTAGTACAGCATTCACTTGTCAATAGAAATAAGATTTCTCAAAAACAGAAAACAATTAATAGCCTTCTAAATGTCTTTCAATTTGCAGTGAAGCTTTTAGTTCAAATGTCAGGCGAAAATCAAATTTATTGATTTTCAATTCAGTTCCTTGAAATATAAAGTTGTCGAATTGAAATCCGCTATTAAAAACTGGCAGGGAAAATTAGAATTGTATAGCAGTCACAAAACTGTTCAACAAGGAAAATGGAAATTGTAAAGTAGCTATTTGAATTGCATTCGATCAAAAAAACTTTAATTAAAAACATCTGTTTGAGAACTCTCAGAGCTACCAGTTAAAAGTTATGCCTTTCAGAGCTGGCCCATAAAATTCAAAACAAAACGCTGCAACAGTCATCCTATAAAAACAAAGCTAACTAACAACATAAAAACATAGCTCAAGGAAGCCGAAAAGTTGAATTTCGGAGAAAAAATGTCATGTTTTATAGCCCGTTGAATCTGAAGAATAAATGAAGAACGTGAAACCGTAGAGTGATTGTTTCTCTTCTAATAACGCATTAACTTGACCGAATAGCACAACCGAACAGATTCGGCTGGAAAGAAAAGCGATCTCGTAACTTTTGTAAAGAGCAGACAGTTGGAAAAGGTCAATCAACTCACGGCAACCATAAAATGAAAATTTTTGGACAATTCTTTAACTTATAAAATATCAGCTTCAAGCGCTGTCTCAAAAAAGGATTTTTTTATTCCCTTGAGAAATCCTACAACTTGAGTCGATTTTAAAAAAGTAATATGCATTTTTCGCACTATTTGCACTTTAGAAATTGGTGAGCGGTGTTTGCCTTCTATTTAGAGAATGAAATTTAAGTGAATTCGCAAAAAACCTTAAAGTCAGACAGCTAAATTGAAACATAGCCAACAGACAGTTGGAAAGGAGTCAATGAAAGAGGAAACAGAAAAAAAACACTAAATTGCTTTTTTACAAAAAAAACTTCAAGCTTCGAATTTCAAGGAAAACATCATGCTTTGAATTTCAAGAAACATTTATGTTTGAAACTTTTTTGATATAAATAAAACAATTTGAGACAAATGAATCAATAGTTAAATTTTTATTCTACAGAAATCTGAAAATTTAAGAGCACTTTCGAAATTAGAAGTCGATCTCCTTTTTCGCGGTCTTTACACTTTCGCACTACGTTCATGACTCTTAAAAGAAAAATATGTTTTGGAAAATCAACGTTGCGTTAAAGTCAACCATTAAAAGTCAGACAGCTAAATTGAACCATAGCTAACAGACACAGAAGGAAATGAGTCAATGAACGCAAGGAAAATAAAAAAAAATACGAATAGAAGAACAAAAATCATGTTTCGAACAAAAATGAACAAAGTATAATGCGGTCTTTGAAGTTAAAAAAATATATGATTGAAGTTTTTCGATAAAATTGAACCCATTTGAGAAAACTGGGTCGATAGTTGTATTCACTGGAAAATCTGATCCATTTTCGAAACTAGAAGTCAATCACGTTTTTTTTGCGACATTCATACTTTTCCTGTTCGACTGTGGAGTTAGCCTTCCACTCGAAAAGAAACCAAACGTCACACCCGAAAACCAAATTTGAGCCTGAACAAATTTTAGGACTTCTTATTAGAAATAAACGAAAAAAAAAACACCACAACCTATACAAGAGTCTTCACTACGTTCATTGACTCTTAAAAATTGAGCGTGAACAAACTGATCTAAAAAAAAGAAAAAATGAAGTTTGCTTAGGTTAACATTATTTGAAAAATGTTACACTAAGAAACGAAGAAAATAAATTGATTTTGGGCGTATTACAGCATCATAGTATAGCCTCGTCTGACACCTCAATTTAGAGGTTATGGTTCGAATCCTCCAAAACATGAAAATTTGAACAAATATTTTGTTATATTAATTTTTGTACCTGAATGTGTCTGTCACTGAATAGATCTTCCACCAGAGTCCTGTCAACTCGACCCATGCCTGCATGATGGATTGCGAAGCCATACGGCAACAGATCTCTCAATTCAGTGTCTTTCACATCTTCCGCCTCCTTGCGCAGAATCTCTACCGACGCCGACTCCTCCTAAAACATAATGGACATAGTGATCTTTCGCAATTTCGCTCATCCTAAAAGGTAGCGATCACAAATACCGGTATAACGCCTATTTTATATTATACACAGAAGTGATGTTGAGATTCGCGCACCACTTGTGATGAAAAAAATGACTACGATTATTATCAAATGAAAAGAAACATTGAAAATTTAAAAAACCGTCAAAAAATGGTTTTTGTCAATAAAAATTGTGAAAATCGTAACAAAAGCCCAAAAAAATCAGGAATAAAACTAGCTAAACAATAAAAACTCTACAAGATGCTTTCCGAATGCGAAAAAGTCGAATTTTCAAAAAAAAGAATTCTGCGGAAATAAGCCGACAAAAAAACACTCAGACAATAATCTTAAGTGGCCGAAACACTTCAGTTTGCAAAAAATCAAATCTTGACTGTTATCGAACTCCCCGGCTTTGACGTCTCAAATATAGCTGTAACAGCAACTTGGAAAAAAGCTGAACCTTTAAAAAAAGTCGGGCTACGGGAACTAAACCGACTAAAATAAATAGACTGAAGATAGTCCAAATTTTTTTCAGTTTGCAAAAACACAGGCTTCCGCCGGATTCCAAGCACAATCTTTTGCGTCTCACGCAGTTGTCTTATCTCTACACCAGATGCGCCAGATGGTTGATTGAATTTGAATGAATAGTTATCAAGCGATAACAAAGTTAAAACATAAGAGACAAATCAAATAATTTCAAGTCCCCTTCCCCTCAGAGCACCAAAACACGCGCACCAAAATATTTTCGATTAACAAACAGAGCAATAAGAGGCCACTAGGTCGATATTAACAAAGAGGCGAAACTGCATTTCGCATACACAAGCAAAAGTATGACCGATAACGCTACTGGGAAAAGCTGAAGCCTTCAAAATTTCTTAAGTGACGCACGCCAATTATGACGCATTAGTAGTACCAGTCAATTTGAAAAAAAAAGAAATTTACTAACTAAATTTATAGAGCAGTCCATGGATCAGTAATAACATGAAAAAAATAAATGTAAGGAAAATAAAATAAATCCCCCATACGCAATTTAAAGTACAAAGTGATACATTTCGCTCCTAGTAACAAATCAATTATGGCAAAAAGCTTCCTTCAACCAATTTGGAACGATTTTTTATTGACGTATTAAATCTCCGCCTACGCGTTAATAGCGCGAATTATATCGCGCGTTAATTCACCCAAATTGGCAATTCTTAAACCCCCATAACTTTACGAAAAACGATCACAGATAAAATATCTTTTCAAATTTAAGCACAGGACAACAATACCTTTTGAATGATATAAGAAATTCCGTCAAAAATGGCTAGTTAAAAGGTCGAAATTTGTCTGAAGAAAATAAACCACCCGAGCACAAATATTCCGTTACTTTCGTTACGAAAGTCGGAACAGTAATCGTCTGTGTTAAATTCCTTAGCATTGGCTGTACTTAATAGCTGGTTATTGATCAAAATGAACAATTTCAAATGATTACATTTTATCGCAACAATATTTGCGACTTACGTTGAAAAAAAAAAGATAGTTCATACTACAACACAAGCATTGCTTGTGTAAAAACACCGAAACCCAATAAGCCGATGAAACCAAAAAAAAAAAAAAATAATAAATCGAGTTGGTAAAATTACAACAAACATAATAAGCACATTGCGATTAGGCCGGATATTTATAACTCTAGCATGCACAAAGATCTGTTGCAACAGAAAGTCTCCTGGAATGAATGATTCCAGGAGATGACTCCTCTGAACAAAGTTTTAACAAAAATTTCTATTAAGATTTTAGCAAATTGTGCGATCTAGAAAAAGCAAATATTTTTCGCTAGTTGAAAAACGCAATATATGCCATTAAGCCGATGCGACATATGCCGAAACCCAGCGAGCCCAAAATAAAGAAAAGAAAAAAAGCCAAGAAAAATGTTGTCATGAAAAACTTGACCAATAATTTTTGAAAACTTTAGCAATTTGGGCTATCCAGTGAGCATAAAAACTATTTTCCTTTCAAACTACTCAAAATTAGGCCACTAAACCGATGAAGTATGAGCCGAAATTGTATGGGCAGAATAAAATTTTTCAGCAAAAAAAAAACAGAAAATTTACGAAATAAAGAAATTACAAACAGCAGAAGTAAATAAAAACTCTACAAGCAACTACAGTGTAAATTTCGTTCAGCAATAAAAAAAAACAATAATATGATGTAGCAACTAAGCCGATAAAACATAAGCAGACAAATATTATCCGACAAGTTTTTTGAAACTGAATATTTCGTATAAAAAAGGTCCGGTCAGATTCGAACATAGGACCATTAACGTCCCAGGCGTATTCGTTAACTCCAAGCCAAGTAAGTCAGAGAGGCAAAAAAAATCAAATTCATTATGAGCTGAACTTAAATTGACCATTCTGTGAATAAAGTTATTTACGTGGAAAAAGTCTAGTACCCGATTGCAATACCCTTGTTTATAGCAAAGGTAACAAGCACTTGAATCTGAATACAATGATACTTTTATGAGAAATATTGCAAAACGAACTCGGATATTTTATTTATAAAATATAAATTTTTTTTGTATTGAAAAAATGTATATTTTTCAGTCCCAACTTTGATACTTGCTACATTCATACAATTCCTGTTGCATCGAGGGCAGCCGAAAAGTTGTATGAAAATGTAAAAAACGCCGATAAAGCTTCGCAACAAACTATAAAGCCGAACAAAACCAATTCGTCTCTAAAAAGATTATCACATTTTCAACCTAGAAAAACTGTTTTAGGCAAAAAAAATCAACCAAACGAAAAAATGCAATCAAAGATCCTTCCCCACACTATATTTTTTTATTGAAGGAATTCTTGCAAGGCAAATCATCAATTTTTCAAGATATCTTAACAAGTTGTACTGGTGAGTTTGGCAGTCTAAATCGAATAACATGAAACCGTTAAGCGATATATATTCTCCACAAAGAATTTAGACGGCGATAAACCGCTCGAAATACATGCATTTTTTATCTTTTATATCATACTTTTAACATTTCCCCCCATATATGCCCAGTTGACAGCTTTCATCAGAAATGTGTTCACAGAGGCGCAGCTGCATTCCGCGAGCACGCGCAAAAAGGGACAAAAGGTAAGAAAATTTCGACTTTGGTTATGTCATCATCCAAGCGAAATCAACAAAAAAATATTGCCTTTTTATCTTTGGAAATCTTCATCTTCAATTAAATTTCGATCAATCAAACGCCTCAGCAACGTTAAATTGATGATTGATTCGTCTAAATTGGCCAGAAAGAATCATTTGATCTGACATAAGTTCACAGAATAGCATTTAAGAAAAATATTTCACGCCCATAAATAACACCCACACAGAGTCCACAGAAAAGTCAACATGATGTCCCATAGACAAAAATGAACAAATCTAACTCAATAAAAAATTATCTTACACTTTGAAAATCTTCCCTGTAAATTCCCACCACACATGTATCCATTTAAATTTATCCATCAGAATAAGGGTAAAAAAAAATTAAGCAGATATGAACCTTCAGAGAAAAGTTGTCAAGAGAAAAAAGCAAGAAAGAATATAACTTTTTATATGGTTGCTAATTTCCATTTTCCACATAAGTTTTGACATGTTTAGCTACCGAACACATCCCGTCGAAAAAAGAAACACGGAAGCTTTAAAAGTTTGAGGCTATTAACTACCAATTACCGATTAAAAAATTTAGTAGCTTAATATTCATTGACAATGGCAACCACCTCGAGCACTTTATATATCGGGATGCCCGCAGCGGCATCATGGTTGAGTTTACTAGCTCCCTGGAAAAATCACGGGCGGTATATCCCTTGCTTTCACAAAGGAAATTACAGTTTACATTTGAATAATTCAATTTGAATCAATTTTTAACCAGTGAGCAGAAATTGTAGAAAGATGTCTAAAAAGAGCCGTGAAGCTTCATTCAAGACAAATATAAATAAAAGCTTTACTCGAATTTACATTCGGAAAATGCTAGGCGGACTGTTTTGTCAAATTTTTGTCTAAGTTCCGGACGGGCAAAATTGCTGTTTTTGGGCTATATTTGGAAAGTTTTGACCAAAAAAATCAACCTTTTTTGGTGCAACTCCTAAAGGAGGTTATCGATTCCGCGGGAGGCGTCCCTGACTACAACCATAAAATCCGCCCCTGACTACAAGCATAAAATGAAACGAGCATTAATTACAATAACTTTGGGACACAGATTTTCACGACGCATTCTTGTGACTATCTTTACCACGATTTACATTTAACACCATTAAAAAGGCTGTACTCTTTTGTGCGCCATATGCCCTCATTGGTCAATGTTTCAGTTTCTCGAGTTTATGGCACCCAAAATAATAATTTAGATATCAAATGATGTTGTGAAGCTTAGTTTGAACAGAGGCGAAGCGGAGCTTCACACAAATTACGATACAACAAAAAATGGCACAGCAGCTAGCCCAAAAAAAAAGATGCAAAGCTGAGCCAAAAATGTTGGAAAACCTTTGATTTTTTTAACGTTTGTCGGGAATGCGGGTAAATTTAAGGAAAAATACTGAGAAACACAACCGCCAGTCTTATATAAGCATTAAAAACGAAATTCGTCAAGCGGATACTGAGCAGACAAAACTTGAGTAGACGACTGTTCAGCCGGAAAAAAAACCAAAATTAAGCTAAAAATTATTTTGAGCCAAATTATCAGGCAACTAAACAGAAATGCATCAGCCGAGACCTTTTAAGCCGATAAAAAACCTTTTGAAAAAAGCGAAAAATCATAACAAAAAAAAGAAAACTTAAAACAAGAGTTTATTTACAACCATCAATGAAAATTCGAATGGTCATTTGAAAGGCAAACGAGCTCAAAAAAAATCTGCTGACCTGATGCATTCTGTTCTGCTGCTATCAAAACGAGCTTACTGCTTCAACTGATTTTGTTCATCTAGTTATTAACCCGAAAAAAAGTCTACATTGAAGCTTGATAACGCTTGCTAATTGCGAGCGAAGTTAAATATCCCTTTAATAACTTGTCAACTAACTTTCTGAGATTAACGTACCTTGAGGAACTTCCCTAGTGTTTCATTCTGCAGACACTGGTCTCTGATGGATCTGGCAGTCCTGCCAGTCTCCTTCCTGGAGTGAACAAACACCAGCACCTGACACTGGCCCGCCCTCTCCATCACTTTCTCATACACTATTTCGTTCATCAGCTGCATGCGCTTAACTGCCTTCTTTTCTGTCACTCCTAAACAAATCACGTTGGAACTCATCTATAGAGAATATATCAGTCCAAAAAGTTAAAAGTTTGCAATATTCATTTTTCCAAGACTTTCTAGTTTTTTAATGCTTTATAGTTTGTCCATGAATTATCAGTGCTTTATTCATTTTGAAACACTTATGATCACGAATAAGGAAAAACTTAGGTCAAAAACGCAGAGGTGAAAACCGCAAACTCGTTATTTTCTTCCTGAAAAAAGGATGAAAAAAAACTTCAAATAGCTGCCATCAAAGCCGCAATTCGGAAGTTTTTTCATTACAAAGGCATGATTGATTGAATCAAGTCTTTGCAAAAACTAGGAACACAGAGATATTGAACGCAAAGAAACCGAAAACAGTGACTTATTGTTTTGAAAACATCCTACGTCATAGTTCCTTCCAGTCACTGTCAGTGACATGGTGGACAGAAAAATACTATTTCGTAGTGCCCTATAAAAAATTCCTTCTTAACTTTACAAAAGAAATAGAATTTCTACCCATCGAATTTTTGTAGCATGGTGTAATCGCTATGATGCAGGAACGAAAAATGTTCCTACTAGCTTTAGACACCAACTCTAGTAGTAATGGCTCCAACATTTCGTAGGCTTCATAAAAAACTTATGCTTCTAACGTTTCAGTGTTTCAAGAGCGAAAATATACAATCAATTTTTTGCAGTTGTTGGACTTACCTATGTACTGCTGCTCGAGTGGACATGGTCTGTATGAGTTGTCGAAGTAGTGCAGTCCAGTCTGGGGTTCCACTCTGAGGAAGGTGGCCACGTCCTGGTAGTTGGGGAGAGTAGCACTCAGACCCACCAGTCTCACCTCACCCTGCGTATTCTCTATGTTCCTGATGGTCCTTCAACGAAAAAATTAAATCATACAAAATTGGTAGTTTCAAATGATTTATCTCAACATTATTGCTACATTGTTCGAACATCTAATTTGCGAAAATACTCATAATGAAATCGGTTATCGTTATACGTAACTCGGCACCGACGTGTTGAGCCATTACTATAACTTTAATGAAACCGAAGCGCACAAATAGATGATACAACAAAGGTGACTCTAAACCCGCGTTCTTCTAATTTTACATATGTGTATTTTAAGTTGTCAATTTTCAATTAGAACTTCAAGTCTGCTTCAGAAAAACTTAAAACCAACTGGCTCACCTAGCCACAATATTCTCCAGCACCGGTCCTCTGTCATCATGCAGAAGATGAATCTCATCAATTATAATCAACTTCACCAGCTGAGTGTAAGTTCTCTCTCCCCCTTTCCTTGTGACTATGTCCCACTTCTCAGGGGTGCAAACTAGAACTTGAGTGGCCTGGATTTCCTCTCTTGTCAACTGATGGTCCCCAGTCAATTCCGATACTTTGATGCCATAAGACTCCAGTCTCTAAAAAAAACAGAAACAAGGGTACGTTTCAAAACTCTACTGAAGGTTGAAAGGGCTTTTCCTAGATAAAAATCTACTTTCAATCAAATATACGCTATTTGCAGATAATGAATTTTAAAAGCGGTAGAACTTCCGAAAAAGCGACAATCATAAGCGGATTAACTACACTAATTAACACTGAACTAGGAGCAAAAAGATAGCAAACAAACAGTTGGGGAAAAAGTCAATAAACGAAGGTAAACAAGAAAATAATGTTTTTTTTAAATAATAGATGGCCTTACAGCTCTTTGAATTTCTAGAACAATTTATGATTGACACTATTTGATTAAATTAACCCAATTTGAGAAAACCGGATGAATAGGTAAAATGTTTTATTTGCTGGGAAATTTGACACAGAGGTGAAGCTAAGCTTCGCGCCATTTGCGATACAAAAATCAAAAATGTCGAAAAAACGATATCTATCAAATGAATAGGGCTAGTTTTAAAACCAAGACGTGCCGAGACAAGAGAATGAGAAATTAGCAATAGAAGATAATTTACCCAGCGGTAACAAAGCCGAAGATACTTTCGCAGAAACCCTCTAAGCCAAAAAAAATCAGGAAGACTTCAGACTTATGGAAAGTTAATAAGTCCACCTCACCCTCAAAACACTCAAAAAACTTTATTTGCTCGTCAAATGAAACAGTATGAGACAAAAAAGCCGATTTAAAATAGACCGAAACCTATTAGGACCGAGAACAAAAAAAATGCCGAAAAATTTCAAAAAAAAGTAATAACAAGTTATCCAGCCCACCTCACCCTCAAAACACAGACACTGTAGTTGGATGGTTAAAACACAGCGGAAACTAAGCCGACAAAAAATAAACCCGAAGCGACGAAGTCAAAAATTCAAAAAATACCAAGAAATATCATTAAACACAGGCGAAGCTGCGCTTCGCAAACACTTGCGAGATCACGATCAAAAAGCAGCCCTATCAAGTGAAATAAGAAAAAGTAGCATAAGCCTCGAATCAGCAAAAACTAGGCTACGAGTAGGATTCGAATATGTGCCCTACTATAATCAAAAGATTTTGAGTCTCACGCACTATCTACTCATCCACGCAAGCTTAACAACCGATAAGCTACTAGTCACGAATAAAGCAATTACATATGCTAAAAAATTGCCAATGCAATTCAGCAAAAGTGGCACCAAATACAAATACACTCAATTTTGCAAGTAAAAATTTGGAATATAACAAAGTGAAGGCATCCAGACTAACTTTGCTTGTAAGAAGTAGCAAAGCGTAAGACCACATTATGCATAAATTACGCATTTCAAAAAAAAATGAGATAAATGGAGTTAGAAAATGTCTGAAATCGAGTTTTCATTACATTGCTTGAAACAAATCAATTTTTTCGGTTCATTTGATGAATTAAAAATGAATCAACTGTGTTAACTTATTAGTATTCGAATGTCAAGGCATATGCTATGAAAAAGCTGTAAGGGTGCCCCAAAAGGGGCACCAATATTTGCGACTTAGAATGGATAAAAAAAGAAAACGTACTAATACGCATCGCTTCGCAAGTGTAAAAATTTGAACTGCGAACTTATTGGAAAAACAATAATAAGGATGCTCAGAGAGAGTAATAGACCAATGAGCGCAAATATACGCACATACTGCATGCATGTCGTGAACTACATGCAATACTGAAATCTGTGAACAAAGTTGTTTATGGAAAAAAAATCTAGTACCCGATTACATTACCCTTGCTTATCGAAAGGGTAATAGTTAAAATCTATTTTTAAAGAAGAAATGAACTTAAAAAGAAACCAAAATTCAAACCGCAAAAAAAGCAAATTTCGGCTTGAAGACTTCTGAAAAAAAAATCACGACTTATAAATTAGTGAAACTTACCGCTGAGAAGTTTCCGACCATCTCCTGTACTAGTGATCGCATGGGTGCTACGTAGACTATCTTGAACTGGTCCGTGTTTATCCTGGCCTCCATGTCCATGTTCTTCCCTATCACTCGCAACATCGTCAACAGGGCCACGTTAGTCTTACCAGCTCCCTGCAACAGAATTACAACATTGAATTGAGCTCTCACGGAAGTGAGCAGCGTAAATCCAACAACTTGTCTGAAGAGAGCTCACCGAGTTTACAGAATATTCGCCCAATAAGATACAATCTATTTTGAAGGATTAGAGTTTCCGCCAAACAATATCAAATGAAACAATATCTCTCCTAATTTCTACATCGTGTTTATGAAAGAAGATTCAGACAATTGTTTTTTAAACACAGACGGGGCAAAGCTTCGCACCTACTTCGATACCACACAGACATAGCATTGTAAGCTAGTGCACACAATGACCAGCGTTAAATTAGCATTCGGAAGAATTTACTGGGCGCCAACAATAATTGGGTAAAATAGAATCGTTTACTGCTGAGCTTAGCTATTCAGTTCTATTTCAAGTTGTAATTGAATTTCATACTTAAAGAAAAAACACATTGTACAACTCTAATGAGGCGACTAGCAAAGAATCACTATTCATTACAACACCCTTTCGACCCCTCACCACCCAAAGGGTCCTCACTTTGCCCGACATCAATGTCGGCCGACCGACATCAATGTTCGGCCGACCGACCCTAATTTTCATACATGCGCCAATATAAACTAATTTTGAGGGGGAGCGAGCACCGAAAAAACGCAATTTTTTAAAATTAAAAACCTTCAAAAAAAAGTAACCTAAAACGTTTTTGTCCTGTTTATACAACAAATCCCCTACGCCGCAGAAAATTTTGTCAAAATAGGATAGCTATGGTGTTTTAAAAGAGTCCAGAAAATCAATTTGGTCGACCATTCTAAAAGAAGGGCAACGTTTCCTCAAAAAAACTATACGTAAAATGGGCAACGCTCGATGGGAAAATTGATCAATTGGTGCTCAAATATTCATTAAATAAATAAAATCAATGTACAAGGTTGAGAGTTATTTTCATCAGTTACATTCCACTTACAGTGGGTGCACAAATCAGCATGTTTTCATCACTCTCCAGGGCGCACTTTTGTACTTTGGACTGGATTCTGTTCAAATGAGAGAACCCCTTGAACGCCGGCTGGGCATATGCTGGCAGATCTTGAATCGCCACCAGTTTCTCCCCCTCTTTGAAAGGCTTTGGTCTCAAAGCAGGCACATGTACTTCCTCGTAACCTTAAAATCAGATCAATTAGTTCATCGGATCAACTGGAATGACTATTACCAGCAAGGACGTGCAGCTCTTTCAACAAAAAATACTATCAGGGTTATCTTGCCGCAACATATATTATTTTTGTACCCACACGGTTTAATTAGAAAATCATAGATTTAGACTTGCATTTAGAGGTTGAGCATGCAAGGGTTTTGAACGCAAAGTTAGCGAGATACAACAAGACCTACATGCAACAAGGTTCATACAAAACCAGCATGGATAAATTGACCGCATTAGCTCTGTACCTTTTTTCTGTCGTCTGTTTGAGCCTTCGGGCAGGTGACACTTCTTGTTGGACATGAGATGACTTCCTTGACTGAACGAGAGGTCTTCCAGGTCTAATGTTTTCATCTGGGAGTAGTTCTAGAACAAAAATCACATTTAATTTCTTCCACCTCATTTACGGATGCTTTTCCTTGAAAAATTATACACCTTAACAAATAAATACATATACACCTTAGCAAATAAATACGCCCACAAACTGTCAAAAAAAAACTAGACAATATCGAGATTCAAAACGATCCGCCTCCCATAATTATTCCATTTTTCCATTCAATTTACTCTTTTCCGCTTTTTTACAAATGCTCTTATCGATTAACAAATTTTCTTTTCGCTTTATTTGCAATGATGCACTGGATGCTCTTGGAGGTTGCTGGTTCACACATCACCTTCATGCGTGTACGCTTATAATTCGTTGGTCTATATTCACAAAAAAACGATAATTTCAGTTAAACCATCTTTTTTGATGAACATTAGTTTTTCGGTGGTTTTAGAGTTTTTTTTCATCTTTACCCTTGAGCTATCAAGCTTAAATTGTCTTTTTTAAACCTTTATTTAAATATCAGTCCCCGAAACCAGACAAAACTTAAAACTAAGAAAAGAAGATAAGAAGAAAAACGGCTGCAAAGAATTTCACAAGTGGTTTTCAAAAACTTCGAAAGCTCCTTTTCTTTATTAAGATTCAGAAATGGCTTCAGTTTGCGGCTCTTAAAGGCAAAACGTAAAGCAACAAAACTTAGATGCATTAAGGCACTTCCATATTTAAGTGAATAAAAACAGTAGTGTAAATTAAAACAAAATCACAAGTAATTTCTGAGGACCCTTTTTCAAAATGAAAAAGTAAAACGAAGCAGTAATGCAGTGAAGTAGTAGATGTTACAGGTGATCAGTGATGGTGGGGGTGGTGCTGGGAGACCCCCATGTTTTAAGATAGGAATAGAACATTGATATTTACCAATTGGATAACGCGCGCCCTAATTTCTTCCAAAAACCCGAGATTTCCACACAAAATTTGGTTTTAAAAAACGCTATTTTTCTTACCATTCTGTTACCATTACACAAACATGAAACCTTACCAATTTTTTTCCCTATCGTAATACATTGTAGACTCTATACCCAATGTTAATACATAGCTGGGAGACCTGATGTTCTATTCTCTAAAAACAGGGGTCTCCCAGCACCCCCACCCCCTGATCACCTCCAACATCTACTACTCAGTAAAAATATCTCCAAGATCGCCAAAAAGATTGCTGTCAATATTTATTAATACAAGCCGGTAAATTCAGTGCAATCGACTTGGCAGTTTGAAAAGCGAGGATAAAGAAATCACATGATTTAGACAACAATGCTTCAAAGGCTCATTGTCATATGAAAGGACACTCGAAAACTGGAAGAACTCAAACCTCGGGACAGAAGAGTGAAAAATTTCATCAGCGTATACAACCAGCATACAATATCAATTCTAAAGATTTGCCAAATTGGTGGAAATTGATGAAAAGGATGCCAGAGATAAATTAGAGTTATAAGTTTTACACCCCATTTTTGAAACAAAAAGCATAACAATCAATTTTTGAAAATTAATCGACGCAAATTGAGGTAGAGAAGAGAAAAGCATAAACTGAGCTCATTCGTTGAAAAAAAGTAATTAAACAAAATCATAGTAAACTTACAAACTACAGACCGACTGTGAATTGTAATAAGAATTGCTGAAATAAATTTGAAAAAAGCTTTGAAAAAACTCTATGCGTTGGACCGTAAGCTGACAAAAAACAAGCAGACAAGACAGGCCTACAATTAAAACTTTCCAAAACAAAATCTTCCACACATTGAAAAAACAAGGTTCCATAATAAAGCCAAGATACATACATACATACATAAATACATGATTTTATATCAAGGTTTAATGATTTTTGAAATTTCAAATATTCATGTCGTCCCCGAAGCCCGAACTTAGTTCGCTTTTCAAACGACGTCCAATAAGGCAACTTTATCCATATAACAAAACGAACAACCTTTTAGCGCAAAAATAATACGCAAAAAAATATATTTAAAATGGTAGAACACTGTTACCTGCAACATAATAATTTTGAATATAGTATTCATCAATGATAAAAGTAGCGTAAACATCAAGTGTGTGCTCAGGAAACTAAGCCGATAAAAAGCGCCGACACGAGAAAGTCAGAAAAAAAATTAAAAGCCTAAAATTTACGAAATTTTGGATTTAAAAAATTGTTGGCGATATTTCAAAAAATCATGTGCCATGAACTTGAGCCCGATAACAACAAAAACTCTGAAAGAGACGAGAAATAAAACGCTAACTAGCTAGAATGTAACTCCAAACCAACAGACAAAAGAAATTAACCAAAAGCTATGCAGCCAGAAAAAACACATCTATTTACGTTTTTCGTCAGTAATAGAAACATTTGGGGGCTATAATACCAAAATTATATTAAGCATTTACACTGCGCTATACAAAAGTGATTAGAAGAGAATTAGAATAAGAAAAAATTCTGATCATAGCCAAAAGACAAAAAAAACTTAAAATTGAACAATCGAACTTAAAACTTAATATTGTAGGGCCTTAATGCTCGTTAAATTTTCAGACGAAATATGATTGACATTTTAAATCGAACTACTGACACTTTCAAAGCCAGAAAATATTCACAATTTTTTGCGCCATTTCCACGTTCTTAAGTTTAGAAAGCGCAATTTAATTAACTTTAAGCAGATGAATTTGAGCTGAGCTCAAAAAATGCACATTAATATAGATGCATTCACAAATGCATTAATAGGTATGAAAGCACACATAGAGTTATAAAATCACTTTAGGATTTTTTCCTGAAAAAAAACGAACAAACAAATTAGCAAGACTTATATAAGAGCCTTCACTTCATTCAGTGACTCTTAAAAACAACTCAACTTGACATTTTAAAACAAAAAGTTATGAGCAAAACTTAATTTTTATACCTATATGTATTCATAAAAAAATCGCTACGTAGGACTGCACTTCTTTAGTTTTTAAGCATTGGGACTTTTTCCTGACAAAACAAAAAATCATCAATTCGTTTTTTTTACACTCAAAAAACAAATATCGCAAAACTATTCCAAAAAACGTGCAAAAAACTCATGATTTTAATTATATTCACCAAAAACGATATGGTTAACACAACACGCCACTTAAAAAGCAGCGAGCATATATCTACTTAAAAAAAATAAAAATTTTATGTTTTTTGTCCTACAAAACAGTGTCAGAGAAATTGATTTTGAGATTTCGCAAACATTGTCAAATTTGAATCAATTTCAGCTCAAAAAAATTGATAAGAAACTATAAGAAAAAAATGAGGTATAAAAGCCGACATAGTTATGACCTAAACCCAATAAAATCAAAACAATCAGAAACTTCAACGAAAAAAAATCGCATTAGAAGTACTTTCAAGTAACAATCACGAACAGTACACCAGCGCTACATGTAAGATGTAAGCGCTACATTAGTATACTATCATTTTAAAGATCATTCTTAAACTGACCACTCTGTGAACATATTTATTTATTTCAAAACATCGTCACCATCGAAATGGATTTCGCAACAACTACACAGAGGGGAACTTGCACTTCGCATAAGCAAGCAAAAAATATGACCGATAACGCCAATGGGAAAAACTGAATGAGTAAAACTTTGATCTACAAAATTTCTTAATAACGGACGCCTATTATGAGTCTACATAATTGCTAAGTGACGCAAGCCAATTATGAAGCATTAGCAGTACCAGTACATTTGAAAAAAAAGAAATTTACCAACTAACATGCCTCAATTTATAGAGCGGACGGATTTTAACTAGTATAAGAAAAAGTTAATTAAAAACATCCGACTCTGCCTAAGTTCGAACCCTCTTATTTGGTTGCCGGTCTCCTTTACTACCTCTACGCTACAGATCTATGATACCTTGAAGCTAAAGTGCTATTTGTAATAGTCTGTGTTAAAATCCTTAGCATTGGCTGTACTTAATAGCTGTTTATTGATCAAAATGAACACTTTCAAAATGAACACAATTTGTCGCAACAATGTTTGTGTCAACAATATTGGCAACTTGGGTTGGAAGAAAAAGATAGTTCATACTATAACACAAGCTTTTCATATGTAAATAAATTGATTCCAGAAACAGAATTAACAGCAGAAGCAGCTAGAATTCCGAAACTGAATTTGAATTCATCTCTACTTATATTTACGAGTGTATATTACCTTGTCTCCATCTCTTCCCATGAACTCTGGATCCTTGTCTACATACTCGTACTGACTTTGATGTCTACTCTGAGCGGCAGCAGATGAACCCGACACTGCACTCGAACTCCTGGCCGACGACGACTTCGAGGATCCCGCTGACGACGATGTCCTATCCAAACCGGAGTGGTCCATTTGTTTGTCATGACCTGCAAATATACATATATTTTTTAAAGAATTGCAATATGATAATCATAAAAAAGGTTACCAACCAAACTCTCCTCAAAATTACAGCTGATAGCAAAAAAAAAACGCCGGTTCTGTTGAGGACAGACGAGCTCAATGCCAGACTAGTGAAATACCAGACCAAACTCAAGGTCAGACTTGAGCAATAGAAACCTAATTAAAGGTCGACTGGTATAAAACTCAATGCACTCAGACAAGGTCAACTGGTCTGCTGGTATTTGATAAACTAATTAATTAACTGGTAATTAATTAACTGGTACTATTTGATGCTCAGTTTGTCGTGTCATTTTAAAAACACAATCTCAATTCATTCTTCAACAATCAGTATCTCTTCTCTCTCCTCAGTTGAAACCGCAGATAACTCTCAAACCTCTATCCCCTAGTCCTACTTGCTCTAACTCTGAATCTTAACAGGTTATGGGCCCAGATTTCTAAACTTTTTGATTTAATAATTATTTGATTTCTGTCAGAGTTTTTTTTAGCTTTTATCTAGCCTTTAGCAAAGCAGAGATGGACTTGAAACTGGCTGGATTCAGTGGAAAGTCTGAAGATTTTCCAGCTTGGTCGACGAAGTTTGTGGCACTGATGCATACCAAAGGCCTGTTCAGGACTGTGATGGGCAATGACGATCTACCAGAAGCTGAACCTACGCTACCTGAGAATCCGAATGCTGACCAGATGACGGCGTACAACACCAAGATGCAGGAGCGAGCTGTGCTGATCCAGCAGAGGAAAGACAACCGAAACACAGTGTGGTCACATCTAGCTCTGGTCCTGAACAACACCACACTGATGTACATCAAGAACGACTGCGTGGCTGCGGATGGCTATGGCGATGGGACGAAGGCCTGGAGACTGCTGCAAGAGAAGTTTTGCAGTGTGGAGAGGCCTACAGTGGTCAGTCTAGTAGGCCAGCTTGCGAAGCTGCGCCTAGGATCAGAGGAGGATCTCGATGACTACTTCGTTCGAAGTCAAGAGCTGATGACGCGGCTGAGTGAAGCTGGGGAAGCAATTACGGACACACTCTTCAATGCGCTCGTGATCAACGGACTGCCTGACAGCTTTGAGCATTTCGTGGTGCAGGAGAGCTTCCAGCCGGCCAAGACTTTTACAGAGCTGAGAACGAGGTTGAGGAACTATGATGACTCGAGACGAGCTCGATGTGGAGAGAAGACTGGGAATGGACACATAGCTATGCAAGCTGTGAGGAAGAAGAAAGGAGCGTCGGGTGGTGGCTGTTTTGTGTGCGGTCAGAAGGGTCATTTGGCAAGAGATTGCAGATCCAGAAGTGACAGTGGTCAATCTGGTGCTCGAGGCAGTGGCTCGAATGAAGCAAGTGGTCCAACTTCAAGGAAGCAAGGGTGCTTCAAGTGTGGACAACAAGGACACTTTGCAAGGGACTGCAAGCAGGCAAAGACAGGGTTCTTCAGTTGTTGTGCAACAACCTCAATGAAGGGAGATGATCTCATTGTGGATACGGGATGCACCGATCATGTAGTGCGCGACAAGGCTGTCTTCTCAAGCTTTGAGAAATGGGATGAGGGGACAACAGTTGAGAATCCGAACGGTACAATATCAAAGATTGAGGGCATAGGCTCGGTGGAAGTGGACATACGAGACTGTCAAGATGTGACGAGGAGCTACACTTTCCACAATGTGCTGTTTGTGCCGAGCTACAACGTGAATCTGATGAGTGTGAGCTCAGCAATAGCTAGAGGGTCTAGTTTCAGCTTTACATCAGACTCTTCTCATCTTGTGGCACCGGATGGTCGACGGCTACCAGTGAAGCAGCGCGGCAAGCTTTTCTTCCTGGAGTGCAAGTTCAAGAGGAACGCGATGACTCTAGCTACGAAAGCGAAGATGGAGACAAGTAGTGCAATGCTGTGGCACCGAAGGCTGGGGCATCTCAACAAGCATGATCTAATATCAGTTGTTGATGTCGGCGAGCTAGGGTTCTGCGAAGTGTGCACAGCTTCGAAGATGCACGAAGTAGCAATGCCAAAGAAGACAGAGAACAGGGCAACTGCAGTGGGGCAGCGGGTCTTCAGCGACATCCAGGGACCATTTGAAGTTGCGAGCATGCATGGAGCGCGCTATGCCGTGAGCTTCATTGATGACTTCAGCCGTCTGGCAGTGGTCAAGTACCTGGTTAAGAAGAGCGATACTCTTTCGAAGTTCAAAGACTTTGTAGCTGAGCACGGAACACCGAAGTGCTTGAGAACTGACAACGGAGGTGAGTATTCGTCGAATGCTTTTCGGATGTTCTGTAGAGAAATGCAGGTGAAACAGGAGTTTACAGTACCTAATACTCCGCAACAGAATGGCGTGGCAGAGAGGTACAACAGGGTGATAACTGAGATGACTCGATGTCTACTGGCCGATGCAAAGCTCTCAAAGATGTTCTGGGTACGAGCAATGTCAACGGCAGTCAGGGTTCGCAACTTGTGTCCTACATCCAGCAATGAGCATCGCATTTCATCAATGGAGATGCATTATGGGAAGCCATCGAAAGTCAACTACCTGCGAGTGTTCGGATGCCTGGCGTACTACCTGGACAGAGGAAACCGGCGGAAACTGGATCCGAAAGGCAAGAAGAGCAAGTTCATTGGTTATGACGAGGAGAGCAAAGCCTACTTGCTGATGGACCTGGAGACAAAGCGAGTGGTACGAGCAAGAAGCGTGACGTTCAATGAAGACATCATTCCAGACGACTTTCTGGTAGACAGTGAGCAGTCACAAACACTGGGTCTATCAATCGAGGGATGCATTGATGTAGAGGAAACTAGCACGAAGACCATCACTGAGTCTACCAATAAAGCGAACGATAGTGGAGCAGCAGCTTCAGTGGGGGTTACGGAAGATGACCCAGTCGAGACTGAAGAATTGGAACCACCTTCCACAGAGCCTCCAGAGCAGAGGCCAACAGAGATTCCAGAGCAGCGGTCAACTAGAACGCGGAACCCTCCCATCCGATACGGACTGGCTTACACTCATGCTTCAGTGATAGCACAAGAGCCAAGAAGCTACTTGGAAGCAGTATCTGGACCAGAAAGGGAGCAGTGGCTAGCAGCTATGGCTTTGGAGGTGCAGTCACTGAAGGCAATGGGCACCTGGACACTTGTTGATAGACCAAATTCTCGCAAGGTCATTCCTGGACGCTGGGTGCTTGCTGTGAAGAGAGATGCAATGGGACAAGTGGAGCGGTTTAAAGCCAGATACGTGGTGAAGGGTTTTATGCAAGTGGAAGGACTGGACTTCAATGAGACCTTTGCGCCAACCTGTAAACCAGAAACAAAGAGAATACTACTGGCTTTGGGAGCGCAAGATGATCTTGTACTTCATCAGATGGACGTGAAGTCAGCCTTCCTCAACTCGCCGTTAACAGAAACTGTGTATATGGAACAGCCCGAGGGCTTCAGCAGCGGGGACAACCAAGTGTGTTTGCTACAACGCAGTATCTATGGGCTGAAGCAGGCAGGAAGGGACTGGTACCAGACGCTGAGCACGTTTCTTCTGGAGACTGGTTTCACTCGAAGCACCAATGACTTCTGTTTGTTCACGATGAGGGGAATGGATGATGCTATGATCTATGTTCTAGTATGGGTGGATGATATCATCATTGGCTGCAAACTGCAAGCAGAAGTTGACAGGGTGAGGGACCGATTCACTGACCGATTCAAGATGGATGATCGCGGTCCATTAGCCTGGTTTTTGAAAATGCAGGTCAAACGGGCACCTGGTTCTGTCACTGTGAATCAGTCTCGCTACATTGAAGACTGCTTGGAGCGCTTTGGGTTGGCTGACTGCAAACCAGTAGGGACACCAGCTGATATCAGCACTCAGTTGACGAAGAAGGACTGCCCTGGAGCGGGCTCAGAAGAAGCAGTGGCAATGCAGCGTGAGGACTACAGAGGCATAGTGGGCTCGTTATTGTACATAGCCAAGCAAACGAGGCCAGACATCCTAGCTACTGTGACTCAACTTTCACGGTTTCTGGAGAATCCTGGGAGAACACACTGGGTGGCTGCTAAGAGAGTACTGCGATACCTGAAAGGAACCAAAGATCTGGAGCTGTGCTACATCAAAGATCCTGATGGGTTCAACCTTTATGGTTCAGCAGATGCTGACTGGGCTGGTGACGTTGATGACAGAAGGTCAACAACAGGCTACAGTTTTCATGTGCAGCGGTCAGGAGCAGCAATCAGCTGGAGTACCAAGAAGCAACCTACTGCAGCAATATCTACCAGCGAAGCTGAGTATCAAGCAATGGCAGCGGCTGTTCAGGAAGGCCTCTACTTACGATCCCTACTCAATGAGATGGATATGACGTGTGATGGTCCAACTGTGATCAACGAGGACAACCAGAGCTGCATCAAGATGTGCAAAAATCCCGTAATGCAGAAGCGTACAAAGCACATTGATGTCAAGTATCACTTTGTCCGAGAGCGGGTCGAGGATGGAACATTTGCGCTCGAGTACTGTCCAACCGAAAACATGGAGGCTGACTTGTTGACGAAATCCCTGAGCAAGGCAAAGGTGGATCAACATCGTCGAACGCTGATGGGTTGCAGCCTGACATTGGACAAAGCCAATTCAGCCTGAGTGGGGGTGTTGAGGACAGACGAGCTCAATGCCAGACTAGTGAAATACCAGACCAAACTCAAGGTCAGACTTGAGCAATAGAAACCTAATTAAAGGTCAACTGGTATAAAACTCAATGCACTCAGACAAGGTCAACTGGTCTGCTGGTATTTGATAAACTAATTAATTAACTGGTAATTAATTAACTGGTACTATTTGATGCTCAGTTTGTCGTGTCATTTTAAAAACACAATCTCAATTCATTCTTCAACAATCAGTATCTCTTCTCTCTCCTCAGTTGAAACCGCAGATAACTCTCAAACCTCTATCCCCTAGTCCTACTTGCTCTAACTCTGAATCTTAACAGGTTCCACTTAAAATGATATCTTAGAGCAGTAAATTAAGTATTCACATACTGATATATTATTGTTAACTGCGCATACTTTCCAAAAGCGAAATATATAAAAATCATAAAAACAGTTCTGAACTTCAGCTAAAGTAAAATTATCAAAACAAACATGATTAAATCGAATAATGTAAAAAACGAATTAAAACAGTTGAAATCACAATTAACAGAGACTGGAACCTCGCGAAGATGATGATTCCTGGTGATCCGAAGTCTCCCACAGCGCATGTAGAATGACACTCAACTTGGGATCACTTTGCATCTTATCTTCAATCTTCTCCTTCTCGTCTTGGCTCTGAGCTTGGGCCAACAGGGTGCAATATAGAACTACATTTCGATTCTGCACCAGTTTCTTGATGAATGCGAACTGGTCGAAGGAGAGCAGATCCACTAGCTGGTTCTCGCAATCTCGGTTGTCGCCAGCAGCCTGAAAAGCGACACTACGATATAACACAGAAGAGAAGCTCTGCTTCGCAAACACTTTCGAGAACACGTCGAAAAGCAGCTCTATAAGGGGCAATAAGAAAAAGTAGAAATAAGTCTCGAAATAGTAAAAATTCGGATACGTCTCAGTTTCCAACCTAAGACCTACAGCGACCTAGAGATAATTAATCTCGCGCACTAACCAATCAGCGACGGACGCTTAATTGATGACAAAAACTACCCACAAATAAAGCAGAGAATAGATGCTATGCAATTTCCAATCCTACAGTGAAATTTCCGTTTAAGTGAACACTTTTATTTAAGAGTTGGGTTAGAAAAAAAAAGAAGCTTCGCAGTAATAGACTACGCTGATCGCTAGTGTAAACACAGCCAATCGAAGATTAGAAAAGAGTAATGAACGCAAGTAAGCATTAAAAAAAAACCACTGACTTTCTTGAAAAAATATCAACTTTCGAACTTCAAAGAAAAAAATCGATGCCCTTTAAGCTCGTGAATTTCTAGAACAATTTATGATTGGCGCTTTTTGATGACATGAATCCAATAGAGAAAACTGGATCAAAGGGCAAACTTTTATTCCACCGGAAATCTCTAAACTTCCACTTTCGAAACTAGAAATCCTTCACGTTTTTTCGCGACATTTCCACGTTCGTATTTGGGGACAGCTTTTACGTCACTTTCAGCAGATTAACTTCAATTGAACTCAAAAAGGGCATATATACCTAAGTACATTCATAAATGCATCAATGTATATGAATGTACATCTGTAGTTATTAGACTTTTAAGACTTTTCCTGAAAAAAAAAATCAGTAAGACCTAAATAAGAGTCTTCACTACGTTCATTACTTTTAATAATTCACTATCTAAAGCTTCGGAAGAGTCGCATGATATGCTAAACTTACCTCATATGCAAACACGTCAAAAACATTCAAACTCACATGACATGGCAAGATTCCTATTTGGCAAGATATCCATATCCGACATTAAAGCATTTGATAACAAAGATTGCATCCTTGTCTTGGCTTAATGCCAATGTCGACATGCCAGCCTTAGTTTGGTATGGTGAAAACTTTTTCTGTTCTTACCTTTAAAATAGCTAAAACTTCATCTGCCTTTTTCTGACTTGCATGTGCATCATTGTAGACTTTGTTCAAATTCCTCTGCAGCCAATAAGCGTCGATGTCCCTCGGATTCAGTTCATCCAATGACCTTGAACTCTTCTTGGAAGTCATGGTGGTCAGACCGGCATTCAAGTGCTTCTTCGTATCTTTCTCTTTTACGCCTTCCGATGCTCCTTTTGCTTTACCTAAAAATATACTCAATAAAACATCTCCAGCCTCAATAAAAAATTCCAAAATTTTGTGTGGTACTTAATTAGGTCAAAACTCAAGCTTGCGAAGTTACTGTGTTTAAACTGTGTTGACACATATTGTCTTGTGTTTACTTATTTTCTTCCAGATTGATAAAATTAAGATAAGTCTTTTTGATTTAACCTTGCGTGGTGTCCATATCAGAGTCGCTATCTCCCTCGTCATCCTCACTATCACTCCCCCTCTCCCTCACTTCCCCGTACACATTCTCCCCATCAGCCGCAGCTCCTCTTCCCCCTCTCGCCCCTCCCTCTTCTCCCTCCTGATTATCTTCATCTGAGTCGTCAAATTGCACATTCACCCCATAAGTGTCGTCTATTTCGTCATTGTCTACACAAACATTTTTTTTCCTTCTATCAAATGGTACTTTTTATAACGAAAACTACGATGTCAAAAAAACATAGATTTCACTTCACACATTGATTCTTGGTTGCTTCGGTCATTGATCTGAAGTACCATAAATGTTGTCTATTTTGTCATAGTCCACGCAAAACTCCTCAATTTTCCTGTTTTCAAAAAATACTTACCGTAATGGCAACTGAAATGTCAATGAAAGCCGCAGTTTTCGATTCGTCATTCAAAATTGGTTACTTCGGTCATTAATCTGAGGTAGCAGACCAATAAAACAAACAGAAAAAATGCTACTCACAGAAAAATTCAGACTTTCAAATCAATTGGAGCCAAGTGAAAGGCTCCTCGAGTTTCCAATGCGTAAAGTATCGTTTGATTAGATGAAGAAGAAAAAAGCTCAACTCGGATGAAGGAAGTACAAGAAATTTTACATCAATTACTTAAGATTATTGATGATTCAATTATTTACAGTACAATCATTTTAAGACCTTTAATTATTGCAATTGCACTTTATAAAAAGAGAACAGGTATTACTGGTATCAAACTTGCAAAATTTTACGCAGAGGCGAAGCTGCGTTCGCATACACTACCGATGCTCTATAATAGGAAATAAGGAAAAGTAGAAAAAGCCATAAAATTAAAAACTTTGCAGTGGCAGATTCGATCCCACGACCAGGAGATTTGGAATCCCATGTCCTCGCATTTGCGCTACCGGCCCTTGAGCAGCTACATGCCGGCCCTTGAGCAAAAAAGCTGCTACATATGCTAATAAATTGCCAGCAGAAGAGGCAACAAATACAACACTGAGGCGAAACACTAGCAAGAACACGAAAAAAGCGTCTCTACAAAGCGCAATAAGAAAGTAGAAACAAGACTTGAGTTACTAAAAAATTGACCCATGTTCGAACCCTCTTATTTTTTTTGCAGGTCTCCTTCCCTACCTCTACGCCGCTACAGTGCCATAACATCTTGAAGCTAAAGTACTTATTGTAGTATAATAGTCGGTGTTGATATCCTTAGCATTGACTGCAGTTAATAGCTGGATCAAAATGAACACATTCAAAATTAACACAATTTGTCGCAACAATTGCAGCGCAACAATATTTGCGACTCAGGTTGGAAAAAAAGAGAGCTAACACTATAACGCAAGCTATGCAAGTGTAAAAAAAAGCTATAATTGTGTAAAAAAAAAGTGTACATTCTATAACACAAGCTATCAAAACAACTAAGGGTGCCACCGATGGTGGCGCCAACATTTTCGACTTGGGTTGGAAAACAAGAATAGTCGTACTAATACACAACGCTAAGTGTAAAACAGAAAACTACCCAGAGCAACCTTGAATGCTTTTAGAGTCATGTCACAGCTAATTTTTGTCACACAAAGCATCTCGCTTGAGGTACTGGTAGCGCCTACAAAAAAATTGTAGCAACACCTGAGTTTTTAATAATGCTCAAATTCAATTCGTTCATTTCTGACTGATCTAAGGTCGAATTCACTTTGACTTGCTCCAATTGTGTAAATTATGCCAACTGTTTTAATTATTTATCAAAAGATCAATTCATTGCTACAAAAAACAAACAGGAAGGAGCTTAAACCGTAAGAAAGAATAGACCTGACAATCGTCTTTACTGTAAACCCATTTCGTAACTCTTCGCTGAAAACTCTCCAATTTTCGCAAACAGGATACTGGCGAACACCAAACCGCAGAGCAATATACTACAATTGATAAAACTAGCGATTGAAACAATAAAGCCGAGTTCTTCAATAAAATTAACGTCAAGTGAAAATTTAAAAAGGGTAAAATTGTCGTAGCTGTAATTAAAACGTAGAACTTTGATGGGAGAAAAATAATATTACAAGCGACATCTTAATAATTTTATAACCAATATCTGGACCTGGTCCTTACCTGCACTGAACTTGTCAGCGTTCTGGAAGTCAGTGATCTTTCTGGTCAGATTCACCAGCAGAGCATATCTCTCATCGGGTAGTCCTCCCAGCAGGGACTCCACCTCCTTTCGCTTTTCCTTATCTTTCCTGTTTTCACTCTTGAGTGTTATGAGCACTTCGTCAGCCGCACCACACAACACGTCACGAGGCTAAAATATTAAATGAATTTAAAAACAAACCGGAACTGTGAGCCAGTCCGAAATGAGCGTGTATAAGGCAGCCAAAAATTACGTTATTTGGGTTGAAACTTGCCAGATTTTTGTAACTGTTACACAATTGTTACATTATTATTACATGATGATTAAGATAAGACAAAAAATGCAGAGGGCAAAGTTGCTCAGAATTTCACCAAAATAATATGGTGCAATAGTTTTACCAAATTTTTATTCAAAACTTTACCCAAAAAATGGGTCAACTTGGCTTTTGTAATTAATCAAGAATTACGATGAACCTACCAAATTAAAGATGAGAACGTTAAATAAAAAAGCCCCTTACACGGCCAAACAAAGTTTTCGAGATATAAAATTTTCGAAAATCTATGTAAGAGAATATATTTTGATTGATAGCCAAAAAGGTAATTTTTACTTCATAAAAATCAAAGTCTTCGGCTAAAACAAATTTCAAAAATTTTCCGAAAAACTTGGCAACTTTTTTTTCAAGAATTTTGTTGGGCTGTGTAAGAGTCTTCTTTTGATATAACTTTTTTTCTCATCATTTAACATGGTAGTTTCAGCGTAACTGCTGATTAATTTAAAAAAGCCTATGACCATTTTTTGGGGCGAAATTTTAGGAATTTCGGTTAAAAAATTGCACAATATATTAACTCTGGTGAATCTCAAAGCACCTTTTCTTCTGTTCATTTTTTTGTCTAATCTTCACCCAATTTGGTAAAAACGCGTTTTTAATTTCAAGTTTTATTCGTCTTCATAACAGCTTCCTACAGTTCTCATTTAAGTTATCCGGACATTTAAAACTTCAAATCTTTTTTCTCAAATTGAGTTTAGAATAAGACAACAACAAAAAACTGAAAATTTGCTCAAAATTTTATCAGAATTATAATGATCCAATTTACTTTTTGAAATTTGCAGCCAACATTTTTTTCCCAAAAATGGGTGTTTTTGGCTTTTTATTAGTAAATCAAGAACCCAGCTGAAAAAACACTGCTAATTGATGAAAAAATTATAACAAAAGAAGCTTTTTACACACCCCGACAAAAATTTAGAAAGTAAAAATTCGAAAAATACCGCTTGACATTTGTTTTTAAGCAAAGATTTTGATTTTTACATAATAATTCGACTTTTTTTGGCTATCAATCAAAACTATATTCTCTTATACAGATTTTTGGAGCGTTTACTTTGTCGGACTATCTAAGAGACTTCTTTTGATATAACTTTCTTATCATTAACTAGATAGTTTTAGCGTAATTCTTGATTAAATTTAAGAAAACTCAAAATGACCCATATTTGGTGTACAGTATTGGTTGCGAATTTCGAAAAATGAATTGCACTATATTAATTCCGGTTAAATTCTAAGCAACTTTTGGTCTCTTACCTTTTTGTCTAATCATAACCCAATTTGGAACCCAGAAAAAAAGCCTTTGAAATGTCAAATTTTGTTCTTTGTGCCCTTAAATAGCACTGTATTATTGTCTGGCTTATATGGTAGCTGATTAAAATACCCTCCATGTATCAAAATGTAAAACTTTGAGTCAATTAGTTTCAGAGGCGTCTGAAAATAGGCTGAAAAAACCCACGGCATTTTCGCTGATTGATTTTTTGTATTTTTTTCCTAGCAAATTGATTCTTTTTGTTTGCTAATTCTTTACTTTATAATGAATGGAATCTTATTTTGGAAACAATTTATTACATTACTAACATTGGAGGAGTCCAATTCCAACCATCATTATCTATCATTGAAAATGATTTTCTTTAATACAATAACCACAAATTAACAATCGGACGTTACCATTTTTTATATCCCTTTCATCATCAAATACATGACGAGTATATGCTACTCTAGACAGTACCATTTTGAAAAGTTAGAAACCCCCGATTTTTTCGTTTCGACTATATTATTTTAGTGATTCGCAATTTTGCGATCAGAATGTTCCGACGATATTGCTCTTGTGATTGACAGTTTTGCGATTAGATTGTTCTGACGATAATGTTCTAGTGATTGACAATTTTTCAAACATAGCCAACTGACAGTTAGAAAAGAGTAATGAACGCAAGGAAACTGATAAAAACTGACTTGTTTTTTCAAATACCTTAAACTTTTGAATTTCGAAGAAAAAAAAAAGGCGTTAAAACTCTTTGAATTTGTAGAACAATTTATGATGGACACTTTTTTGTAAAAATAAACACAATTTGAGAAAACTGGATCAATAGGCAAAAATTTTTTTCTGGGAAATCTGATAATTAATTTCCATTTTCGAAATTCGATCACGTGATCTTTACACTTTTGTTTTTCGATAGTGGAGTTTGCCTTCCTTTTAACAATAGAAGTGCACTGAGCTTGAAAAGAAATCACAAGTCAAACCGCAAAAAATCAAAATTGAGCGTGAACAAATTTTACTTTTCTCAAAAAAAAGACCTATATAAGATTACTCACTACGTTCATTACTCGGAATCAGGCAGGAATATTGTCTAAACAATCTGATTAAGAGTAATGAACGTAGTGAGTAATCTTGCATAGGTCTTTTTTTAGGAAAAAGTCGTAAAATTTGTTCACGCTCAATTTTGATTTTTCGCAGTTTGACTTAAGATTTCTTTTCAAGTTCAGTGCATTTCTTTTGTTAAAAGGAAGGCAAACTCGACTATTGAACAAAAAAAAAGTAGAGATGACGATAAACGTGATCAACTTCTAATTTCGAAAAAGGAAAATTTCGAAAAAGGAAAAATCTGATTTCCCAGCGAAAAAGTCTTGCCTATTGATCCAGTTTTCTCAAATTAAGTTTATTTTTACAAAAAAAGTCCATCATAAATTGTTCTACAATTTCAAAAAGCTGTAAGGCCATCTATTTTTTTTCTTCGAAATTCAAAAGTTGAAGGTTCTTGAAAAAACAAGTCAGTTTTTTTATCAGTTGAATCAATAGATTATTATGGTCGGAGAAATCTGATCGTAAAACTGTGAATCAGGCAGGAATATTGTCTAAGCACTCTGATTAACAGTTTTGCGATCAGATTCCTCCGACCATATTTTTCTATTGATTCAATCTTGCAATCAAGTAGTGACATGTACCTGGTCACCCAAAGCCTCTTGTATGAATGTCAGCATGATCTCATACGTCTGTCTTGTCTCCTGTGTCTTTGGCCTGTACACGACTCCTGAAGATACCATTTCATCCACACTCTCACTAAGCAATGTTGTCCCCTTCATCCGATCTACGTCATACCTGGCCTGGTCACGCTTCACACGTCTAAACACGAAAAATTTTATACCATTTTTCAGTTAAGCAACTAGATGCCGGTACATAATAACAATAACCGCAAAGTTACTGCTTGCGCAGTCTCACAAGTATGATAAATTAGACCCTGAAAATTTGATGGTCCAATGAAAAGTTTTTTATTTGTGCTTGAAATCTTTGGAAACAGAAATCTTTGTGCTTGAAATCTTTGGTGAGCGGGCAAGCATTTGCTTACTTGTTTCAAATTTTTTTTCAAAAATTGCGGACGCCATCTTTCATACTTGCTTTTCCAGGGACCCATGACTCATATCTAGTTTTTATAATAAACCAAAAGTTTCATACGTTCATTTACAGAAATAAATCTAACCGTTTCATTAATCATGCACATGTTCTAAACGCCAGATACTAAAGCATCCGTTTAATTTCGGATTTTAAATATTCCTTTACCAAAATGTTTCTATCTGTTTCTTTAATTCTGTACATAACGCCACAAAGGTCGCAATGCTTGTCGAAAAGTTCAGATACTAGAAGCATCTTTATTATTTCGGAATTTTAATACCATTGATTCAGCTCGCAAATCATGGTGGCATAAATTCCAGGCAATAGCAAAACATCACTCTTCTGTAAAATGTTTGATTTCACGAAGACATTTCGAAAATTGAGATACAACAGAATTAAACTCCCACACAAACCCAATGTGCTCATTGTTCGGATAATAGTGAGCTTAAATTATTGACAGATTACTTAAAATTACTTAAAGAAACCAAATAAAATTTAAATAAACAAAGATAGAGATATCCAACTAAACTTGGATAATTTTTTTTCTACATTTCTTTCCAGTTTTTTATCAAAAAGGCAAAGGAGTTCAGAATACTGTACATGAGAGGTTTCTTGTGACGATTCTTCATTAGCAGTGGAATACATATATTTGCTATATGCTGTTCTTTCACAAGTAGTATACGTACTTTTATACTCCCTAGTCCACTGAAAAATTTTAGTTATCTAAGATTTTTGTGGTAGGGCGACAATTCGTAACAAGCGACAATTCGTAACAAGCGACTATTCTTCACAAGCGACAATTCTTAACAAGTGACAATTCTTAACAAGCGACAATTCTTAACAAGCGACAATTGTAACAACACATAGACAAGAAGAATAAGCTTGCTCCGCTGCGCTTACATTCTGCACCAGGGGAATACTGCGCAAGAATCAGTGTTCTCCGATTAATCTACTGTAACGAAATGTCACCTGTTACGATTCGTCACATCTTATGAATTGTCGATTCACGAGTTTTTGTAATCAGGTGGTTTATGATACGAAAGACAGGGCAATAATTTGTTTGGAATTTTTGAAAACTCAATAAAACCGCATACATTGAAAAAAAAGATCTGGAACCTTTGAGTGTACTCTGACAGTACCCAATGACAGGGTTCGTAATTTCAAATGTTGACAAGTTTTTTTCTATGAGTTTTTAAATTCAAATATTGAAAAAACATTAAATTTTGTGAAGTTTATATATCTAAGTTTTTGAAAAATTTTAAAATGACATTAAAAACGTCAAATCTTGGAAACTTAAAGCATTTGAGCAGTCGCGTTTCGATGCTAAATTTGCAACTCTTGAGCGTACTCTAACAGTACCCAACTACCGTAAAAAGATTTAAGTAAAAACTATTATGATTTGAGTAGGCATATTCAGAGGCAAGATTTTCAACCCTTCGAGAGTTCTCCGACAGCTTCCAACCAAAGGGTCGGGAATTTCAAAATTTGAAAAAAAAAATGAACTTAGGTTTACTGAGATTTTTTAAGCAATTACAATACACGCCATATGTCGTAAACTACAAAAATTTGAACAGTCATAATTGGAAAGAAGATTCTCAACACCCGATAGTATTCTGACAGCCCCCAAATAGAGTGTTCGGAATTTCAAAGTTTGGCAAAAAAAATTCAAATTTAAGATTTCTGAAAGTTTTTTGAAATATCACAAAAAAGGTCATATAAGAGGTTTTGAGCAGTCGCATTTGGGCGCAAGATTTATATCTCGAAACTCCTGAGAGTACCCTCACAGTACCCAGTACCCAACTACAAGATTAGGAAATTTCAAATCTTTTGAATTTTTTAAAAACTAAGTTTTCTGAAAACTTAAAAAGAAACCATAACACGTCATATCTCGAAAACTACAAAGATTTCAGCAGTCATATTTGGAGGCAAGATTCGCAATCCTTGAGAGTACTCTGAAAGCACCCAACTACAGGGTTTGAAATTATTTTTAGTTTGAGTTTTCTGAAAAACTTTGAAAAAATCTCAAAAATCTCGTACACTAAAAGGATTTGGGTATTCTTAATTGGAGGCCAAATTCGCAACCCCTGGGGAAGCTGACAGAATCCTACTTTTGTGTTGCTAACTTTTAATTCGCTGGAACAAACACTAGATTCAAACTGGAAAATCGAAAAAAAATTGTTATACATTACAATATACGACATAGCTTAACCATGCATACTTACCTTATGCCCTTAACTGTTGTGAAAACAACGCTTAAAGCTGGCAAGATACGTGTCACGCGCATTAAAATATAGTATAGAAGTTCAAATCTGTTTTAAGATTCTGAATCAAACTAACTTCTCCTTGCGCCTCTGCATCTGGGGCGGTTTGGATCTCAGTGCCTTGTCTCCCATCTGGGTGCCCAGTAGCTTCCCGGTTAGGGACAACACCTCCCCTGTCGCCTCATCTCTGCCTCGCTTGTTGTCTATCAAGTTACGGTCCGGTTGCAACACCAAGTTCGAGTTCTGAAACAAATTTGGACTGTTTTTCAGTAGGTTTGAAGCATATTACCTTGTATGTTAATAATTTTCATATAAATTTACAGTGCTATTAACCTCATCATGATTAGTTCATGAATTGCAATTTTTTCTAATTTGATTAAAATATTATTTTTACTCAGATCAAAATTATGTAAAAATATCAAATTTTACGAGCTTCATGTGCTTGCGGCCCATTTTTGAACTTAAATCGCAATCACAATTTTTGAATAGACAACTCAGACCAGAACGCCTAGAAACTTTCTCATAATTTAACACTGTTCAATGATAAAATCTGTATTGCACTTTTTGTATTGTAATTTCTGTACCATTTGAAATATTTTTTCTACTTCTCCCGAAAAAAATCATTTCTTTTCACGCTTCACAGACTCTGAGCTTTTTGACACCGTCAATTTCTAATCCTCTGGACCGCGGCGACATAAAAAAAATATATATATTTTGTTTCGGCACCTTAAATTTCAATAGTATTGAATCTACGCTTGAAGAGTAACTTTTATGGTGAATTTGTTTTGTTTTTCATATTGATTTTCCAATCAAGGTTAGATTGTGGTTGGCATAGAATCTTTGAAAGAAACTCTTACCACTTTGTACTCGAACTGCAAATTTCGTGCTGCTTGATCGGCCATCTTTTTTCTTTTCTCTCCTCTTCAAGTTCAAAGAAACAACACTCCGAGCTATTTTATTGTGAAAATCAACTCAATGAAGAACTGTTTCTAATCAAGCAGTTACTCAAATTGCATGTGATATCTAAAATGCAACACAAAATGCTAACACTTATATTTTATTTCGATATTAGATTTTATTTCAATGAAATTTCCTGATTGAATTTTCAATTCATTTAATTGATCGGATTTTTCAATGGATTTTCAATTGATCCGATTTTGCAAACGATTTTTAGGCACTTTAGATTGCTGGATGAATTCCGGAAGAGAAATTTAACTAATCGGTAGACCCTGTGTAAGACAGTTTGATAGCTAAATTGACTGCATTTGCATAGAAGATCCTCGAAACTATTAGTAAAAACTATCTGCGAAGCCATGAATGGTGATTGGATTAATTGTACTTTTAACTAATTTTAACAAGAGATTCCTGTTGCTGCCCCTGTAGCATACAAGGTTCAAAACTTTAATTACAAAATTACAATAAAAAAATACATTTTGTTCGAGAAGCTAACTCGAGTAAATTACTCCTAGAATACCAATGACAGCTAAAAGAGCTTAAAGATGAAGCCATACGCAATACCTTACTTCAAAAATGTGAAGATCAATCGAACCGATTCCCCGAGCTTCCCTAAATCCCTATATAGACTCTATTTTGCCGAAGAATGCCCACCCCCCCCCCCCCTTTTCTCGAATGTAGCAATAATTGGCGCTCAAGGCACCTGAAGAAATTTTTTTGTTAATGGTAGGGGCCGAAAACGGCGGTCACAAAATAGCACCGAAGGTGGACAAGACTCCAATGAACGAAGGGAGGGGGCTGGAGGGATTGCTTATCCATCTTCTTCCCCTAAATCCACCCCTGCAGTCGGCAATTTTGAGTCGCAAAACCATAAAATGGCAACTGGAAAAAACGTTCCATTTTCTGTGCCGCCGGCAAACTTTTCGGCTCGCACTTCCAATTCAATTTTTTTTCTGGTTGGTCTGCCGAAAGGTCAGCTTTTAATGTTCAAGAGCGTTATTTGTCTTTCAATTGGCAAAAGAAATTGAATTGAATTTGAAAGATTCCAACCGCGAGAAATCAAATTTGAGCGTGAACAACTTTTTCCCCAAGTAAAACACGATGTAAATAAGTAATAAATTACTTCATTCTTCAGCGCTAAACAAAGACCTTTACATTTTAGCAGTCATAGCCTTTCGCAGACATTAACAAAGGCAAGCAGGAATACGCAAACCAAAGCGATAACACAACGGCCAAAAAATGCTCTAACTTGAAAGTGGAACAACGAAAAAGTATAAAAAAGAAAAAAATTCTTCAATCTGCAAACACTTCAATCTGCAAACACAAGCCATCAATAAAGCAGATACAATAGATGCTATTTAATTGCTAATGCTTAAAATAAGACCTTCGGAATTGAACCCCCGACCTGGAGATTAAGAGTTTCACGACTTTGCACTTGTTCCACGGTCACTTCTCCATCTCCAACAGTAGCTATCAAAAAGCAGATAAATAAGATGCTATTTAATTGCAAATGCAATGAGAAAAATTGCCACAAAATGAGCACTTTTAGTTGCAAGTTGCGCTGGGAAAAAAGTGGATCCCTAAGGTAACACTACGGTCGCAATATCTCATGTGTAATTATTTAGGATCGATAACTTAACAAGATTGATAATAATAATTTACTTGGATAGACAACCATTCAGCCAAAAAATGCCATGAAAAACTTTGAGCTACTAAGTTTCAAAACTCATTTTACAACCAACCCTTCAGAAGCAAACAATAACGGAGAAAAGTAATTTCTGTTTCGAACGACACATTTTACGGTGCCCAAGCCGGTATAAATAAAACGGAAACCACTTAGGCGATACAAAAACGATTAAAAAAATTGTATTGACAGTCAGAGTTCGTTAATTAAAAAGTAACAGAACGATTTTCGATAAAAATAAAAACTATTTAAGTTAGAAAAAAAAACATACATTTCGGAAAAAGCCAGCAAAAAATAAACAAACGGACTATAATCCGACTATCGAAAGTTTCCAAAAAAAAGCAACCTAAATAAAATCTATTAAAAGAAAACAAGTCTCGAAGCCAAGACCCAATGATGCCAAGGCACGCCGGTTACAGGTAAGCCAAAAGTATAACGGCCCTCCTCGAAAACCAAAAGTATTTCAACCGAAAAAATTATATTGCAGATTTGATAGCCTGCACTGTAACCTGAAAGCACTCCATCGTAGGTTTCAGATTTTCAATTTCTAGTTGTTTTTGAAAACCAGTTTTTTTGAAAAAGAATTCAAAAAACCATGACAAACTCCATATCTCGGAAACCAAAAAGGTTTGAGCAATTAAAGTGAGAGGCCACATTTGAACCCTGATAGTACCCTTGAATATACCCTAACAGCACCTCACCATAGTGTTGAGAACTTTAAGATCGTTTTTTATTTCTATTTAAGTTTTTGAAAATTAGAAAAATCATAAAATCACATCTCGGAAACCCAAAGAATTTGACCAGTCAAATTTAGTGGGTAGATTTTCAATACCGAAGAGCACCCCGACAGTGCCACACCAGAAATTTGAGAAATTCGAGTTCTGCTTGTATATTTTATATCTAAGTTTATATTTAGAAGCCAAACTTGCAACCCTTAAGTGTCCCCTAACAGCACCCCACTATAGGGTTAAGAATTTCAAATTCGGTTAGTTTTGTTTTACCTTCTTTAATCATATAAAAACGCTATATCTCGAAAATCAAAAGGATTTGAGCAGTCATACATGGACGCCAGATTTGCAACCTCTGAGTGTACCCTGACAGCACCCATTATAAGGTTGAGAATTTCAAACTTAGTTAAATAAATTGTGAAACAAAAATTTTGATAGCTTTACGTTGCAAATATAGGAAAAATGTCGAGTTAAAGCATTCAGGCTCCAAACAGATTTAGAAATGTCGACTTGAGTAAATATTTCAACCCTTGCAATGTTTTGACTTTTTGATAGACCAACATAGCGAATTCTTAAACATTTGCCAAGTGAAATTTCTAAAGGATCACAATATATGATATATCTTACACATGCAAAAATTCTTTCGTTAAACTTACAAAAAATTATACGTTGAAAAAGCTTTAACATGTCAAAATAGGAACTTCTTGAACATGTATCAAGTGAAACGCCAATTAAATAATGTATATATTTTGGCGCAGAAAGCGACAGTTAAAACTTTAGAGACGAGATTTAAAAGTTACCAAAGGGGGCCCCTTTGGGCGGACAGAGGGTCGAAGGCGAAAATCGCAGAAACAATTCAGGTAAAAAAAAAGCACACCAATCATTGACACTTAGCAATTAAATGTTTAATATTCACATATGACATAACTAATAAGTACTCATGGCTGTCGATAAAAAAACAGACAAAAATTAATGTATAAGATTTGGATAGTTTCTTCTGTATCGGAAAAATCTCTGCCACCATTCCACAACTCTTTTTATAGACGAGTTCCTTTGATTTTGACAAATCCAGGGCTGATCAGGGCACATTACATTCGATTTGAACCAGCTGAAGGTTATGAAATCGATCGGATTCTCATACGGTATTCTTGGAGTCCAATTATCTCCAACCTTTAAGAGATAAGGGATGCCATGACGCTCATCTCTGAATCCATTCCCATGATTATCTCGTTTTAGCTCCCCAATTCCGAAACCAATTATGGTAATTATATTAGCATGACAACCAGGCTCGTAGAAGGACAAAATGTAATTAAGTTGCTTGTCTTCCTCCGAGTAATCAAAGAGTTTCGTTAAATACTCCATAGGAGTAAGCAACGCTTCTCGAAAACCATACGTGAAATAATAAAAATATTGACCTTGACAACAACCCTCGCTGACTACAAAATGGTTATGATCCTCATACACTGATTCAAAGAGATCATCACATTCTTCTCTAACAAATCTCTTCAACATGTTAAGATGACTTCCGAACAATTCGCTGGCAACAACATCTCCAGAAATGGTCCGGACGTGAAACGCTGGATTGTAAATATCTTCTTCAGTTACGAAGGCAGTTAAACAGTAGTATTTACTACGCTTTTTGCACAGTGGCCAGTAATGGTTAAAAGGGACTGCAATGGGAATTAAGAAATTCAGAGAAGACCAGACAGGATTGACCGTCGAATTAATTACAATACCACTTGCTGCTCCTAACTTAACGCTACCTAACCAAAAAAATACAAACCATAGAATATTTATAATCATTTTTACCACGAATTTGTTTTCATACGTGGTTCAATGTCATTTAGTAACAACAAATACATGACTAGTATAAATAAACTTAATCAGGAAATATCTGATCATTAACTAACTCCTTAAATTGAGTTTAATTGATATGAGCAAATACACTTAGATATCAAAGATCAAGATTCGCACTAGTAAAGACACATCCGAATTTCGAAACAGAAAAACGAAATCATGAAACTGAGTTACTTGCACCTTTAAAAACTTTTCAAACAGGCGAAGCAAAGATTCGCACTATTTGCGATATAATGCATACACCGCATGAAAAACTAATCGAGGGAAATAGAGATGAAAGCCGCAAAATATGCCAAGACGGTAAACAACGTCATCACCATTGAAGCCATCGCCAATATCAGTCATCCTGTGACAAAGTTGTTTACGGGAAAAATAGCCGAGTACCCACTTGTATCTTAACCGAAAAAATACTTTATAAGTTTGACCGATTCAAAGAACGCATATAAAGGATTATATGCAAAAGGTAGGATACGATCAATGTAAATGGCCGAACTAAATTCAAAAACAATCTGATTGGCCGAATCATTGGAAGACGAAAAAGAGGCCTATCTAGAATTCCAACAAACACTCTTTTACGATCACTACACTACTTCAGCCGAATACCGCTAGTTATAAACTTTCGAGTTTAAAAAATCGAACCACATTAGAGCTTATTAAACCGCGAAAATCAATTTTAAAGACTCTGTCTCTTCTCTTGTAATGAGAAATTTTACAAAGTTTATAAAGTTTTTGACCTATCCGAACTGAAACACATAATCTCATCATTATATCTATTTTGCCCTCAAAACTACGCAATATAATTTGAATCAGCCGATTTAACAAAAAGCTATACTCTTTCATCGAATAAAAAATAAATGATTGAAAATCAGATTTGATAAAATTACAAATTACTTAACTTTCAAATATAGTAAAAAATTTTTAATCAAAATGAAACCTAAGCTTAAACAACCGAACCAATAAAAAAAATTGTGTTAAAAAAACGGAAAATGAACCCACAGAAACTAGGACGAAAACCACGAACTCTAAAAATCTTATTTCAAATTGTTTTGACATAAATTCACTACACCTTGAACGAATTGCACCTAATTACTACTTGAATGATGATAGTTTAATTTAAATTATTGGGGAATTGAGCATGTCAGCCATTGAGCTTAATTTCACCGATCCTACTAAATCTGCCATTCTGTAACAAAGTTACTAAGTGGGCGAGTCTAGTACCTGATTGCAACACCCTTGTTGACCGCATGAGTAAAAGACGTAAATTATACTAAATACAATTAGTTGCATCTTTGCAAAATTTAACACAGAGGCGACGCTTCACTTACAAACACTAGCGAGAACACGACAAAAAGCAGCTCTATTAAATGTTTAAAAAATAATAAAAGAAAGCCTCGTAATTAAATATTCGAGTACGTCTCTCGGATTCGCTCTCCAACAGATCAAGACCTAGAGATAAAGAGTCTACCACACTAACCACTGAGCAACGAACGCTTTATAGGTAATATACACTAGTCACAAACAAAGCAGAGAACAGATGCTATGCAATTTCCAATGTTACAGTGAATTTCCAAACAAGTGAACTCTTTTAATGAACTCTTTTATTTGCGAATTAGGTTAGCAAAAAAAGGTTCGTTATAATACACTAGGCTAATAGCTAATTTAATAATAATCACAGAAACATTAGTAAGTTTATTCAAGCTATCCCAGCAGTAAATATTTCAAATTCTATAGCTAGCAAAAAAAACAAGATGCGACCTGGATTCGAACCAAAGACATTAGGCTACCAAAACAAGCACTCCAACACTAGACCAAATATGAGGGGCCTGGAAGTTACTGAGGTTTCATAATAAAGTAAAGTTTTTACCGGGGAAAAGTTAAGTTCCCAAATACAAGTAAACTCACTTTCTCTCGCAAATGAATTGATTTGAACAGCGATGAATTTGAACTCCGCATACAACTCAAATCAATAAAAACCATAAATCTTAAGTTTCTTCACCTTCGAGACAGGCCAAAACAGCAATAAACAATTCGATCTGCTTTTCAAAGTGGTGACCTAGGGGCCATGTGATTAGCAGCTATATAGGTGCAATTAAGCGACGCTATTATGGAAGACGACACGACAGATCGTTTTTTTAATGGGTTCAGGCTTCATCCGCAAATGTTGCGTTTTACAAATCTTTTGAGCCACAACTGATCAGAAAGCCCAGCTGCTATATTGACATACTCAGCGCATTGCTAAGAAAACATAAAATCTAACTTTAATTAGTCAAATAAACTATCATTTACTAATTAATTAAACTAAAATGCCAGATAGATTATGACATGGTATACGTGATTAAAGTACTAACATGATACATTGCAAATCTATTCACACTATATGTAGTTGGCACGTTTATTGCATTACTGTGTGAATAAATTTTCGTTTGTAACGTCAAGTGAACGCATTATTTGATCATCAATTCTTTTTATTTTCATTCAAATCACTCAGCAACTCGTTTGCCCTTTTCGTCTCGGGGTGGTTTTCTCCGTACAACGACACCGAATTATGATAGAACCCAACCAAATACTTCTTTGCCTCTTGGATTTCATTCGCATATTGGTGGAATCGTCCTTTGTTTCTGCAGAATCTTCCGTAGGTCAGGTGGAGACCCCCGCCTCCGAGCATCTTCTCGGCTTTAGTAAAATACTCGCGCTTTTTCTCGTGATCCTCTGCAATGTCATTTCAAGGTTAAAATTCAAAAAACATAACAGTATTACTCAAATGACAACTATCCTTATTTTCATTCAAAAGCGTACTATGTTATTTTGTTAACAATACTATGGCCAAGCCTAACTTCACAAACAGAACTCTTATATAGTAGATTTTTTCGCACTGCCATCTTTATGCACTGTGATCTGCAAAAATCTATGAAAATTGCATCAAAAACGCAATAAGAACTGAGGCAAGCAAAATAAAATTTCGAGTTAAAAAAACTACTTCATGATCACAATTGTCAGCGGTGATAGATATCATTCAGTGGTTTCAAATAATATTTTGTACTCACTTTCGAAGATGCCCCTGGATATTTGGCAATTGGCGAATCCGACCATATCTCCTGTTCTAAGATAGCATCCTTCTCCACTGTCGAGCCAAGTAGAGACTTCTATCAGAATCTTGTCAGCCAGTGTCGTGTTTTTATCCCTGAACGCTTTCCTTGCTTTCCTGAAGCAGCAGTTTATTTTATGGTTTAATATGATTTAAAAAAGTCCTTTTTGATCCATATTTGCTCAATTTTTCTAAAATCAAACAAAAAATATGAAGCGTTTTTGTAAAAACTTTAAAAAATTCATTCGATCTGACTCATAACTACTAACTACGACAAACCTCAAAAGGCCAAAAAAATTAACAAATCAGCGCCCAAAATTTTTGCACAATTCAAAATGCGTCAAACATTTTGTTCAAACTTAGACTATCCATACCTGTAACACAGCATAGCCATTCGATTGCATATATCTCCACAATAAGTCAGCATTTCCGAATTTGCCCCGAAGTCCTTCAATAACTCATACGAGTTCGTCAATTCCTTTTCAATCTCCTCTATTTCTTCACTAGTTTCCTCGCCTTTTTTCTTTTCTAGGAAAACATTCCTTTCTAACGATTTCGCCTTTTGGTACTGCAATTTTGCGTGGAAAAACTGTGCCCCTTTTTCTTCGTTGACCATTTTTACAAGTTCGCCTATATCGTTCAAAATATGAAGCGATTCCTGAAATTTAGCGTTCTGAAAGCACACATCAGCCAACACTAGAACTTGACTAATTCTTTCGTCTAAATGCAATTCACAGTCTTCAATTATATCACTAGCCAAATTCGTATATCGAGTAGCCAACTCGTTATAATCGCTATCAACAGCTCCCCATAATTGAGCCAATTCCTTTGAGAACATCGGATTAAAATACCCGAAAATCACTTCACTGTCGCAAAGAAAATCTGCCAATTTGTCTTTCTGACCCGATTCTGCTAAATGATACGGGTACTCTTCCAGTTTTCTATCCAGCCTGAGACATTTCTCAAAATAAGAGGCCAGTTTTTCATGGAACCATTTGTAAGTTACTTTCTCCGAAGAAAAATACACTCGTTCCACTGCTTCTTTGAACGAAGTATGATATATATTCAATCTATTTTCAGCCGTGTCTCCGTTATACTTCACAAAGGGTCGGATTGATCGTTGAATATCTTTCCACTTTTTCAGCGCAAGTTTCTCTGAAAATCGGTTCTCTCTCAGATGTTCTGGTAAAATATTTGGCGGCTCAGCCAGAATCTGGAGCAGTTCATCTTCTAAGAGACCAGTACGACTTGTTACTAACAAGCATAGACTAGCGACTAGAAGCCAAGACCTAGTATCCAATTCAGCTTCAAGCCGGTGTAGAATTTGACACTGGAGCTCGACCAAGTCGTCTGGTAGGCTTGCGATCTTATCAGTCAAGAGAGAGAAATGTCCGAATATTCGCAGCTCCTCGCAAGCCAGAGATAGCCAGTAGTAACTGAAATACGAAAACACGAATTCTAATTCAATTCTAAAACCTCCATATTCCAAAGTTATCAACGCAAAATTAAGTGATTGAAACGCAATTATTAAGTATCAGATGTATGAGAAGCTCCGTGAAACAAAATCGCAGGATACATCTATAACTACAGATACTACATGCAAAAGCCCACCTTGACGAGGACTCTTTGGACAGGAGTATATCCATCTGTTCATTGTCCAGGGTCTTGTTGTACTTGCCCAGGGATGCATGGACCAGTTTACGCCTTCCGGCTTCGTCCATCTTCTTCAGTGTTTTCACAGTTAGTCCACGCGAGTAGTTATTCTGAAGGTAGTCTGCAACATCTTCTCTGCCTGAAAACAGAATTACAATCAACTCTGAATTTCATAAAACCGCAAATAATTTTTGGACATCTCCAAACCGAAGTTTGCATGGTACCAAACTTGTGTAAGAGAGCTAGTTATCAAAACGCTTTGTTTGTTTCGACTGATTAAAGTAGCCATATTATATTATTAACAAAAAGTAGCTCTTGAACTCATCCAAACGCAAGTTCAACTAAAACAGCAAATTTCTAGGTCTGTGTTAATTAATAAACTATACAATTTCAAAGGATGAGCAAACCCATAAACATTATTCAACTCAATTTGAGCGGTAAATATTCTGTTATTTACGAAAGTAATCCCTGTTACTAGTTTTTTTATTAGCCCCCGGTCCAGCTCCCACTATTCAACCTTGGGCTTTTTTTCCATGGCGAGAGAAATGTCATCAATTTTGCCGCAGCCAGTTCCACCTTGAGGAGGCGGATGACACTGATACCCCTACAACCGTGTGTTTTACTACTTCTAATACCCTTTTGCTGTTCTCTTAAATCTGAAAATGATGCTTTCGAATAAGTAAAGAAAATCATGCACAACTAAACTGTTTGACTTTATAGTTTGCCGATTTCGTAGCTGATTTTTTTTGGATAAAATTACCTGATACGACATTAATTATATAATTGTTCCGACCATTTGAAAAATGTGGAAAAACTTTGTATTCGGGTTTGTTTTACTTTTTTCGTTTTGTTTTCCACGAAAAATCAGGTACCACAAATAATTATCAAAATGGGTTGAGTTATTAATCATATTAAAACTCTTTCAGTCGGGTAGAGCTCTTTGAATTTCAAGAACAATTTACGTTTGACACTAGTTTGATAAAATTAACTTAGTGTGAGAAAACTGCATCATTATATTTACAAAAAATTTCTCTTGGAAATCTGTTAATTAAATTCCATTTTTTGAAGTTAGACGTCGATCACGTTTTTCAGACCTTAACACTTTTGCTGTTTGATAGTGGAGTTTGCCTTCCTTTTAACAATGGCAATGAACTGAGTTGAACAGAAAACACCCGCGAAAAGTCAAAATTGAGCGTGAATAAATTTTAGGACTTTTTCCTAAAAAAAACAATGAAAACGTTCAGCAAGACTTATATAACAGTACTCACTACGTTCATTACTCTTGAAAATTTTCGTTTGTCTAGTCATTTTCTACAAAAACTGTTTTCTAATTAGCCTATTTGACTATGACTGTCGAATATGTCTAAATTAAATTTTTTTGTTGAGATCTTTTCTCACGCCACAGAAAACCACACTCATTTGGAAAAAAATGTAATTTTTTCAAGACTATGGCCGGAAAATTCTGTGCTATTTGCACAGTAACCGGCCATCCTTGTTTATTTCTCTTCAATGACCTGTGATAATGACATGCACATTTTCCTTGAGGGGGCACGGCAGCCAAGTCAGCGACATCTCATCCAGCTGATTATACGCATCAATCACCAGCATCACATAATCACTAGTCGAGTTGAGAGTGTTTTTAATCTGGCCCACTATCAACGATATGGGTTTGTTCTCATCTAGTTGCAGGAACACTGCTATCCGTTTCACCAACTGCACATAACTGACTGATCTAAAAATACGAGATAAAACGCGACCGAAACATGGCTGCTTTGCAACTAAAACTAAAAATTCGAACAAATCTATTTTTGCGAAAAATAGAACAAAAATTTAAAAAACTTAAGATTACCGACTCGTTTCCAAGACTGCATTGCTTTCAGTTTGATCATTCAGTTTTCGAGACTAAATTAAGACTATTCATTCATGAGAGAACGGTGCTATGTCCGAGCTGTGAGCTCTCCACAGAGATCTTAACAGCTTTTGCTATCATAATTTTAGATCATTAAGCCAAATTATTTAGAAGTAATGAAACTGTTGAAATAAAGAATCAGCTGACTCTGCTAACCCTGGAACTGCCCCCACAAAGTGATGGAATGTCTTGAAGTCCGGGTAGTCTTGGGCCACTCTGTTGAGGAAGACTGCGAGGCAGGAACTCTTCCCACTTCCAGACACAGCAGTCATGATATAGGGACTCTTATCGCCTGAAGCACACAAGTAAAGATGTCCAAAATGTATCAGCATATCAAAAAAGCCAGTTTGAATTAATTGCGACAATCCGCGCCAAAAGATTTAAATAGATAAATTAGTTAATCTTTAGGCTACTTAATATGAAAAACAAACCAGCATGCGGAATCCATGATAACCATACACGGACATCAAAGTATTCAACTAAAAACGTCAAGAGAAACTCTCCGTGTTCGATTCTCCGCATATATTTTAATTTCGATCAATTTTTGGAAAACTAGAAAAATTTTCCGAACTTTTCGTCTTCGAACATATTTGAAACTGCATTCCTCTTAATTCAAACTCTTAATTCAAACAAATTCCTCTAAATTACTTTTTTCTACTAAGATTTTTTCGTTTTCACAAAATATTTTTTTGATTTTCTCTAATTCGCAAGCTAGAGACAGCGATATTTGAATTTAACAATTGAATGTCTGGTTCCACCGTGGTTGCAACTTCTTCCAAAAATTTTTGTCGAAACATCTAAGAAACAAACCTATCTGTTCCATTTTCATCCAAATTAGCGGTTCAGTGACATCCAAATTAGCGGTTCAGTGATTAGCGGATTAAATGATCGATTACATAAATCTGATTAAAAGCAAACATGTAGGTACCTTTGGTGTTGATGTATGCCTGCAAGTCTTCAATCTGATTGTTCCACACAGGAAGGTCTCCGATCAGACTGGCCTCGTCGTCCTTGAATGCCTCGTGCAGGTCTGTCAATTCCTGCCACTTGTTACTGCCAGACTCCACCAAGGAGGGGTACTGTCTCTCGATCTAGAATATTACGAATGTTTAATTAGCATCATTTCCGCTTCAGTAGTGTTTACAGTTGTCTCCGACAGTTTTTTGTTTGCCGAATTCAAGCCTCATTCTTTTACCGTCAAGAACTTCATTCTGCCTCTCCGCGATTTCTACACTTCGTAACTATCAGGGAAGCTTGTTTTGCAACTATTTGAGCCATAGATTTTTACAGACACATTCAGAAATTTGCACAAAAAAGGAAAATGACTTCGTAATATTTTATTTTTTGATGAAATGATTAGCTAGCCAAAATGGACACTTTGGAAAATACTGCAAACTTCTAAATCTTGCCTGCCACGAATGTGAAAAAGAAAACATCTGCAAACCTAACCTGCTGTTTGAAAAAGTTCAAGGTTTTCTCCACGAAAATTTCCTCGAACCCAGTCAACAATGGAACACCGGAAGCGTCCGTTTTTCCAGCGTATTTAGCGTAGTACAGCAGTTTCTGCGCATCCGAAAAACATTCGTCTATTTTTTCGCGGAAGCACGCAGCTGAAACACAGACAACATTTACAGATATATGGAATCCATAGTACTAATCAAGCGTAATATCTACATTTTTGACACATTATTATTTCACTATCACCCCAAACATCAGTTGACATGAAAAATAACCCTTTTTTTTATGCTACAACCCCTGTGAAATATCATAAAATATTCCCTGATATGATAAACTACTGGTTATAACACTAAGTAAAAAATTATTACTGTTTTGGGATCGAATTGAACAATATTTATTTACTAATAAAAAGTTGATCAGTAAAAAAATTCAAAAAATATTCTATTCGCTATATATATATTTATATACAAATTCCATGGCAACGCCTGCATTTTTACTCTAAATACCCAGAATTTCTAAGCCTCATACACACTTTCAACAATTCTAAGACTCATACACACCTTTGTAACTGCCAACTGGTATTTCATCAGTGAATTTAGACTTCACACCCTCGGGTAGAGTGTGCACGAAAGAAGGGTTTCTGAGGAGGAAGAGGGCATTTGGGTTCTTACTTCTAAACGCCCCCTGCACACACTCCATCTCGGTGATGCTCAAGTCGTCTATCCAGTCATAGCTTTTTCTGCATAAGACAAGAAACACATGAAAATTAATTTATTAATTCTCCATGATTAACCCAGCCTGTGAAATTTTAAATGCCATTATTTTTTAGAGCTTTAAATTTTTTTTGACACGAGCATTAAATATATCAGGACATGTTTAGTCTGCTTAAAAAACCTTGTAAAACAATGCAGGTGTAAAAAAAATTTATGTTTGATTGAGATTGGGTCAAAAAATTAAGTCAACTAATGGAAAATTCAATAGAATTCGAAAAAAAAACTGAAAACAAGCATCGAATTTGAATAATTTTATTTTCACTAATTCAAATTTGGTAGTAACATCAAGATTTTGATACTATTAATTCAGCAATATTTCACCTGATAGCATCGCTGACCACATGGTGATCTGGAATCCAGCCAACTCTCTCTGACAACATACTGAGGAAAAAGGGAAAAGTGTTCTCTTTGTAACACCTCTCAATCTCACCCAGACACGTGTGAACAGCTAATTCAGCATCCAGGCCAGACGGAACGCCCCATCTAAAAGTCGTTTTTGGTCCACGAATCTCGAATCAGCTTTCGAAATGCTTTTACTTAACCAACAGATAAAATATAAAAACGGACACCCACCAAAAAAAATTTTAAAAAGAAGTCAGCTATTACAAACCACACTGGATTGAAAAAAAAAACATATTTTTTGATTTTTCTTAAATAATTTCCGGAGCAATAACTTATAATCAGGTCTTCGCCTGTTTAACTCACCTCAGATCTATTTCGACGAGATGCAACTTTCTTCCCTTGCACCAAGCCCTCAAATCAGGAAACACTTTCTTCACCAAAATATCCCGCTCCACCTGGAAGTCGTGAAACGTCGACGAAACAAACAGTCGAATAGTCTTCCATGGTTTGTTCATGGGCTTTACGGTTGCATTCTGACGTTCGAGATACTTGGAATCCTGACATGATTTCAGCGCCAGTGACCAGGCTTTGTCAACTCTGTTTTTGGTCAGTTCATCAGACCTTTCACCTGAAATTCCACTCCTGGATTTGCTCCGAGGTCTCGCATTTCTAATTTGGCGTTTCGAATTATCTTGAATTTTCTTGAGTCGATCAAAGTAAGATTGTTCTCGTCGAGAAGACATTTAATTACTATATTTAATATGGCGTTTTAGTTTTTCAAAGCGTGCACTTTGATAAACATTACAACTGATTATTTATGCAGATGCATTCAGTAAAAAGCACGTGGCGTTATTTAACCGTTTGACAACAATAAGCAGAGCTACTGAACGGAACTGACGCATCAGCAAACAAAATAATTTAGGTGATTGAAAAGAGTAAAAACTCCCGTCAACCACTCGGTGAAAAAAAAACATATTTATAAGTGTCAAGTCATACTAATTTGTGGACAGAATCGGACCAGTAGATATAATTAGAAATTTGATTATATTTGTACTTTTTTTGAATGGAAAAAGGAAACAAGCTTTTGAAACGCTTTGAATATTAATTATTTTGATATCACAATAGAAAAGTTTTTTCTTGATAATTTCTTGATTTACTATTATCTTGACATTGAAACCATGGTTTCTTTATTAAGGTGATCAGAAGTGCAGCCAAATCTGCTTTAACTTCAAGGGCTATTTTATTTGTTTTGACAGCTCTTGATAAAATGAGCGATACATAGATTTATGAAACCGTTGAAAACAGAAGCTTGCAGAGCTTCGTACCATTTGCTATACAACCAAACATAGCAGTGGAAGCTAGCAGACACCAGTAAAGACGATTTCGACGAAAAATAGAGAAAAAACAACTACATCTACAAAACTTCCTTACACTTATCTCGAATGATTTTCAACTTGGGAAAAACATAAGAACCACAATCGACAGTTTAAAAAAGTATTATAAAAAGTTCACTAAACTGACAGTACTTAGGTACTAACAATAAATACAGTTGCGTTTACAAAAAAATTCGAGCTATACAGTTTTTACCAACTCTCTTCTGAAACACAAAAGTCAGATGTCTCCTTCATACGATGTGTTACTAGATATCTAAACGAAAACAACATAACCCAAAAAAAATTCAGCTGAATTAACCTTTTATGCGAAAAAAAAGGAATGAGTTAATCATACACAGAGTTTCTGAATGAGTTGCGTGAAAATAAAGTTGCGTTTGCATAAACAATTCGAGCTATAAAGTTTATACCAACTCTCTCGTGAAACACAAAAGTCAGCTGTTTCCTTCATACGTGTTAAGAGATGTGTAAACCAAAATAACATAACCCGAAAATTTTCAGCTGAATCCGTTTATGCAAAAAAAAACGAATGACTTAATCATACACAAAGCAAAGCGGAGCTTCGCATCACTTGCGACACAACGCAAACATATCATGAAATACTAGCCAGCGAAAAAAAAACAGATTTTGTAACACAGAGGCGAAATTCCACTTCGCATACACAAGCAAAAATACGACCGATAACGCTACTGGGAAAAACTGAATGAGTGAAACTTTGAGCCTGCAAAATTTCTTAAGTAACGTACGCCAATTATGAGTCTATAACATTGCTAAGTGACGCAAGCCTATTATGACGCATTAGCAGTATTAGTCAATTTGAAAAAAAAAAGAAATTTACTAACAAACATGCCTCAATTTATAGAGCGGACGCATTTTAACTAGTATACGAAAAAGTTCATTAAAAACATCCGACCCTGCCCAGGTTCGAACCCTCTTATTTTGTTGCTGGTCTCCTTCCCTGCCTCTACGCTACATATCCATGATACTTTGAAGCTTACATGCTATTTTTACTTTAATAGTCTGTGTAAATATCCTTAGCATTAGCTGTACTTAATAGCAAATTATTGATCAAAATGAACACTTTCAAAATGAACACATTTTGTCGCAACAATATTAGTGACTTAAGTTGGCAAAATCAGGGAGTTCATACTATCACACGAGCTTTGCTTGTGTAAACCAATGAAAATATTGAAACAAAATAGACTCGCCAAAAATTTTAGATGAAGATCTCAATTTTATTGAACAAATTTCTTGTTGGTAAAAAACTCCAGCTAAAAAACTGCCACTTCCAAATTCTAATCAAAATGAACACTTTCAAAATGAACTTATTTTGTCGCAACAATATTTGCAACTTAGGTTGGCAAAATAAGAAAGTTCATAATATCACACGAGCTTTAATTGTGTAAACCAATGAAAATATTGAATCTCAAAGATCTCAATTTTATTGAACAAATTGAAGAATTTTATTGAACAAATTTCTTGCTAATCGGAGAGAAACTGGTAAAAAAGCCGATAAACTGATAAAAATGTTTTCATTCAGAAACTTACAAACTAACACCCCTCAAAACACCGTTTGGCATAACTTCAAAGCTTTTCAAACGCAATATGAGGCAATTGAGCCAACTAACGGAAACCATTAGGGTAAACAGAAACAATTTAAGTCGGATAACATTAAAAAAAGAAAAGACTAACATAAATGATACCAAATCAGAGCTGCTAAAATTACACAGACACCAAGCAGAGGTTCAAACCATCTGCGATACCACAAAAACAAGGCATGGTAAGCTAGAGGACAAAAAATGAAACGGGGGCCATTAGGTTGACAAAAAATCAATGTTGAAAAAAAAATTTTGCTGCAACTAAGTCAATAAAACTGTTGTAGACGCCAGTTGAGCCAAAAATAATAATTGGCACAGTAAAAGCCAAAAATATTTTGAGATTGAAATTTATACGCTTTACACTTTTGCTACACAAGAAAATTTTCCTTTCAAACAAACAGGTTCTGGTCAGATGCAAACACCAGCCGTTTGTCGTCCCAGGCAAGCACTTAACCGCCAAAACAAGCGTGCCTCAGAAGACAAAAAATTTGAACTGATATAATGGAATTAAACACAGGGGCAAAGTTCTCTAGAGAACAAAGTTGCTTACAGTAAAAGTCTAGTGCATGATTGCAACACCTTTGCAAGGATTAAGAATTTAAACAGGCCGATTCCTGTCTAAGTAGCACAGAACAGTCCTTATGATGTTTAAAAACGTCGGAAGTGTCAACTTTTTTAGGAGAAATAGGATTGGGTGCCATATGGGTGCCACGATTTGGCTGATGAAAGTTCAAAAGATCCTCATTACAATACCACGCTTGACACCTTACAGATTTTGTTTCAGGTAGTCACAATAGTTGCGAAAAAACGCCTTGCAACAATCTTCCTTCCAACCGTGAAGTGGTGGGTACAAACGAAACCAACAGAGAGTTGGAAACGAGTCAAGAACGCAAAGAAAAAAAACTTCAGCTTTCCAATTTCAAAAAAATAGATAATGAACAATTCATGATTGACACTTTTTTGATACAACTAACCAAACTTTAGAAAACTGGACCAATAGGTGAGTTTTTTATTCCACTGGGAAATCTGAAAAATTAAATCTACTTTCGAGAAAAGGAGCGTTCACATTTTTATGACCTTAACTTTTGCTGTTCGACAGTCGAATTTGCCTCTCTTCCAACGAACGAAATGTAGTGAAATGAAGAAATCATATGTCCAACCGCAAAAAAATGAAGTATTTTTCCCGAAAAAAAAACAAATAAAAAAGACGTATTTAGGAGTATTCAGTACATTCAGGACTCTAAAACTGGAACAACTCTTATTTAAGAACATCTTCATAAGTCGACAAAAACAGTTAAATTACTGACACGGGAAGTGAAAAACTATCTTGAAAATAGAAGACCAGCACAAAAATTTAAAAAACAAAATAAATCGAAAAAAGCGAAACAACTGCGTGATAAAAATTAATGTAGATCTTGGCCCAAAGCACCCGGTGAGGGATCGTTTCAATGAACTTCACTTTCTTGCGGACATTGATAATTTTTTATCTGAGCTTAAATCGCAAAAGGTACCAGGTGAAAAATTATGTGAAATTGAAGCTGCTGCAAAATCATACGCTAAACGTGTGCGGCAAACACCGTCGGCTAGAGGGATTGAGAAAGCCAGGAAGTATTTGAAGGACAATGATCTCTTGGCAGTCCCATTCGATAAAGGTGTTGGCTTCTGTGTAATGAAGAAAACGACATATGAGGCTAAACTAACTGAGCTGCTGCAATCGGAACAATTTAGCGAAAAACCAGGTTTAACTGATAGTGTTGTTATGAAAATTGAGAAAGACATCAACAAAGAACTGTTGGCCATGAAAAAGAAAGATGAGATCGATGAGGCACTGTATAGTAGGCTTAGGTCCACGGGAGAGATGTGAAGAGCATTGTAAGAGATGTAAAGAGCAGCGAGATCAAGAAAAACCAACAGAAAATGTCAAAGCGTTCCTAAGATATGTAGATGATATTGTGAGGACGGTAAAGGGGGATCCAGATATAGTTTTAAAAGCAGCTAATGAGCTCCACCCCAACTTACAATTCACTATCGAAAATCCGGATTCGAACGGAGACTTAGCCTTTCTAGATTTGAACATTAATGTGGACTCACGAAAAAAGGTAACATGTGGATGGTATCAAAAACCAACGGATACTGGGACTATCCTTAACTTCAGAAGCTGCGCTCCATTGCAATATAAACGCAATGTAGTTGAGGGTACTGTTCATCGGATTTTTAGATGTACATCAACATGGGAAAACTTTGACAAAGCAATGAAGATTATTAAAGAACGATGGGTGGATAATCAATACCCTGAAAAATGGTCAGATGGTGTAGTATTAAGAACGTTGAATAAGATCATCGACCGAAAAACTGACACACGAACAACGGTAACATCAGTCAAGGAAGATCCTTTAAAGGTCAGTGCACCCATTATAACATTACAATACCGGGGTAATGCATCAGAGTGGTTTGCTGCCAAACTGCGTCAAAACGCCGGAGCCCAAGTGATTTTTACTACGAGAAAGCTCAAGACTTGCCTACCGTCCCTTAAATCTCCCTTTGCGAAAGATTTGAAATCCAGAGTGGTCTACAAGCTCACATGTAGTGGATGTAATTCCACCTATGTTGGACAAACGGTCCGGCATTTGACCACGCGGATTGAAGAGCATCACAAGGAAGATTCGCCAGTAGGGCAACATTTGAGAGAATGTGACAGGGATGGTAAGAGCGCTGAGCTTAAGTCTGAGATTATAGATCAATCAAGTAACATACAGAAACTCCTCACTCTGGAGGCCTTACATATTTGGAAAGAACGCCCCAGAATTAACACGCGCGAGGAGTTCAGGAGCAGGGAGCTGACATTAAAATTATAGTACATGTTTAAACATGACTTAAATTGCAATTTTTGAAAAAATAAACTGACATGTCAGTTTGGATAAAACATCAAATCGAAAAATTATGACTCAAGTAACGAAAAAGTATGGAAATTGTCATAATCGATGAAATAATGATCACGTAATAACAGATGTAAGAATTTGATTGGTTAAAAATTTCTAACATGTTCTTTTTGAATTTCATACATGATCTTTGATCATTTTATTGTAAATAGAAAATTTTATATACTGACGATGCACAAAATGTGCGAAAACGGTTGAATTAACAATTTTAAAAAATTCTTATTGTAGATCTTTAAAAAATCTTAAAAACTGAAAAATGATATCAAGCAATACGACAAAGAATAACAAAACCTAATAAGAATTTTTGAAGTAATGATGTGTGTGACACTTTTTATGATCTTTGATCATTTTGTACAGATAGTTTAGAATTTTTAAAACCTGAAGATGCACAAAATTTGCGAAAACGTTTGTTTGAATATACAATTTTAATGCATTCTCAAAATATTTAGATGTAAAATTTTGAAACCCAACGGCGTTGAGCCAATTCTCAATTACAGTCTCTCCTACAAGGAGACGTAATTTTAAATTTATTTTCCCTTGTTTTATTGGAGAAATCTTTTTAGTTGAAAAATCTTTTTATATTTTACCATGTTAGAATTGAAATGGTCTACATTGTAGCAGCTAGCTCACTCTACCACAGCCTGGAACAACTTAGCAACCCGGAAAAAGAACAATTTTTACCCAAAATTTTGGCTATTCCGGGACTTTCTTTAAACCCGAACACCACGAACCCATAGAAGAACCTCGCAAGCCTACTCTGCACGGCACCTCTTGCAGAAAAACGTCAAGTGGTGGTGTGGCACGACATCATCAATAATTCTATCAACAGTCACCGCACAAACAATTTCAGAGCTTGCACTGCAGAGGAATTGACAGAAATCCTGAAGACACTGACAAATATCAGCGCAATTGTATACTGTCAGAGAAACGGTACACCGGATATCAGGAACCAGCTGATCAGCTCGGGTATTCTTGTCATTCCTTTTACACAGTGTCTCATTTCAAAGAGGAAGAGAAGAACGGAGCTGGTCAACGAATATCAGGCACTGCACCAGGACGTCCAGCTGGAGCTAAAGTCTTTGAGGATTGTGTTCGAACACCAAGACAACCTGCCAGCTGTCTTGTCCAAGCTTCGTTCAAACACGAAAAAGAAATCTCAATCGAGAAGGATGGCGGAGAAAAGAAGACTGGTGAACATAGGCGAAGCAACTGTTGGTCGGACTGACGAGGAGGCTTCAACGGAGAGGATGAGTTAAACTTATGTTATTTGAGTTGCTTTGTGTCACGTGAGGTTTATTCCTCGTGGCCTGCAAACCAATGAGCACAGTTGTACTCCCACCTCCATTCTTGATTTGGACTTTGAAAAACAACCTCATTTGGAAATTAGTCCGGGATTATGCGTCCATATATTTTAAATTTATCAACTGTCACCAACGTGTTAAATTTTTGAGAGTTTGTCTAGAAAACGACATTATACCTGATTTTTTGAGGTTCAGGGTACCGGAAAATGGGGTGTTTTCGAACGAAGTGGTACACAGTTTTCAGACAAAACTTCTAAGAACGGAGATAAACAAGGCAAGGACAGATGAGAAAAACGTTGAAGTCAAACTAGAAAGGGCGAGAGGCGCAATACAGAGGGGTGTAGATGAGAAGTTTTGGCCTTCGGTAATTAAATATTTAAGTCTTAGGGGACAAAGACAAACAGCAACAGTCAAAGAGACCCATCAGAAGAAGCTAATGAAACTATCAGAAAGGCAAGACCGACCTCTAGGGAAGCAAGGTGAGGGTTCGGTAAGAGCTCTTGATGATGTTGAATTATCAAATTGGGTACAACAAGTGTTGGCATTAGGGCCAAAGCATCCCGTCAGGGATAAATTTAATGAGACACACTTTCTCGCCGACATTGACATCTTTCTATCGGATCTCAAAAATCGTAAAGTCCCCGGGGAGGCCCTTTGTGAGATCGAAGCTGTGGCAAAAGCCTATGCTAAGAGGGTGAAACAAACACCATCTGACAAAGGCGTTGATAAGGCCCGAAAGTATCTGAAGAGTAATGGATTAGTTGCGGTACCGCATGACAAAGGCGCGGGTTTTTTGTAATGAGAAAGGAAACCTACGAGATAAGTTGTCGGATACATTAGATTCAAATCAATTCAGCAAAAGTAAAGGAACAAGTGACTCTAAAACTGGAACAACTCTTATTTAAGAACATCTTCATAAGTCGACAAAAACAGTTAAATTATTGACACGGGAAGTGAAAAACTATCTTGAAAATAGAAGACCAGCACAAAAATTTAAAAAACCAAATAAATTGAAAAAAGCGAAATAACTGCGTGATAAAAATTAATGTAGATCTTTAAAAAATCTTAAAAACTGAAAAATGATATCAAGTAATACGACAAAGAATAACAAAACCTAATAAGAATTTTTGAAGTAATGATGTGTGTGACACTTTTTATGATCTTTGATCATTTTGTACAGATAGTTTAGAATTTTTAAAACCTGAAGATGCACAAAATGTGCAAAAACGTTTGTTTGAATTTACAATTTTAACGCATTCTCAAAATATTTAGATGTAAAATTTTGAAACCCAACGGCGTTGAGCCAATTCTCAATTACAGTCTCTCCTACAAGGAGACGTAATTTTAAATTTATTTTCCCTTGTTTTATTGGAGAAATCTTTTTAGTTGAAAAATCTTTTTATATTTTACCATGTTAGAATTGAAATGGTCTACATTGTAGCAGCTAGCTCACTCTACCACAGCCTGGAACAACTTAGCAACCCGGAAAAAGAACAATTTTTACCCAAAATTTTGGCTATTCCGGGACTTTCTTTAAACCCGAACACCACGAACCCATAGAAGAACCTCGCAAGCCTACTCTGCACGGCACCTCTTGCAGAAAAACGTCAAGTGGTGGTGTGGCACGACATCATCAATAATTCTATCAACAGTCACCGCACAAACAATTTCAGAGCTTGCACTGCAGAGGAATTGACAGAAATCCTGAAGACACTGACAAATATCAGCGCAATTGTATACTGTCAGAGAAACGGTACACCGGATATCAGGAACCAGCTGATCAGCTCGGGTATTCTTGTCATTCCTTTTACAAAGTGTCTCATATCAAAGAGGAAGAGAAGAACGGAGCTGGTCAACTAATATCAGGCACTGCACCAGGACGTCCAGCTGGAGCTAAAGTCTTTGAGGATTGTCTTTGTTCGATTACCAAGACAACCTGCCAGCTGTCTTGTCCAAGCTTCGTTCAAACACGAAAAAGAAATCTCAATCGAGAAGGATGGCGGAGAAAAGAAGACTGGTGAACATAGGCGAAGCAACTGTTGGTCGGACTGACGAGGAGGCTTCAACGGAGAGGATGAGTTAAACTTGTGTTATTTGAGTTGCTTTGTGTCACGTGAGGTTTATTCCTCGTGGCCTGCAAACCAATGAGCACAGTTGTACTCCCACCTCCATTCTTGATTTGGACTTTGAAAAACAACCTCATTTGGAAATTAGTCCGTGATTATGCGTCCATATATTTTAAATTTATCAACTGTCACCAACTTGTTAAATTTTTGAGAGTTTGTCTAGAAAACGACATTATACCTGATTTTTTGAGGTTCAGGGTACCGGAAAATGGGTTGTTTTCGAACGAAGTGGTACACAGTTTTCAGACAAAACTTCTAAGAACGGAGATAAACAAGGCAAGGACAGATGAGAAAAACGTTGAAGTCAAACTAGAAAGGGCGAGAGGCGCAATACAGAGGGGTGTAGATGAGAAGTTTTGGCCTTCGGTAATTAAATATTTAAGTCTTAGGGGACAAAGACAAACAGCAACAGTCAAAGAGACCCATCAGAAGAAGCTAATGAAACTATCAGAAAGGCAAGACCGACCTCTAGGGAAGCAAGGTGAGGGTTCGGTAAGAGCTCTTGATGATGTTGAATTATCAAATTGGGTACAACAAGTGTTGGCATTAGGGCCAAAGCATCCCGTCAGGGATAAATTTAATGAGACACACTTTCTCGCCGACATTGACATCTTTCTATCGGATCTCAAAAATCGTAAAGTCCCCGGGGAGGCCCTTTGTGAGATCGAAGCTGTGGCAAAAGCCTATGCTAAGAGGGTGAAACAAACACCATCTGACAAAGGCGTTGATAAGGCCCGAAAGTATCTGAAGAGTAATGGATTAGTTGCGGTACCGCATGACAAAGGCGCGGGTTTTTTGTAATGAGAAAGGACACCTACGAGATAAGTTGTCGGATACATTAGATTCAAATCAATTCAGCAAAAGTAAAGGAACAAGTGACTCTAAAACTGGAACAACTCTTATTTAAGAACATCTTCATAAGTCGACAAAAACAGTTAAATTATTGACACGGGAAGTGAAAAACTATCTTGAAAATAGAAGACCAGCACAAAAATTTAAAAAACCAAATAAATTGAAAAAAGCGAAATAACTGCGTGATAAAAATTAATGTAGATCTTTAAAAAATCTTAAAAACTGAAAAATGATATCAAGTAATACGACAAAGAATAACAAAACCTAATAAGAATTTTTGAAGTAATGATGTGTGTGACACTTTTTATGATCTTTGATCATTTTGTACAGATAGTTTAGAATTTTTAAAACCTGAAGATGCACAAAATGTGCAAAAACGTTTGTTTGAATTTACAATTTTAACGCATTCTCAAAATATTTAGATGTAAAATTTTGAAACCCAACGGCGTTGAGCCAATTCTCAATTACAGTCTCTCCTACAAGGAGACGTAATTTTAAATTTATTTTCCCTTGTTTTATTGGAGAAATCTTTTTAGTTGAAAAATCTTTTTATATTTTACCATGTTAGAATTGAAATGGTCTACATTGTAGCAGCTAGCTCACTCTACCACAGCCTGGAACAACTTAGCAACCCGGAAAAAGAACAATTTTTACCCAAAATTTTGGCTATTCTGGGACTTTCTTTAAACCCGAACACCACGAACCCATAGAAGAACCTCGCAAGCCTACTCTGCAGGGCACCTCTAGCAGAAAAACGTCAAGTGGTGGTGTGGCACGACATCATCAATAATTCTATCAACAGTCACCGCACAAACAATTTCAGAGCTTGCACTGCAGAGGAATTGACAGAAATCCTGAAGACACTGACAAATATCAGCGCAATTGTATACTGTCAGAGAAACGGTACACCGGATATCAGGAACCAGCTGATCAGCTCGGGTATTCTTGTCATTCCTTTTACAAAGTGTCTCATATCAAAGAGGAAGAGAAGAACGGAGCTGGTCAACTAATATCAGGCACTGCACCAGGACGTCCAGCTGGAGCTAAAGTCTTTGAGGATTGTGTTCGATTACCAAGACAACCTGCCAGCTGTCTTGTCCAAGCTTCGTTCAAACACGAAAAAGAAATCTCAATCGAGAAGGATGGCGGAGAAAAGAAGACTGGTGAACATAGGCGAAGCAACTGTTGGTCGGACTGACGAGGAGGCTTCAACGGAGAGGATGAGTTAAACTTGTGTTATTTGAGTTGCTTTGTGTCACGTGAGGTTTATTCCTCGTGGCCTGCAAACCAATGAGCACAGTTGTACTCCCACCTCCATTCTTGATTTGGACTTTGAAAAACAACCTCATTTGGAAATTAGTCCGTGATTATGCGTCCATATATTTTAAATTTATCAACTGTCACCAACGTGTTAAATTTTTGAGAGTTTGTCTAGAAAACGACATTATACCTGATTTTTTGAGGTTCAGGGTACCGGAAAATGGGGTGTTTTTGAACCAAGTGGTACACAGTTTTCAGACAAAACTTCTAAGAACGGAGATAAACAAGGCAAGGACAGATGAGAAAAACGTTGAAGTCAAACTAGAAAGGGCAAGAGGCGCAGTACAGAGGGGTGTAGATGAGAAGTTTTGGCCTTCGGTAATTAAATATTTAAGTCTTAGGGGACAAAGACAAACAGCAACAGTCAAAGAGACCCATCAGAAGAAGCTAATGAAACTATCAGAAAGGCAAGACCGACCTCTAGGGAAGCAAGGTGAGGGTTCGGTAAGAGCTCTTGATGATGTTGAATTACCAAATTGGGTACAACAAGTGTTGGCATTAGGGCCAAAGTATCCTGTCAGGGATAAATTTAATGAGACACACTTTCTCGCCGACATTGACATCTTTCTATTGGATCTCAAAAATCGTAAAGTCCCCGGGGAGGCCCTTTGTGAGATCGAAGCTGTGGCAAAAGCCTATGCTAAGAGGGTGAAACAAACACCATCTGACAAAGGCGTTGAGAAGGCCCGAAAGTATCTGAAGAGTAATGGATTAGTTGCGGTACCGCATGACAAAGGCGTGGGTTTTTTGTAATGAGAAAGGACACCTACGAGATAAGTTGTCGGATACATTAGATTCAAATCAATTCAGCAAAGGTAAAGGAACAAGTGATGCGATTGTTTTGAACATAGAAAGAGACATCAATAAGGAGTTGTTGGCTACGAGGAAAAAAGATGAAATAAGTGAGAGTCTCTACACAGGGATGAGGTCTACTGGGGGGCAGCCCGCCAGGCTTTATGGGTTGGCGAAAGTGAATAAAGTGAATACCCCATTAAGACCGGTCCTCTCCTTGCCTGGTAGCTCTTATTATAACTTGAACAAAGTTCTTGCTAAATTTTTTGAGAAAATTGAGGGCGCAAACATCGAAACCAACTCACTAGATGCGAGAGAAATCTTAGAGAGCACTAATCTTTAGCTCAATGAAAACTTGATATCTCTAGATGTGAAGAGTTTGTACACAAATGTTCCACTGAAAGAAGCGATAGACATAGCTCTGAGAAAACTGTATGAGCAAGATGAACCACCATCAATTGCTAGGAAAACCATGAAGAGACTGTTGAACATGGCAATTAGTCAAGTCCATTTCAAGTGCAAGGAAACATGGTACGTTCAGAAAGATGGTTTGGCGATGGGGGCATCTCTTGCCGTTATTTTAGCAAATCTTTGGCTGAAGCAATACGAAACTGCACTATCAAGGGATATTCCCGAAATGTTTTTGCCCGAGAAAGATCTTCACGGAATATGTCCCGAGTCTAATAAGAAAGTCACGTACAGGTCAAAAGGTGTAGAATGTGAATGCTGTTTGAACTGGTATCACGTAAAATGCAGTGATATACCAGATGATGAGTATCGAAATATAAGTGAAACCGTCTGGTACTGCAGAAAATGCATCGCAATAAGGGAGAAAAATAAGTCAGGGCAACAATCAAAATTGTTTCTCCGTTACGTTGATGATATAGTGAGAACAGTGAAGGGTGATCCTGAAAAAGTGCTACGTGCTGCAAACTTACTACATCCAAATTTACAGTTCACAATAGAGACACCAAACACAAACGGAACTTTGGCATTTTTGGATTTACAAATTAGTATTGACAAAAGCAGGAAAATTAGCTGTGGGTGGTATCAAAAACCAACAGATACAGGTACCATACTCAATTTTAGAAGCTGCGCCCCCCTTCAGTACAAGAGAAGTGTGATTGAAGGAACTGTTCACCGGGTTTTCCGCAGTACGTCAACATGGGAAGAATATGATAAAGCCATGAAAATCAACCGTGAGCAGTGGTTGGATAACCAATATCCGGAAAGTTGGTCGTCGCGGGTTGCATCCCATGCCCTTGAAAAGATCATCAGCGAGGGCAAAAACAAAAAGAACATGGCTGAGAAAAATAAGCACTGTGATTATAGCAGTGATTCACCACCCACCTTGATGGTCCAATATAGGGGGAATCACAGTCAGACATTAGCAAAAAAAGTGCGCGATATCACCAATGCGCTGATAATCTTCACGACGAGGAAATTGAAAACTTGTATGCCCTCTCTAATATCCTCCTTTTCCAGTGAACTGAAATCAAAAGTGGTGACCAGACTTGAATGTTGTGGGTGCAAATCCATCTATGTTGGCCAGACGGTCCGACATCTCACCACAAGGATTGAGGAACACCGAAAAGAGGATACCCCAGTTGGACAGCATATAAGGCAGTGTGGTAGTGAGCGTGGTAAGTCTGAGTTTAATTGGAAAATTATCGACCAGGCGTCCAGCAGCATCAAGTTACTTACATTAGAGGCGCTGCACATTAGGAAAGAGAGACCGGCAATTAACACGCGCGACGAGTTTAGAAGTAGGGAGCTGACACTAAGGCTATAGTTCCAGAATCGAAAAATTCTGGCTAAAACAACAAAATTTTGAAACAACTTACATGTTAGCATAAAAATTAGCCACAAAACGAAAGTGTGAAAATAAAAATGAAGAAAACTCTCAAAAGTTTGTGACAAAATGTTTTAAAATGTTACATAATAGTTGTTACATAATTTCAATGATATTTGTAAAGTTTTGATTGGTTGAATTTTTAAAATTTTGAAGTAATGATGTGTGTGACACTTTTTATGATCTTTGATCATTTTGTACAGATAGTTTAGAATTTTTGAAACTGAAGATGCACAAAATGTGCGAAAACGTTTGTTTGAATTTACAATTTTAACGCATTCTTATAAGAATAAGAAATTCGCCAAAAAATGAACTATCACGATGTTGCAAAAATTCTGGAAAGATTTGCGAAATACGTAAAAATCATGCTTGATGTTCAACAAAAAGGCAAGCTACCGGCCCCAAAACTGGATAACTTTCAAAAAAATTTGTGAATTTAACGAGCTTTTTTTATTCCAACATCCTGTGCTGTTGGAATAAAAAATATATTCCAACATTATGTGAATATGCTATTGCTGCACAGATCGTAGAAATATCAAAATTTTAAGTTGTGATTCCACTGAAGTAGAGAAAAGAAACTCCTCTGGGTACCTGCCGTAATTTGACTGTTATTATGATTGTTATTAATATTTAGTACAATCGAAAAAACAGCTGAAAAAAAAATCAACCGAGAAAAAAAACTCAATAACTGCCGGACACAAATTTTCCCTGCATAATTTCAATGGCCAAATCCTTCAAACAGCGTTTAGGTCTGCTTAGAAAAAGTGGGGTCTGTCCCACTATAGCCCCTCCGAAAAAACACACCCCCCGTAGCTAATTCAGACAAAACAAATAAACATTCACAATGGAATAGTAGACGCATCTCGAGATAACACTAAAGCGAGGGAATCGATATTAGAGGAGGACTTGGCGAAGAACGTGAGCCTCAATTTGCACAATTACTTTTGCATGAATAGGGAATCTAAAGTGAAGGAAGAAATATTTGCTAAAAAGTAAATTTCAAACGTTTTTTGCAACTATGTGCATCGTCAGGATTTTTACAATAAACTAATCTAAATGACGATAAAACATCAATTTACAAATGTTATTTACAATATTTCACTTTAAATTTGGTTCTAAACCATCATGTTAAAAAATTAGCCAATCGCAGTTGACCTCTAAATTACTATTAAGATTAAGATACTTTTAACCTCTAAAATCAATCAAACATTTTAAAATTAATTTGTCTGGAAGTTTCTGAGTCATAATTTCAATTTAGACAAGTACGTTTTAAATAAAAAATCAAAAATATTTTGGGACTAAAATTTCAGTGTTAACTCCCTGCTCCTAAACTCATCGCGCGTGTTCAAGCCCGGTTTCTTTTTCCTGATCTGTATTGCCTCTAGTGTTAACAATTTTATTTGGTTGTTTGACCTATCTATAATTTCGCAAGTAAGATCTGCGCTATTTCCCTCAAATTGGCATTGCTGAAGGTGGAGGCCTACCGGTGAGTCTGCTTTCGTATGTTCCTCAATTCTAGTGGTCAAATGTCGAACAGTTTGTCCGACATAGGTGGAAGTGCATCATGACAGTTTATAAACCAATCTTGACGTGAGGTCATTAAAAAATGCTGACATCAGTGATGGTAAACATGATTCCAGTTTTCTTGTGGTGAAAACCACTTGAACGTTAGTTAATTTTCGTAACCTGTTAGCAAAATATTGGCTCTGGTTACCTCTATATTGCACCATCAGCAATGGGGGCTTCACATCCTTTGATGATTGAATTGACAAACACCTTTCACTATCCAGGGGCTTGCCCTTACCCTCGATGACCTTGCACAAGGCGTCTGAAGACACCTTTGCGGACGAATTTTCAGGGTACTGATTTGTCAGCCATTGCGCCCTATTAGTTTCCTTAGCCTTATCAAAGTGAAGAGTCTGCCGAAAGTGAAGGGTCTGCCGAATCATGCAAAAAGACTACAAGAGCAAATGGAGTGGATGCGGGCCTAAGAACAGCTGAAGGCATGGGAAGAGATCGTAATCAGTTCCGATTATGAATAAGAACTGGCAAGGCAGATCACGAAGTCGAATGTGTCAGGACCCATCACCTCGAAGACAAGGGGCACGAACTGGAGGGGTGTTCAGGGATTGGTTCTTGAGTCGTGAGCGGGGGAAAGAAAAAGGGACTTGAGTGTGAACTCAGATGAAATCTGAGGGCACGGAAAAGAAATTTTATTAAAAAATTATTGTTACTATTATATTATATCTACTATATTAATCAAAATGCTGCATGACAATTTTCTGAATGGGTAGAACAAAAGAAATTTTAATCATTAGCTTACAAAGCGGAAATTCAGGTGTATGCAGATTTTGATTGCTGTTTAGCGATAATGTGACAATTTTGCAAGGTTGTGAAATTTGGTTTGTAGATAAAGTTAAATCTCTGCAAACTTCTGTAAATGACCACTGGCACTGTATCTTGAGACGCACTTAACATTCTGGGGGCTCACTGACAGACGACGACACGCAATGAGGACATCGACTTTAAGTCCAGGGAGTATGTGCCAGTCGGTCATATTTGGAAGTTTTACCTTGAGAAAACGTTTAGTCTTGATTATGGGATGAAATGCAATTTTTCAAAAATTCGAATTGAGTATATCATGCTCAAGTTTCTCGCGACAACTGAAAATACCAGGAAAATAAGATCAGAAGATTCGAACTACAAGCGCGGGAAAGTAGTCAAAAATAGCAGCGGGAAATTGCTATTCGCATTTTCAAAACATAAATCGAACGAGAGTAGAGCTGTCTAATTCTTTGCAGAAGACAGAAAGTGATCGCGAGTAGAGAGGAATTAAGCCAAAGTGGAGCAGAGTGAACCTTCGGTGGAAAGGTGGACAGCTGAAGCTGCCCATTGGTGCAGAACAAAAACATGTTTCTTGAGTTAAAACTTACTTATTTCAAACTTCTCGAGTTAAACCAAAATACCCAATCAATTCTAGAGTTGCTTTATAGTTTAGTTACTCAATTCTAGAGGTCGTGTCGGTATGTGAGTACCTAATTTGTTTTTCTTGAGTGTGTTTTATTTTGTTATGTTGAATTAGGGAGAATTTTAGGTTGATCCATCTGAAATGGATCAAAGGTCCACTGTCTAACAAAAAGTTCCAACCCTGTTTTTAACCGCGTTCGCGTGTTTCAGGTATTTTGAGACCTGAGTATGGGGCATTCTTATTTTCTAGATTGGGGGGGGGGGTATTTTAGTAGTGGCATTTAATCTGTAACGCGGGTTTAGTAACTCAACATAGGGAGTATTTCAAGGAGGCATGGTATGCTAATCAAAAACAATTTTTGGATAATCAATATCCTTAAAAAAAGTCAGATTGGACAGTTTAAGGATCATTAAGTAGAACATTGGGAGGAAAAAAGTCTCAGACATTTCTGTATTAAAACAGAAAGTAGAGACATCGCAATAAAATGCACCAGCTTAGCAAAGTATTTTGAAAAACTTCAAATGGAAAACATTAAAACGAAAGCGCAAAGGGCCAGAGAAATCCTTAAAAAAGGTGTATTAGACTCTGATGAGAGTTTAATTTTGTGCTACTTCACATGTGGTTGGTATCAGAAACCCACTGACTCTGACACTGGTACAATACTGAAATTCAGAAGTTGTGCTCCTTTGCAATACAAAAAATATTGCAACTAAGGGAACGGTTAATCGGTTGTGTAAGAGTACTTCAACATGGGAGAATCAATGAGGCATCGAATGTCAATCGAAAACAAACTTTGTACAATCAACATTCAAAACATGGTCAGTTGGTATAGTACTACTATCATTAAATAAAATAATTGGAAGAAAAAATTTTGATACTTTTGCATCAAAATGGAAAGAAGAGGCATTGCGGAAAAAGCCAACATCTCAATAAAGTATTGGCAGAGTATTTCGAAAAAATTGAGTTGCAAAAATTCAAACGAACTCGCAAATAGCCAAGGAAATCCTGAAAAAAAGTACATTGGACTCTGATGAGTGTAAAATTTTGTCAATATCGGAAGAAAACCAATGAGGCATCGCATGCTACTCAAAAACAAAATTTGGATAATCAATATCCAAAGAATAGTCAAATGGGATAGTTTTACGTTAATTAGAAAAATAACTGCACGAAAAAAGGTCTTAGACACTTGTGCATCACAACGGGAGATAGAGACATTGCGGAAAGAGACATCATCTCAAAAAAGCTTTGAAAAAATTGAGGGGGCAAACATTCAAACGAACGCGCAAATGGCTAAAGAAAACCTGAAAAAAATTGTAATCGACTCAGATGAGAGCATAATTTCCCTTGATTTAAAAATTATGTACACAAATGTCCCGCATAAAGAAGCACTAAAAAAATAACAAACAAGCTATGCCGCCAGAACTAACACGCAAGAGGATGAAAAAAGATTTAAGAATGGCAGTAGGCAAAGTACACCCTAAGTGCAATAGTCTGTGGTGTATAGAGGTCACAAAGTGGGTTTTAAGTTGTGATGGTGTTTGTGACACCCCGCAATGTAACTTTACATTATCCAGGAAACCCAGGGCAACTACAGATATCCAAAATGAGGCAAATAACTGGAGCTCAAATTTTTTTCAACACAAAGAAATTTAACTCCTGCCTGCCTTAACTAAAAACTCCCTTTGAACGTGAACTGAGCTCCAGAGCAATGATTTACAAGATTACTTATTGTGCAAGAATTCCAATTATGTTGGCAAGACAGTCCGACATTCAATCACGAGGATCGAGGAACACGGTAAGCAAGACAGTCCAATCAGATATCACTTGCAGGAATCTGGTGGAGATGGTAGTAGGCCTGAGTTAAAGTCAGAAGTTAAAAGTAACACGCATAAACTACTTACTCTGGAAGCATAGCAGATATGGCAAAAAGGGTTCAAAAAAGTTGGCATAATTGAGGGGAAAAATTGTCTAAAACAAAAAAAAGGAAAACTAATCAGAAATTTAGAAAACTTTTGTTCAATGATGATGTAATTGATTACGTAATAACAGTTGCTTGAATTTGAAGGAAGATTTTTTGGTAAACAAAGTTTCTAAGTTGAGGTTAACGTTTTTTCATGATCGTTGATCTTTTTTTTAATGTTTTGCTTTATGATCTTGACAATTCTCAAATTGAAAAGTTTTTGATCTGACAATTCTAAACACTCAAAAAAAAGTATTCGTCAAGTAAAAAGTAAACCCCAAACTAAAACGGATTTTGGACTTTAGTATATCATTAGAATTATGCGGATATAAAACTTTACAAAATGATTTTTGATCAAACAATATCTTGCGCTACATGACAAAATAAAACATAAAAATTCAAGCAATTATAGCTTGCGGTTTTTTAAATTCATGCCAAAAATTCATATTTATTAAAACATCAAACTTACAGACATTATATTTATTCTATGTGATTATTTTGTTCGATATATTTTCGTTTTTTTTTTGCTTAAACCAAAACTTGACATCGGAACTAAATCAAAATTTCCTGCTCCTGGACTCATCCTGCGCGTTCCGGATGTGAAGTGGTTCTAATATCAGTCACTTGACGTTGTTGTTAGCATGGTCTATAACCTCCTATGACATTACAGCAATGGAGATCTCATTCACACACTCCCTTAGTTTTTGTCCTACAGGTGAGACCTCTTTTCAGTGTTCAGCTATTCTAAAGCGTTAAATGATGAACCGTTCGGCGAAAAAAAATTGTAGTTATATCCACAACATGAAATCTTGTAAACAGTTTTTGTTTTTAATCCACGCAAAAATAAGACTTTGAGGGTGATAAGCAGGTTTTCCTTATCTCGGTACTGCACCAGAATCAAGGGTGATGAGTCTTTAGAAGCAAAACCTTTGACTCCATTGTTCTAGGTTTTGGTTGTCAACCCATTGTTTTTTTTCTAGTTTCATGGCATCTTCAATTTTATTCTAAAATGAATTGCTTCTTTGAACTGCTTCTTTTTTTCTGTTTTTCTTATAGAAGAATTGAATGCAACTGCTAAAACCAAAAATATCTGCTAAACTTGAAAGTCCTTTATCTGATGGTTTATATACTACCCAGAAATTACATTTTTCTACGTAAGTCTACGTTAAAATTGATGTCCAGAAATGCTAAGTTACCTTTCTCGTTAGCTTGTCCCGAATTCAATTGCAGGTTAGGTTGTAATTTATTCCTAGCAATTAACAATTCTTCAGCATCTTCTTTCATAGTTTACACGACAAAGTCTTTATATCTCAAGAGGAATTTTATTGCCCCTGGGGGTTGGTGTCTATTTCAACTCAAAGCATGACGAGCAAAACTAAACAATATTAAATATAAACTTTCATTCATTATATTGATTATTACTACCTTTTTGATAGAATTAATTTTGATCTTTTTCACATTCAACACCTTTCTGTCTATACATATATTTTTTACTACATTCTGGACACAATTTGCAAAGGTTTTCAAACTTTGGTTTTCGAACTAATTCATCCACAAATTTGCCAGAATGACTGCAAGAGAGGCTCCCGTAGTCAAACCATCCTTATTTTATTTATCACATGTCATTGCACTTAAGTGAAACTGGCTTACAGCTAAATTTTTTTGGTATTGCGTGCAATGTCCAGAGGTTTTTTTTCTGCTCAAACTGTTTTCTGAGTACTATGTCGATAGCTTTTTTCAGTGTATCATTACTGTACAAACATTTAACAATTTAAGAAAACAATTTCTCATTTCCAGATCAATTTTTTCAACAAACTCTCGTGCTTCTTGTGGGTTTGCTTCTATCTTGTCGACTATTTCGTTCAAGTTGTAAAATGAACCTCCACGTAGTTGTATGGCTTTCTTGTGTACTTTTGCTTAAAAACGATCCAGTTGACTTCTTGTTTACTTTATTTGATTTCAAAGATGTTCCCTTATATCGTAGCTTTTTTCAGATTCAACATTTTCTTCATCTCATTTTATCACCATTGAATCATCAGTGTTACTCATTACTTTGAATTGGTCTGACTGCAAAATTTTCTCTATTTCGGACTTCTATTGGTCTTTTGTCGTTATACAAGACCCAACTCATAATCGATTGGTACTGCCAAAAGAGCGTTGCTTTTTTGTTATTTTCTAGCTTTTTACACTCTACCTGTCAGATGATGCTGATTTCAAGGGCTTTGCATAGGCTTTAGCTGGAGCTTCTGTTTCACATGATGACTCTTTAATTACGTTATAACTTTTCAATTGGGACAAAAAGAACCCACATTAAAAAACTTATTGATTGATTTAAATCTGAGTCGGGAGTTTTGGCCACAGGAATAGAAATTCATGCTCCCAACTTGGCAAATCAATGCCTACTAAAGCTTACATCAATGCCTCTTTTTGCAAATCAATGCCCATCAAACTCTTTGTCCAATGGTCTATCTTGTCTTTCTGAGATTTTAATGATTTTAAATTCGTAGGTTTCCTCAATGTACTTCAGCTCTGTTTACATGTGTTAGGAGCTGCAAAAGTGACGGCCAAAATTTATCACCAACAATCTTGGTTTCACTAACTGGTCGCTATTGTTGTTCTCGTTAATGCTATCCTTTTTCATCTCATTTTTGAGCAGTTTCAGCTGAAAAAAGTGAACCGCAAAGTCAAATTTCTGACCACAAAAAAAAACCGTTTTATGGCAACCGGAATTATAAAAATCTTGTGTTATACCGTTTTTTAAGCATTTTCTCCGAAGTTTGAGATGCGTTGAATTTATTTAGCTTAAAATGCATTTTTAGATTTTCCAGCACCAGTTTCCACGAAAGTTAATTTTTTAATATCCAACGTAAGAATCGTGGTGGAGAATTGTTGAGTTCAATACTCTGCTGACTACGCAGAATGAACTTTAAGAGGCAAAAACAACAAAAAAAAACAACTGCAACAGTTTTATAAAGTACCATTCACTTGTTTCTTCTCCTTCCGTTTCGCTAGTGTCTTCCTCTTTTTCTGTGATGGTCTGTTCTTAAATGCTCGTGTCTTCCCAACCAGTCTTGGTAGGTTGCTCCAATTTAACACACCAGCTTGAGCAACTTCAATTCCAGGGCACTAACTTGATAGTGCTCCAGAGAGTCCGTTACCCGATTGCATTACACTTTCCCTTCCTCTTTGAGAGGAGGTTTTTGTTCAAGAGAATGAGCAAAACAATCGTTTGTCTGAGCGCTTCTTCGTTATCGGGCAACAGTTTTTCCCACAAAGTTTTATCACTCTGATTTGCGAACTTTTTGTCTTCACTTAGATAAAAATACCTTCAGGGCTGCCAGAACGATACTTTTTTGACCTGCGGCTACACCGCAACTTTTTCTTTTTAACTGCAAGTGGCCCTGATCTAGGAAAAATTGCAAACAATTTTTCATGTCGTGTTTGGAATAGAGTCTGTGAATGCTTTTCAAGACTTTTGGATAAAATTTTTACTTTTTTGCGTATAACTACGGCAAAAAATCTAGCTGCTACAAAAAAAACCATTCTCGCTCTGAAATTATATAGTCGCAATACAATATTACCTTAAAAAGGAGAAAAATTAACAAAAAAAAAGAAGTAGGAAATAATTCCATTTACAATTTTAAGGAAAAAAATTCAGAGCGAAAAAAAATCAGAAGGAAAAAATCAACACAACAAAGAAGTAAGAAACAACTCCATTTACAATTTTAAAGAGAAAAAAATATTCCTCTGTACACTTTTTTAATGTTCATTTTTCAAGTAAAACCAGTTTGAAAACTAGCTCAGCGACACTGTTTTAACTTACAATATCACATAAACAGGTTGGAAGTTATTGAAAACGTTTTTTCAAAAACTGTCGCAAATTTGTGCATCATCAAATTTAAAAAGGTTTCAACTATTTGACTATCTAAAACAGTAAAAAAAATCAAGCAATCACAGGTTTCAACACTAAAATTTGCACTGAAATTACAGAACGATTATATCGTTCACCTCAAGTTTCTCATTTTTTGAATTCCAATAAATCATTTTTCTTTGTTTTCATTAGTATTTGGTAGTTTTTGCTCAAGCGAATTTACGAGTCAATTCCTGCTGTTGAACTCAGCGTGTGTTACCTGCTCCTGAACCCAAGGTGTAGGTTCGATTCCCACGCTTAATTTTGTTTTATGGGAATAGGCGGGACAAATCAATAAAAGTTTGTTTCTCACGGTACCAATTAAGTAAGCTAGTATCCTGAACACCGATAGCATGATGCAAAAAAATGGATTTCAAGAGGTATTACAATTTACTGGACTGTTTGTGGGCCATCACGATAATGGTTCCAGATAGAAGTCAAACCACTAGCCCTATTATCAGAATCTTCAGTACTTCCAATGAAAACATGGAACCAAGTGGCTGATATCGTTTTGACATCCCGAAATTTTCTAGAGGGCTTCTTCATCCCTTACCACGTTGTTAGATGAAAATTCATATGTTTCGACAACTTGCGCAATTGCATGATAGCTGCCAAGTGAACATATTGTTGCATGAAAACTGTTTGTTGGCGTTTTTTCACATGAGGGATAAATTTCCTTTTCTGAGAAATTTTGAATTTCAAAAAACCACCTGTGAAAAAAAATTTGGTTTCAGGTTTTTGAAAAAAAAAAACATTTAGTTTCTTGTCTTTTTGACTCAGTTTTTTTTTATCGCAAAGATTTCTGTTTTTCAGTTTGTATTTAATCGTTTCAAAAGATTTACGATATTGTGTTCTTCTGATTTTTGAGAAAAGTAAAAGATCATTTAATAAGGTAGCGTTGAGAGATTATTATATCGCTCAGGCTGAACATTATATCGTTTTTTAAGCTTTTTCTCCAAAGTTTGAGATGCGTTGAACTCATTAGGTTTAAGATGCATTTTCGGATATTTCAGCACCAGTTTCCACAAAAGTTAATTTTTTATTATCCAACAAAAGAATTGTGGGGAAGAATTGTTGAGTTCAATGCTCTGCTGACTACGCAGAGTGAACTTCACGAGGCAAAACAACAAAGACAAATAACTCCAACAGTCTATAAAGTACAATTCACTTGTTCCTTCTCCTTTCGTTTCGCTAGTGCCTTCCTCTTTTTCTGTGATGGTCTGTTCTTTAATGATCGTGTCTTTCCGACCAGTCGTGGTAGGTTGCTCCGATTCTCCACACCAGTCTGACCAATTTCAATTCCAGGGCACTATTTTGATAGTGCTCCAGAGAGTCCGTTACCCGATTGCATTACACTTTCCCTTCCTCTTTGAGAGAAGGTTTTTGTTCAAGAGAATGAGCAAAACAATCGTTCGTCTGAGCGTTTCTTCGTTCTCGGGCAAGAGTTTTTCCTTCAATATTTTATCACCCTGATATGCGAATTTTTTATCTTCGCCAAGATAAAAATATCTTCAGGGCTGCCAAAACGATAGTTTTTTGACCTGCGGCTACACCGCAACCTTTTCTTTTAACTGCACGGGTCCTTGATCTAGAAGAAATTGCAAACATTTTTTCATGTCGTGTTTGAGATAGAGTCCGTTAATCATTTTCAAGATTTTTGGAAAAAACTTTACTTTTTTGCCTACAATTACGGTGTAAAAATCTAGCTGCTACAAATAAAAACATTCTCGCTCTGAAAATTTATAGTAGCAATAAAATATTACCTTGAAAAGGAGAAAAATGAACACAAAAAGGAAGTAAGAAACAACTCTATTTACAATTCTAAGGAGAAAAAATTCAGAGCGAAAAAAGATCAGAATGAAAAAATCAACTCAACAAAGAAGTAAGAAACAACCGCATTTACAATTTTAAGGAGAAAAAAAATAATTCCTCTGGACACTTTTTTAATGTTCATCTTTCAAGTAAAACCATTGTGAAAATTAAGTCAGCGACATTGTTTGTCTTACAATATCACATAAACAAGATGGAAGTTATTGAAAACGTTATTACAAAAATTTTCGCAAATTTAAAAGAGTGTAAATTTTTCAAAAAGAATTTTAACCAATAAAAAAGTTTCAATCATATGACTAACTAAAACAGTAAAAAAAAAATCGAGCAATCACAGGTTTCAACACTAAAATTTGCACTGAATTTACAGAACGATTATATCGTTCACCTCAAGTTTCTGAGATTTGTCTCATTTTTTGAATTCCAATAAATCATTTTTTTTTTGTTTTCATTAGTATTTGGTAGTTTTTTCTCATGCGAATTTACGAGTCAATTCCTGCTGTTGAACTCAGCGCGTGTTCCCTGCTCCTGAACCCAAGGTGTAGGTTCGATTCCCACGCTTAATTTTGTTTTATGGTAATAGGCGGGACAAATCAATAAAAGTTTGTTTCTCACGGTACCAAACAAGTAAGCTAGTATCCTGAACACCGATAGCATGATGCAAAAAAATGGATTTCAAGAAGTATTACAATTTACCGGACTGTTTGTGGGCCTCCACGATAATGGTTCCAGACAGAAGTCAAACAACTAGCCCTATTATCAGAATCTTCAGTACTTCCAATGAAAACATGGAACCAAGTGGCTGTTATCGTTTTGACTTCCCGATATTTTCTAGAGGGCTTCTTCATCCCTTATCACGTTGTTAGATGAAAACTCATATGTTTCGACAACTTGCGCAATTGCATGATAGCTGCCAAGTGAACATATTGTTGCATGAAAACTGTTTGTTGGCGTTTTTTCACATGAGGGATAAATTTCATTTTCTGAGACATTTTGAATTTTAAAAACCCACCTTTGCACTAATTTGGTTCAGGTTTTTGAAAAAAAAACATTTCGTTTTTTGTCTTTTTGACTCTGTTTTGTTCAACTGTGCATTATATATATTTAGCACACTGTCTAATTAAAACCAATTGACTTTCATCTGAAGTAATAATTCGTTCATACCGATGTGAATAATCTCTGAAGTCATGATCTTTAATCTCTTGATACTAAAAATGGGAAACTAATTCATTCAATTAAATCTTTCGCTGCTATTTCAATTTATGGACCCTAAGAGGTTATGGGCGGTTTCGTGAAGAATTGAGACTCTACGCCTGACAGCATCAGAGAGTAAAATTCTACGGTGGTTTGTATGAATAGGATTTCAAGAGAAAGAAAAGAATTGGTTGTATGAATTACAACTTTGAAAAAAGAAGTTTTGAAAGAGAAGTTTTACAATTCGAAATTTGAAGTGACATTTAACCATGGCACGAAGTATTCAAACAAGATTGGAAAAATTGACTTTTTCGGGAAATGAAAATGATTGGGAGTATTTTGCTGAGCAATTTGAAGCTCGTATAGTTCTTTTGAATTTAAAGAAAACGTTGAAGGGAACAGATGTTCCAGGAAGTAGTGAAAATGAGACTAATGTTAATGATAGAAAAGAACAATTGTGGTGTGAATTAATACAATGCCTTGATCGAAAGTCTGTAATGCTAATAAAACGCGATAAACCAGATGGTTCAGCGGCATGGAATCGGCTGCAAAGCTACTTTAAAAGTACGGAACGACCTTGTGTTCAAAGAATGTTAAATGAAATTTCTAATTTGAAATTAGAGGCGAGCGAATCGATTAAGGACTACATACTTAGATCGGAAAATTTGCAAATGAATCTACAAGAAGCGGGAGAGGGTATTTCTGAAAAAATGATGATTGCAATGCTTTTAAAAGGACTACCAAAAGAATTTGATAATTTTACAACTGTGGTGAATTTTTCGAAAGATGCAAAAAGCTTGGACGAGATTAAAAGAGATTTGTCAAATTTTGCCGAAACAAGCAAGACTTTTTTGCAGAAAAATTCAACAAATGAAACGTTTTTTAGTAATAAAACTATTAAATGCTACAGTTGCGGAAAGCAAGGTCATAGAAAACAGGATTGCAAGAAAGACATAAAATGCTACAATTGCAATCAAATGGGACATTTTGCTAGAGATTGTAGGAAAAATACCCAAAATAACCATTCAAATAGCAGCCATCAAAAACAGTTTACATCAAAAAATCAACAAAACAAAAGCCATTTTACTTCAGAAAATGAAAACACTGTCGACTTTTTCAGTTTTCATTCTAATGACAATGATTTTGGCGTAAATTCCGACAAATTTTGCTTGATTGATAGCGGTTGCTCTGCGCATATGTTTAAAACACGCGAATTTTTTACGGAACTTGATACGAATATTAATGGAAATGTTGGCTGTGCAAATGGAAGTAATTCAAAAATTGTGGGAAAGGGAAAAGTAACGTTTAAAGTTCAAACAAGTGATGGTCGATTGATAACTATAGAATTGAAAGATACTCTGTTTGTACCTACGTATACGGCAAATTTAGTTTCTGTATCTAAACTTAACAGAAATAAAGCTGATGTAATGTTTGATGATGTTTGTCCCAGAATAATTTTACCAGATAGTTCTGAAATTTTGCTTCAAAATCAACGAGATCTTTTCAAAATGAAAATTGAACTGGCAAATGAACACTCTGTGGAAAATGTTGCAATGGTTGTTTCGACATAGAAATTTGGCATAAACGGCTTGGTCATAATAATTTTGATGACATCAAGAAATTAGAAAATCTAACGGAGGGAGTTAAATTTAGCCAAAAGAAACAAAATAACTGTGTTGATTGTCAAACTGAAAAAGCTAAGCGGAAAGCGATACCAAAAGTTTGGGGGACTAGAGCTACAGAAAAACTAGAAATTGTTCATACGGATATTTTGGGACCAATTGATACGATATCTGTAGACAATTTTAAGTACGCAATAGGTTTTATTGATTCCTACACAAGATTTTCTGCGGTTTACTTATTGAAAAATAAAAGTGATAGCACTCAGATGCTCAAACAGTTCATAGCGGATTATGGTAAACCAAAAACAATAGCTAGTGATAATCCAAAAGAGTTCAAATTTGGAAAGTTTAAACAGTTTTGTCTTGATAATGCCATAAGAACTGAATTTTCTGCGCCTTATACACCAGAGGAAAATGGTAAAATAGAGCGAACTTGGGGTATTGTAATGGCATTAACTAGATGTCTTTTACAAACTGCCAGCATGGAAAAGAAATTTTGGTCTTTTGCATTGAAAACAGCTTTCTACTTGAAAAATCGAGTTTATCATTCTGCAATTGGGGTAACCCCATACGAAAAATTTTTCCAAAGCAAACCTGATTTGAAACACGTAAAAATTTTTGGTTGTGCTGCATATATGTTTGTCGAAAAAGTAAACATGAAAAAACTTGATTCAAGGGCCGTGAAAGGATTTCTGCTTGGATATAGTCTGAACAGTAAATGTTATATAGTAGGAACTGAGCTTGATGGAAACTTTGAATTTTTGGAGAGTAGAAATGTTACTTTTGATGAAAAAGTTTTTCCTTTCAAAAATGACGATGAAAATGATTCTGGACGGGAATTGGAAATAAGCGTTGAAAACTATTCTGAGATTTCTGAGAAAAATTCTGCGGATAATGTCAATGGCGGAAACCTTGAAAATGATCAATTACGCCGCAGCGAACGGATCAAACAATTAAATGCGCCTGAGATTTCATTTTTTAGAAATGAGACAATTTTTGATGAGTGTTGGCTAGCTGATGCAACTTTTTATGTTGATAATTTGCCAAAAAATGCTAACGATGCACTTTCTGACCCCAATTGGAAAAAAGCAATGCAGGATGAATATAATTCTCTGATCAACAATAATGTCTGGGAATTAGTTCCACAAACGGATCAAACTATTTTGGGGGGAAGGTGGCATTTTACTTTGAAATACAATAATGAGGGGGGAATTTCAAGATACAAGGCAAGATATGTGGCTAAAGGCTACAATCAAATCAAAGGCGTTGATTTCAAGGAAACCTTTTGTCCTACAGTAAAAATGGCAACATTACGACTTATTTTAGCAATTTCAACAGCTAAGGGTTTTGATGTAAGACAATGGGACGTAAAAACAGCCTATCTAAACGCTAATTTGGAAGAGAATGTCTTCCTGCAACAACCTGAAGGTTTTGAGCAGAAAGACAGTGGGGGTAATCAACTTGTTTGTAAGCTAAATAAATCTATTTATGGATTAAAGCAGTCAGGAAGAAATTGGTACTATACCTTACAGATGTTCCTTAAGTCAATAGATTTTACAGCGTCAAAAAGTGATCCCTGTCTTTTCATGAGAATTTCAAAAGATGTTTTGGAATACGTATGCATTTGGGTGGATGATATAATTTACGCTTGCAATGATGCTAACAAGTTTATATCATTTGAACAACAAATATCTAGTCAATTCAAAATCAGCGAAACAGCAAAACTTTATTGGTTTTTGGGGATGAAATTCAACTTTTGTGGGGATGGGTTAGAAATTTCTCAGGAAGCGTATATTGACAAGCTACTGTCAAAATTTGGTTTGATTGAGTGTAAACCAGTGTCTACACCTGCAGCTGATGGTTTAAAACTTTGTAAACGGCTACCAAATGAGGTGAAATTAGCAAACGACAAAGATTATAGAGGAATTATCGGCAGTCTAAGTTACTTGTCAATTACTACAAGGCCTGATATTTCATTCATCGCTCATTGCTTGAGTAGATATGTGAACGACCCTACTGAAGTACACTGGATTGCTGCAAAACGAGTTCTACGATATTTGAAAGGAACTAGATCGTATAAACTTATCTACAGACGATGTACTGCTACGCCAATCTTGTATGGCTATTCTGATTCTGATTGGGGAGGTGACAGTGACACTAGACGCAGTACTAGTGGATATTGCTTTTTCCTGTTTGAAAACAGCGGTGCAATATCGTGGGCTAGCAAACTCCAAACTACTGTTGCAAAATCTACAGCTGAATCAGAGGCTACAGCTCTTTCGTTAGCCTGTAATGAAGGATTATTCCTGTTGAATTTACTGATCGAAATCAAACTCGATTTAATTGATTTCAAAATGTTTGTGGACAACCAAGCATGTAATTCTCTTGTGAAAAACGACGTTAACAAGGGAGTCGTAAAACATTTTGCTATTCATCTACATTTCATCAGGGACTTAATTCAAAAGAAACAGTTGGATTTGAACTATATTGGGACTGACAATATGGTGGCTGATATTCTCACTAAGAATTTGGGCAAGACAAAGTGCAAACGTTTTGGGCTTCAGATGTTCGCCAATTGAGTGGGGGTTTCAACTGTGCATTATATATATTTAGCACACTGTCTAATTAAAACCAATTGACTTTCATCTGAAGTAATAATTCGTTCATACCGATATGAATAATCTCTGAAGTCATGATCTTTAATCTCTTGATACTAAAAATGGGAAACTAATTCATTCAATTAAATCTTTCGCTGCTATTTCAATTTATGGACCCTAAGAGTTTTTTTTTGATCGCAAAGATTTCTGTTTTTCAGTTTGTATTTAATCGTTTTAAATGATTTACGATATCGTGTTCTTCTGATTTTGAGAAAACTAAATGATCATTTAATTAGGTAGCGGTGAGAGATTGAGTGAAAGCAGCTGATCTGATTGACCCTGCTGATAATTTAAACTTCTACAGCTGCAATTAACTGATTACTTCTGTAAAAATTCTAGTTTTTCAGTGTTTTGTCTCAGCGGGCCGAATAGTGTAATTCATAGAGTGAGAGGGAATTAAAAATTGACTTGGAGTACCTGATTGTCGAAGTTTTCTTCTGATTGGTACAAGAGCGTTAATTATAGAGTAGACATACTCATACTCCAACAGCTCAGCATACAAGTTGTCTATTTTGGTGCAACAAGAACAGCATCACATCACCAAAAGTTTAGCTGTATAAACTGTCTCTGGCTTTCAGTTCAATGTTAGACTTTACAAAGCAATATTTCGAACGATCATCACTTTTGTAAAAGTTTTCATCACAAACTGAGGACAAATTAGAGTGCTGATATGGCAAGATATCTAAAATGTTTTGCCTCGCGTCGGGAAACTAACAATTTTCTTTAAAAAATTCTTTCGTCAAATCGATTAATGACCTCTTGTTCATTTGCATCTGGGCTGAAGATTAGGTCGCGTTTAGCTTCGGAGCAGGTTTTCTCCATTAAGATCATAAAGTAAGTAGGCAACCAGAAAACAACCGAGTCAGATATGATCTTTGAAACATACCTGAATTTATTATATTTGGCAGGTGCATGTTGGATTGATCCGGTTGCTTCAAGGGGAAAAGTTGAATATATAAGGTTGATTAAATATTGCTTAAAAATTGTATCTGAATATATGTAAGGCTTAATTGATTTTGCTCAGAAACTGTAGCTTGTTACTCATCTTCGACCTTTTCCGCATAAAACCCTGTTTATTTTCCGTCAGTTATTTCTTGAAATGTTACTTCAAAAGCATGTAAAGGCATTTCGCAAACTATTTGCTGCCAATGCAAAGTAGTGAGATAGGCCAATGTTTCTCAACCTTTCTAGGGTCCCTTCTCTTCTTTAGGGATCCACTGCAGCTATTTTCCAAGACCATGGGAGATTCGTTGTTCAAAATTCTGCACATTTCATTTCTTGTGCGATGTAAGAGCTGGATGTCTTGCAGTTTCGGCGCCTCGTGATTTGGCTGTTTCAATTTCCTATAGAAGAATTTTGAATACTTTGTTCGAGACAGAAATTTTTTTAAAAAACCTTGCGTTCAAAAACCTACAAATCGTCCGAAAAACTCTATCGCCGAATAGATCATAGACTTTTTGTTCAAATGCATCTGGACTGCAGATTATTTCACATTTAAATAGATCGCAACCTTTTTTGTCCATTCAAAACATAAAGCAAATAAGCAATCAAAAAAGAACTGATCTGTGGTGATCTTTGAAACAACTATAAATTTAATTTATTTGAGATATTTGTTGGATTGATCAAGTTGGTTTATGTGTAACCGTTTTTTTAACGAAATTCTTTTCAGGATTCGAAAAGGTATTTAGATACCTGAGGTGCTAAAAAATTTATTCAACAGGTCAAAAATGCGTCAAGAACAGATGGACTGCATCTTTCAGATTATCAGCGTGGAAGTTGTAGTGCCAGTCTTTAGGGATTCATTAGGTAGTACCTAGGTTACAACAAACTAACGTGAAATGACATCCCGACTCATAATAAAATAAAAAATACTAAAATTGTAAAATTCAAGAATGTTTTTCCACAGTTTTGTGCATCTTCAGGTTTTGAAAATCTGAAGCAATGAGTACAAAATTATCAGAGATCATACAAAGTGTCATACCCGTCATCTATTGAAACTTTGAAATTTTGCCCAATCAAAAACTTGCGACTATTACTAAAACAACGTAACATTTTTTTGTAACCATTTAATGAATATGCTACAAAAATTTTTGTTTATAGATTTCGTTCTTAATCTAATTTCAGCCAGCATGTAATTTATTTCGTTTTTACTAGTTTAGCCAATATTTTACATTCTGAAATCACAGAGTTAAATTTTCAAAAAATATAGCTTAAAAGACATTATGTAAAAAATTGATTAAATTGACCAACTTGTTTGTTGAATTTCAATTGAAGTTTGAGCGGAAAAAAAAACAGAAAATATGGTTTTGCGCCTACTTGTCCTTAAAGGCCTCAAAAACGCAATCTGCTTTATCTACTGGGATCGTTAAGCTGAGGCGTTGATTCAGGTATCTGAATGGGTTCGGCTCTGGTGACTGACCTGACTTGTTGATGGCTAGCTATTGTAGAAAGTTGAGACAGGTTTTGCCGAGGCCCCCTAGATGGGCTCGGAGATGTCTGTGTCTGGCAGGTCTGAAAAGAATCTTGGTTGTCTTACCTCTGCGTCAGATGCTAGTTTGTTTCAGGTAGCACTCCTGGTGTAATTGTTGAGTTGGAGGCTCTGCTAACCAACAAAAATCCAAAATTAATGTTTTTGGCGAGCTCAAAGCATAAGCGTCAGTCTATCTTCTCATTGTCCATACTGACGCAGTAGACCGACTTTGCAGACTTATATTCAGACTTTGCAGACTTATGTTCAGACTTTCCAGACTTATGTTCAGACTTTGCAAACTTATGTTCAGACTTTGCAGACCTATGTTTAGACTTTGCAGACTTTGACCTGCGTGGCGACTATGAATTTTCGGTCCCCACGCGGATCGATTCAGACTCATTAAGTCTGAACATAAAACATAAAACCACGACCGCGACCCGGGTTGTTATGTGCTTATGAACCTGTGTATAATTTTAGTGCAAATCAAAGCATGACAGCAAACCGTATTGACTGTGGTTCCCATTTTAAATTTGTAGTGTGAAGAGTCTGAGGTACCGAAGCGAAATGCGAATAATGTTCTGATTTATTCGTCAGCGAGACTCAAACACAGATGGCAGAACGACTATCCAGTAATCTTGCACCATACAGTACTTCGCTGATCAGAGTCTATTCCTATCATATTTCTCGTCGCCCCAGTTGCTATGGTTATATTGCAGAAAAAAATGATGTTTCAGGAACTTCCAGTCTCTCATTTTTAACCAAGAGGCCTTCATCAAATTTACTTCGATTTTGAGTGCAGATTTTAGCTGTTCAGGGTACTTAGTAGATTCTTTAAGTGTCCCAGACGTCTAACTGTCAAAGCAATGAGCGTGAATATGCCATCCAGCTACTATCAGTTCGATCGATGACTTAGGATATCTGTTGCAAAATCTTTTAGCGGAATCAGACAATGAGACTTTGCCAGGTAACAAAGTGCCCAGCACCATTTTCCAAGTTTTTATCCGGTTTCATTGCCTGGTTTTCTGCCAAAAATATTACAACGTCATTTTGTTAATTCTGTTCTGTAAATTCAAAAATAATTTGCTAAAGTTGTTCTTCCTAGTTTCAATTGCTAGGAAAAAATTAATTTGTTACAATTTATGGTACTTGTTTGGTAATTTTGAAAAATAGTACTTTTTTAGATGTTTACTGTGCATGCCTGTCTGTTCGCTATTGTTACTTGGTTGCTGCTATCAATACCTCGATTTCTAAAATCAAAAATGGAATTTATTTGATGCCCATTTTTGGACCAAAACCATTTGTTTTCAGGCGCGGTTTCAAGTTAAAAATATAATGAAACCCAAAAGCGTATCAATTTTCCATTCTGACGCAAATGTAAGAATTGAATGTAAAACTAGCGGCGGAAAAAAAAGATGACAGTGAACCTTCAGAAATTGCTTGCTCTTTCATTTGATAACATCTTTTAGAGATCACAAAAAAATTGATTCGCTTTGAGTTGTTTCTTTTTGCTGTTGATTTCCACTTTTTTTGAATTTGTGCTCTTGTTTAGAGACTCATATCTTTTAAAAAAAACTAAAAAAATGAATATCTCTGCAATCCAAATTAGCGAAAGAGACATAATCGTAAGTACATGTTTTTAATATAGTTTTAGCTGAATCTAATTAGTGATCTTGATCTAATTTATCTGGACTGATTATCTGGGCTTAATTTGGAAAAAGGGCCCTTTCAGTTATGACTCCCCCACCCCAATCAAGGAAAATGAACGGGAAAATGATACACAAAAAAACGATGTTAGTTGAAAACGCAAAACAAGATTCAGGGGCAGATGGAAACAAAGCAATTTCATGCAAAATAGACTCAAAATGTCCCTTTTTTACATTTTTTTGTCGTTTCATTGACTAAATTTTTAAGACATCATTCAAAATGCGACCTGCAATCTCGTTTTTTGGGCTTTTGCTCGACATCTACCACGGTGACAGGATTACCAACAATTGTTTTTCAATTCTATTTTAAAATTTTTGAGCTGCAAAAATTATCAATCTAGGGAGTAGAAACCGTAAATATCCCAAAAACCCGTAATATGGTGCCGGAAATGTCAAGACTGAACAAAGAGTTTTCCTTCGCAACAATTTCTAAAAACTGAAACAAAATTAATGCAAACAATTGTTTTTTGTTATAAAAACAATGCTTTACTGTTGGTATGAAAACTGAAACAAATTTGACAACAAATAACCATGCAATTGGAAAGGAGTACGTTTTAATTAAAAAAAATGCAACACTCGAAAATAAAAGTGTTCGTATAAAAATGAAGCATTGAATGTTCCGTTTGCCCTTTAACGTCTCTTAATGAGGTAAAAAAAAGTGTTGATTGATAAGATTGATTCAGTTTTCAAAAATAAATCATTTGAATCTGTTTTTTGTTTTGTTTTACATTATGCTGGGTAAAATATAAACTGATATGTTTTGCGTTTTCTATTAATACAACTTTTTTTGCCTCAATTCCTTTTGGATTTATTAAATTCACCGCTTTCGCTTTACTGGGATCAATCTATCTTCCATTAATTACCAGCATCTGAATTAAGTTAAAAAACATGGAAACTTCCTAGACAACATTGCAGTAAATATTGACCTGGGATCTGACCCTGGGATAAAGATTTGAAATATGAATCAATTATAATCCAAGCTTTTCTCGAATTTTGAAATAACTTATTATTCATTCAAAATTCTCTTTTTTTTTCGTGAATTTGGTTTTCAGTTTAATTATTCTTCGCATCATGCAAATTTGGGCAAGACATTCTGCATAACTCGAAAAAGTAATGTGAAAGTTTTCTGATAGTACGGCGTGCTCGAATTCCAAATGTACTGATTTAAAAAAGAATCAATTTTTTCTCCTGTGTTTTAAATTTCATTTTTTTTTTCGTTTTTTTTTCTGAGACAAAAGCACTTATCAATCCCCCACACGCACGCGACACATACACACACACACACACACGTATACACAAACGTTTAATACCCCACTTATATTTTTGGGCAGAGGGATTAAAATTTGCCACCTTATGCAGAGGGACTGAAAATTGCGGAGGTTCAATTGTGGGAGTGTGAAGCAAAAGCAAAAAGTAAGAACCTAAATCTGTTAAAAAATGGGAAAGTTTTTGAAGAAAAAGAAATAAAAAAAGATATCTTTTTTCTGAGCCAAAAGCAAATTTGTTGTGGCAAAATTTTCGAAATGTTTTTGAAAATCCGCCCGTATTTTTACTAATTTTTTGGTCAAACTTTTCGAAAAATGGTGGCTGGTGAAATATAAATTAACGTAAATTATATAATCTTAATCTAACATTAATATAAAATTTAATTTTGTGCTAACAACACCAAAAGTTACAAGACAATTTTTTAAAAAAATTTCAAAATGGCTGGTTAAGAAGTCGAAATTTTCCAGGAGAAAAAAAAACTGACTCAAATATTTCCCGTCACTTTCTTCGAAAATAAGCGTCATGTGCCGACTTGAGAAACTTGAAAAAAGTTGAGAAACTTGAGAAACTTGAGAGTTTTGAGAATGGCTCCCCCATCTTTCGAAAGAGACTTCTTCTTTATACCACTTCTACTGTGCTGTGCGTAGGAGGAGTGGCTTCTGCCTCTGGAAGAGATCGAGGATCCTCGATTGGTGGCCACTCGCATCTTCATGACAATCTGGCTCACCTGCACTGTCCTCCTCGGAATCCCAGGAAATATACTCAGTAGGAAACACAGATACACAAACATGATCGTCATCCCCCCTAGTTCTAATTCAGCACCCTCCCTCCCCTCCCCCCTAGTTGTAAGGGCCAATTCAACAATTTAGTTTTTAAAAAATTCTCCTTATGCAACTGTTTTTTTTTCCTGTTGAAGTTATTGGAGATCAAGTATTTGACATATTATATACCTTTTGAAATGCTTGAATACCCTTACTTGCTAACCATAAACAAGTTTACTGTGTTTCATGATGAAGTCATTGCGGTCGTTGTCATGTTCAAACACCTTCGTGAGGTGCCCCACTTACTTGTCATCAACTTAGCGGTCAGTGACCTTGGAGTTATGCTAATGAGTGGACTGGAATTAATTGGGGTGTTTTACGGAGACACTTTCCTCCCTAAATATCCCCTTCTGTGCGAGTTTAGTGGAGTTTTGTGCATGTCTTGCTGCTTCGCCAGTCTCTGGACTATGATGTTTATCGCAATCAACAGGCATGGTGGCTCTCGAAATTTGTTTAAAACTCTTACCTTTGTTTTGTATTGTTTTGTTTTGTGGGTGTTTAATTTAGTTTTGATTTATTTCTATTTGATTTAAATGATTTATTTTAAAACATGGTGTATAGTGCTGCAATAAAAGCGTACAGAAAACTTTAGCTTTAGAGAAGTTTTAGACGGATTGGCCCAGTTAATTTTAACAAACACGCCCCAGTCCGAAATGAATAATAAAGTTTTGGCCATTTTGTATCTTTAGGTGTATGTTCATCTGCAAACAAGAGATCTACGATCGGTTCTTCGGACTGAAGGGGACCCTGCTCTGCATAGCTCTCATTTGGATCACTGTCTTTCTCATCGACTTGCCCAACTTCCCTTTTATGGGACTGGCGGCCCATGAGTTCAACCCTTTCTACCTCCACTGTACCTTCAAAATGGACGGTTAATAAAAATTAAAAAGACCATTTGGTTTTCAAGAAAATAAGTCGTCGATTGACTCGGGCTTAACTTCATCAAAAGAAATAGTATCGACTCTTTGAGGAAACATTTATACCATAGCTGTTTTTTGTGACCATGCGAAAGGGTTGAATTCGATTTTACATAGAATTTTTTTCAACAAACTAGATTTATATGGAGTGTCCACTCAATCTTGTGAACTACTTGCAATCGGAAACTTTTTATCGGAAAGAAAGCACGGCGAAAAAATTGGTTTTACAAAATCTTGCTGGGCTACTGTAAACATAAAATATCGTTAAGCCTTAGTTTAAAAAAATGAGTAATGAATGCAGGGGCGGATCTTGGGTTTTCTCGAGGGGGGGGGGGGGGGGGGGGCTGATTTTCAAAATGTTTCAAAAATTTTATCGCCCTTTTTTTAGGTCAACCAAATTGATTTTCTGAGCTCTCCTAAATCACTATAAAAACCCCATTTTGAACAAACTTTCTGCGCGGTAGGCAAAATTTTGAAAAGCAGGCCAAAAAGGTGTTTTTAGGCAATTTTTGGAAATTTGGACAAAAAAAAGCGTTTTTTTGGCGCGCGCTCCCCTCTCAAAATTAGTTTTTATTGGGTTTCGTCACCAAAAATGGATACGGCAGGGGTTCGATTTCCTGAGGGGGGGGGACGTCCGCTCCCCTTAAATCTGCTGGTGAATGGATGTTATATGGAAATTACTCATCAGTTTTCGATTGCTAGAGTATGTGCCAAGAACTTGAAAGCTTTATCAAAAAACTTGAGACTGGTCAAAAAAATTCAAAATATAAAACTGAAATCATGCAACATTTAATAAATCTAATTGAACAAGTACCATTTAACAAAATATTGGGGGTGTTAAATCATATATGTATATATAATTTTTATATTTACCTTGTAAGCATTTATTGTAATGTTTTTAGAAACGAGCCTGGGTTGACTTACTTTTACGTGGTCATTTGTAATCATATATCAAAAGGCATGTTTTCTTGAACATCCCCCACTCCCCCATTTATGTTAAAAAATTCATGTGTTTGTTATAAAAATATTCGGCGCTGAAAAACGGGCAAAAGCACTAACTTTACTTAAACTCACCAAAATTGATCATTAATAATAAATTGTTTGATCAATTCACTTTAAAATTCCCAACATTAGCAATAAAATGAAATGTCGTTGTATGAACCTTGTCGATCTGTGCTCTTTGCTTGAGGGTATAGAGATCATAAACAAAAAAATTGCCGATATTTCTTAATCAAGAGAACAGCAATTGTTCTCCGCCATGAGCTGATCATCCTGATTGGTCCTTTTGCACGAGGTTAACTAGTCTTAAGCAGAAGATTTTTTTGTAGGCAAAATATTTTTGTAAAATATTTTGAAATATTTTTTCTCATAAAAACATTCTTCAAGCCCAAAATTGTACAATTATATCTTAGCTGTTTTTTGTGACCTTGCTAAAATATTCATTTTTGTTTCACGTCAAATTTAATCAGCAAACTAACTCTGTACGGATTTTTCACTTAAGCTCTTCAACTACTTTCATCGGAACAAAAACAATGCGTAAAAATTTGTGATTCCAAGGCTTGCTGGGGGGCATTGTAAATCATGGGGCCTAAATACCAAACTATGAAGCAGAACTTGCTGGAGTTTTTGCAGGAAACTGGTGGTACAATGCGGTGCTGTATACAGGCCTGGCACTGTGTGTTCCGGTGACAGTCATAGGGCTTTGCTACTACCATATATGGTCAACTGCCGCAAAAAGTGAGTCCATGACGTGTAAGCACCACAGTTGTGTCGGTTACGTAGCAGTATTTAGACAACCGCGTATTCAGACTCGTCAGTAATTAGACAATTACCGTTTTAACCAATCAGAATCGAGACAAGGAAGAAATGAATAATTAATAATTATTTATTTCGTAAATTTGCTTTCTCATCTCGATTCTGATTGGTTAATACGGTAATTGTCTGCTCACTGACGAGTATGAATAAGCGGTTGTCTAAATACAGACCGCACTCCAGTTGTGTCAACTATTTTATGAAGCTAGCCGTCGATAATATATTCCAGCGCGCTTCATTGTTCCGAGCTAAAATTGCTCTCAAAAGCTTTTTTTTTATTGAACGATAAAATCAATTTTTTTTATAATGGGGAGGGTTTTGATTGCATAATGTAGAAGATGACTCTCACTCAAAATATCCTTCCTTGAAACTGAGCCAAAATCACTTTGAACACTATATATCAATATCAGAAAATCATGCGCGCAAAAGAAGGTTGAGTTATAACCGATGGTCTTAACTCATAGAGTAATTTCGGATAGGGTACACCGTCTGCTCGTCACGCTATCTTATTTTCGGCCGGATAGATTCGTGCAACTTCTTAGTCTAATACCGATCCTAATCTTACTCTTATACTATCTAGTCTCAGGTTGTTTAACTAGTCTCTGCTAGGCTCAATAGATCTAGGGTATACTGGTTTATTGCGGCTGCTGAAGTTCTCTTGGAGAGGCAACTAATTTCTAAGTTAAATTCAAATCTCTCTGGTGCTGAAATTACAAGTAATTTCAGCACTTACAAATAAGTGGGTTGTTAGTTAGATGGATCATGATTGGTTAATATTAAATACTTTACAGTGGTAAAATATCTAATTTATCCAATCATAAAATGTAGTTTAGATCAGGTTCCACCCATCCGGGTTTTACAGAGTTTTTTAGAATAGTTTTTCTGCAATTCAAAGGATGGATGATGGCCGTTGGTATTTGGCGAACATCATATTTCTTCTGGGTTCTCCTGTTAGAGAAGTTCCAGGATCAATCGTTGTGTCTTCTTATGACAACGACTGGGTCTTCTCAACAAACTCAAATCTGATTTCAGAATGGTTTGCTATGACAGGTTTTTCTGTTTCATGTAGAGAACTTCTTTTGTGTTCAACCTAGTCTGGGAATGGCGTGGAGGTTGTGCGTGGAGGGGATGCCTGGTTACTCGGATCTGTACGTATACTTGAACATCGAGGTGGTCATTGGTCTAGTTCAATGAAGTCCTTTTCTGCGAAGTCAAGTCAAACTCTAAATCCTTTGAGTTGTGATTGTGGACGGCATATCGGTTGTGGTTGGCCATTCTTTTTCGTGTGTAGTGGGGTCATTTTTGTCTTTGGATGTTCGTCTTTGGTGTTGTATGCTGATCTATATACTGCAAGATATAATTTACATTTTATAAAATTTTTATTAGTTCGGTAATTTAATTATGATTTTGGTTAGTTGTTTTCACAAAAGCTTTTTGTTTTAGTTCGGTTATTTTAAAGAGTTACTCACCCTTGAGTACCTCTTATTAAAAATAGAAGTGTGGGCACAAAGCGTGGATGTAGCGCGGTGGGTTAGGCCGGCTATAGAGCATGCTCAGGACGTCCTCTCTGGTGGGTTAGGCCAGGAGTGGGAGTATGATTTCGTGCGGTTTCTGTAAGAGGTCCTGTTATGTGATAACGTTTTATGTTGGGTTTATTGTGGTTTTTCTTATGTTTCGTTGGTTGTGTCCTTTTTTCAAAAATCAAATTGTTTTTGGTATGGGTTTGTCTTTCGACTTTTTTGTGTTTTATTATTTCTTTCTTAGACTTTATAATAGTCTTCAAAAGAATAAATTATCCAGTTTTAAACTGGGTTAATCCGGTTTGGGTACCGTTGGTTTCCTTTCCTTAGTCATGCTGTTATTCTATGATTTGTGGTGTTTAGTAAGCTGCATTGGTTAGTTTTGTTTAGTATATAATTCCTTTCCAACCGGGTTAAAGGAAAGTTTGAAACGTGTTATCGTGTGTTAGAGTTGTTGAGTGTGAAAGCTTGAAACTGAAATTCATTATTTAAACAATTCTTCGTGGGCGAGCTGTGCGAGTTTGGATAGAATTTTTGTGCGAGTGAATGGAAATATCAAAAGGTTAGTACTGCATTTTCGTTTTATCAATTTACTACATAGAATTTCAATTTTACTGCTAGTTTTTTTTTTTTGGGGGAAAAATTAAGTTACAAATTTTCATCATTATTAGAATTACTGCTTTTAGGGAAATAATTTATAAATTATTTTACTACATTGGTATGATTTTTATTGAATTTATCTAGTGCAAAATATTAATAGAGTTTTGAAGAATTTGAAGAAGTTTTTTATTTTTTATTTTTCTTTTGTGTAATTTGCAGGTGATTGTGGGATGAAGACTAAAAATCTAAATAAGACATGGATAAAGAATGGTTAGTATTTATTTCAAATTTATTAGTGAAGAATATGTATAAATTATACTTACCTGTTAGTCGTCGGGGAAAAAACCGTGGGGGAAAATGTCGTGTATTATGTCGGAATTTGTTAGTAATTTTGCTAGTATGCGAATGATGTTTTTAGTTTGAAGCAGTGGCCAAAGCAATTGAAGTGCTTTAATAGTTTTTAGTTCTTCAGTGCCAACTGCAAACTCATAAGGTGTGTTGTGGATGAGATTATATAATTTGTGATTGTATTTAGTGTTGTGGATGAATTCTAATATCGGGATTTCTATAGGTTGAATAAATTCATGTGGGACAAGGAAGGGTCTGGATTCTTCTGCGTTGAAGGTCTTCGTGATGGGACAAAAAATATACATTTGGGTTATGGGATCATAATTGCGAAGAATACCGTGAAGGTTAGTATCTTTGATGCAATATGTGAAGTTAAGAAAAAATGGTGAAGTGTATTTAGAGTTAATAAATTGAAAACGGTGTTGTGGTTGTCTTGATGGAGTGTGTAGATCAAAATGATTTTGTATGAAGCGATAATATGTATATGTGTGGGTTTGTTTAGTGCGTAACATAATGTCGTGTGAGCAGTGCAAATTGCGTTCTTGTGGTGCAAGGAAATTGAAGGTTAGTGAAAATAATTGAAATCTTTCTTTAAAACTTTCGTAAGCTTGCATGTCGGTTAGTGCTTCAGAAATGAGGTGGTCGAATTTGCGATCAAATATATTGAGTGTAAATACATATGGTGTTTTGATGAAGAATCTTTCTGTGATTTGTGGGTTAGCGAAACGATCATCATCTAAAAATTGGTCTTGGTTAGCTCGGATGATGTTGTGATCGTAATATTCTAGCGTATATTCGTTAGCTCGGGGTGCAGTGTATGTTTTTAGTGACTTTTTATATCCTATATAAGTAAATTGTCTATGTGTTAGTGGTGTGGTGAGTCGATATAGCATATCTTGATTTCTTTCTATATCGATGTGAGTATTAGATAAAGGTAGGCAAAGGGGGTTAGTAAAAAGATAATATGATGTCCAATGAAGTGTAGGCATTAAAACTTGTTCATCTACAAAACTACGTGTGTCGTTAATGTCGTTAGGGGTGTTCAAAGTATACTGTGGAAATGAAGGTAAGGTGATTGCTAAAAAGTCTTTCGTGTTAGTGTGATTTGGATGATTAATATATTCACGGGCTGTTCCTGGTTTTGTTGGAAATGGATGGTTTGGGAATTTTCTTTTGAAAGTGCGATAAGCTCTATTAGTGCTATTTGATGATTCGGTGGATGTGGATGATGGTGCTAATGATGCGGTATAAGCTGAAGAGGGTGTAGGGGTAGGTGGGTTTGATGATTCTATTGTGGATGAGATCTGCGTTATAGTGGGGTTTTCAAGGTGGAAGGGTTGTTGTTGTAGGGTGATAAAATTATCTAGTTCTTGGGAGATTTGGGGAGTGTCTGGAGAATTGGATGATCGGTCTGAATGAAATGAAGAGTAGGTTGGGGTGACTTGTGAAGCATAAGAGGGTGTAGAAATGGATGGGAGTGGGTTATTTGGTGGGATTGGTTGAAAAGGGGGTTTTGAAAAAACTGAGGAGTTGGTTTAAAAATTATTGGATGGAGATGGTTCAGAGTCTGCAAATTCATCAGGGGTTTCAATATTTGGGTTATTGAGTTGTGAAATGGAGTATAAAACTGAGATATTTGAATTAGTGTCTGAATTCATGCCTGATGATATATTATTGGTTGGGAAATCGGGTGGCGGGAAAGCAAAAAGTGGAATTATTGTAATTGGAGTGTTGAGGTTGCTTGGAAGGGAATTTGAGCGGTGTAGGGATCCAAGTTGTCGGCTCATCGTGGGCTAAAAAAATTATTATTTTGAGACTGAAAAGCGGTGGTATGGGGTTGTTCTATAATTTGTTCATATGTATTTTCATCTAGTGAATGATGTGTCATTATATGTTGAATGGGACTTTGTGATATGGTTGGTCTAAAATTTGGATTATGTGTTATTGCTAAATTTTGAAAATTTCGTGGGACTAGGGATAAGGGATGGTTATGTGGTAGGGGTGGTAACTGTGGTGCTGTAGGCGTTATTTCTACATTGTTATGTTCTTCGTCATATGTGTTCTGTCTTGTTGCTATTTTTGTGTTGTATTCTTTTAATTGTGCGTCTAAAAGAATTTTGTTTATTGATGATGAAAAAATTCAAAAAATCCTGCAAATAGTATGCGTGCTACACTTGCTTGTCTATTTACTTGTGTGTGTATAGCGCATGTATTATAGATTCCTTTTAAAAGTGAAAAAAGAAATCCTATAAAGTTAAACATTGCGTATAAAATAGTTAATTTTTCTAAGATGTAATAGGGCCATCCTAGAAAATCAAGAATTTCATTTTTGAGTGTAACAAAGCTAAAAATATTTATAGGTGAGATATCTTGTGGTCGGTATTTTTCACCGTTTAGATATATATAGTCTTTAATGTCTTTAAAATATCCGCTATAGTCTTGTGTATAAATATCTGCAAATCCTGCGGTTTCGGCAAGTTTGCGTAAGTTTTGGTCAATTGATTGTCTTTGTATAGTGTCCATTTGTGTTAATAATTCTTGGAATTGTTGTGTTCTAATGTGATGTTGGATATTGGATTTTGAATATATTCCAATTGATTGTAGGTCAATATTTGGGTTTCGAGCAATAGCTCTAATACTTTCAGGTGAAAATTTTTTGAGTGATTGCATTAATGTGGGATATGGGGTAAGAAGGTAATATTTATCTTCATCAGGGTTCAGTTGTACTACATTGTGGCTATTTTCTGATCAAAATGGGACTGCGGTATCCCAGAAATAGGTTCGTCTTGAAAGTGTGTCAACGAAATGTACTTTATTCTTATAAAAGATAGGGATTCTTTTATAGCATCGTTTATCTTCAAAAACATATAGTGGTGATACTTGTTTGGTACAGGTATAAAACCATAAAATGTTTCCTTCATAGTCTAAAAAATTTGATCTATTTCCTGATAGTAAATATCCTGCGTAGGGTATTTTTAATACTGCTAGTGCAAGTGATTGTAGGATTTGTGTCCTTTCTAATTCGCATAGTTGGTGAGGTGTTTCTAATTCTGAGAGTGACATTTCTTGAAAAATTCGGCTAATTGTGTAGTCTAATTTCATATCTAAGTGAATATCATAGTGGATATTACCGAAATATGTACTATTCATTAGTGATAGTTCTTGTAAACGTGTGCTTCTAGTGTCATGGGGCTTTAGATGTCCACCAGGTTGACCTTTACTTTTTTGAAAATTAACTGGTATATATGATGTTCCTTCGTTTATAGGATGACTTGTGGCGTATGGGTCGATTTTTACTTTTCCAGTGGTCATGTCGAATCCTTTTTCGTATTCAACTAATATTTCGGAGTATTGTGTTTTGTGAAGTGGATTTCTGTATTTACATGCAAGTTCTGTTTCTTGATATATTTGAAAACTTGTCAATTTATTTTCTATATTGTGTATGTTTCTAAAATTAGAACTTTGTTTTCGTGATGGATTTACTTGTTCATATGGAATTGATTGTATAAAATATTTTTCGTGAAATTTTATCATACGAGCGTGTATTTTTGCTACTTGAAATGTTGTACATGTGTCTTCGGGGAACCAAACAATTGTTGCTTGTGTTCGTGTTGTAGGGTCACAATAGCCTTGATCGTTTTTACAAGGTAATCTAATTCCTTGATAGATCATTGTGTTGTCAGATAAGTCGCGTGTGAGTTGTATTTTTTCGAGTTGTATTTTCCAATCGAAAAACATTATATCTTGATATCCTTTATTTTTCGTGTCTGCTTTGCAGTTTGATGGGTTATTTATACCAATATGTGGTATCCAGTGTTTATCGTGTGTGTCATAAGTTAATCTTCCGTGTGCGCCGTTGTAAGGGTATTTTTCATCTAATTTTATATGTCCTTGATATCTTTCAAGTTCTGCTTGATGTACAGAATCTGAAAAAACTTGGAAATATACTAACTTTCTATCTGCGTTTTTATTTCTTGTAATATTTAGTCGGAGTAACTCGTTTTTACAATCTTCGGGATTGAGATGTAAAAGTCGTTCGATATTACTCTGGTAGAATGATTCGTGGTCAAGTCGGTTTTTATTTCCATTTGAGACTTGTGAACAATGTACTTTCTTTTCAGAAAATGTTGCTGTGAATTTATATCCTATAACTGTTGTTGCTCGGGCTTTTGAATAAAGTGTCGCTATTACATTTGTAGTTTCTATAGCTTGTGGTTCTGTTTCGCATTGTGATACTTGATTTATTGCATATTTGTGTAGTGTTTTTTGTTCATTTTCTTCACAATCGTAATGTGTTACTAATAAATCTTGGGGTCCTGTGCGGGGGGAAGGGTTTATGTCCTGATTGGAGATTACTAGAAAAAAGAGTTGGAAAAAAATTAATATTTTTAGAATATACATGTGTATGATAATCCTGAGTATGGGTTATAAAATGTGATGTAACCAATTGTCTTTTTGGTATATCTGTCGTATTTGTATATTACTTCAGTTGTTATAAATGGTGGTGGTAGTGATTGAGCTGTTATATTTGGTGGGTTTAATGGGTAGGGATGTTGAGTAATGTTGTTTAGTTTAACCGTGATTTCAAATTTTAACTGTAGACTATTTTGTTGGAGTATTTGGATGTTATGATCACGAATGTCTTCGTGGATGTCTTGTCTATATTGTAGTCTATTTAGTGCCCATTTGTGGAGTCGGTTACTTTCTGGGTGTTGTCCAAATAATGGTGGAGGTGCTGTGAATGTATTTCAGTCTAGTCGTAAAGGAATATTTGTTGATGATTGTTCTCGATATCTAGCGTCGAGGTTATTTGGGAAATTTAAGTTAAAAGGCGTTGGTGAGATCTGGCTTATTGATGGTGTTGATGGTAGTGATAATGTTTCTGGTAGTGATGAGGATGTTGTTGTATCCGTAGAAATATCTATTGGATCATTGATTAAATTTGGTTCACCTTGTGTGAATGAATGTGTTGTCCAATATGGTAGTCGTGATGTTTGGTTTGTGGGGTTAAAAGGATTTTCACGTATTTGTTCAGATGTTGGTGTTGAACCTAAGTAATCTGAGGGTAGGCTTGAGGTGCTACGTTGTGAAAGAAGCGTAGGGGTTTCTGGTAATATACCAATGGGGTTTTCTGGAGTACTTTGTGATGGGGATTGAGGTATATCAAAATGAACTCGGGTAGTTTGAAAATTTCTGTTTCGTCGAGGATGTATAATTTGTCTATTTATTTCGACTGTATTTTGGTTTTGACTAGGATTTCGTATTCTACTTAATTCTTGTGGTAGTGTTGGGTATAAGTTATATGTTGGTTCACTTAGAGGTGCTTGTCGTTGAACTGGTTCTAGTGGTTCAGATAAGCGAGCGTGTCGTTCTTCAAAGGTATATGGGTTATCTTGAAAGGAAATTCGTGTAGATGTTTGGGGGTTTTGGGTAGTTGAAGGTGGTGTTGGGTTATCTTGGGATGATGTCGGTGAAGACTGACTGTGTGATTGTTGGTTAGCAATTTTTGATGGTTTTTTATTTATTCTTTTAGTGAAAAAATTTATGTTTATTGTAGTATTCTTCTAGAAAAAGAATTAGGAGGATTGTTGCTAGGGCGAATGTGATGATTGCTTTCTTTATACATTTGCATAATGTCAAGATGAGGCATGATAGAAATGTTATAAAAATTACAAATAGTAAAAAAATATTTGTTCTACTAAAAATGGTTCGTATCATTTAGATAAGTTTTGTGAATCGTACCTGTGGATATAGTCAATAGCTTTTGAAAATTGGAGGTATAGTTCAAATATGGAATAGAAAATTTAAAAAATGTTTCAAAAAATGATAAAGATTATTACAAAAGATTCAAAGGTATCAAAAAGAAATATGATTAAAAGTTTAAATATCGTTAAAAAGTTTATGAGAATGTTAAGAATTATGTTGACTGGTCGAGAGAAGAGCATTTAAGAAATGGCTTCTCGATCGAATATTTTTTGTTGTTTGAGGCAATTTTCAAGTGTGGTCGAATTATTTATTGGTTTTTTGACAAGTGGGTTGAGTTTTGTGAAAAATTGTTGGGGGCAAATTTTATGGTGATCGGGAGGTCTTCTTTTTCTTTATTTTTATTTGTCAAATGATCTGGGGTATTTTTGAGATTTTTATACTTTAGGCTAATTAAAATGGTCGTTCTTTTACTTTAGGCTAATTTAACATTTTTGTTTTGGGGGGTATTTGAGGTCTGAGTTGGGGAAATATTGTTGATCTTTGGGTTATTAGATAAGGGAGGGTTATGATATTATGGTGATATTTATTTTAGTTGTCAAGTTGGAGTGGTTTGCTTATTTTTGACCTGGAGGTCGCAAAGTTATAGTTATAGATATGCCTGGAGTTTAATATCGTTCGTCTAGTTGATTTGTGTTAGAGTTAGAGAACGTGACGGATTGGATGAATCCTATTGGCTAATTATGAACTAGAGTCGCTGCGTATTTGTCAGCATGTTATTTTGAAAAATGAAAGTTCAAAATATTTCAGAGGTGCAAAGATTATGAAATATAAAATTAAAGCTGTTTTTGAAATTCGACTTTCTTTAATATTTTAGATTGTGGGATGAATGTTTTATAGTTTTTACGTGGTTGATTTCTAAGTCGTGATGACTCTCTATGTTCTGATTTGTCGATTTGTTCTTGGGGTATTATTTTTTCTGTCAATTTTCATTTTTTTTCTTTCTTTTTGAGGTATATTTTGATCTAGCTTTTTTGTATTGTTTTTCGTTTTAGTTGATTTTTTATTTTGGTTTTCGAGGTGAATGTCATGTTGTTCCTTTGTTTTATTTTCCGTATGTGGGTTAATTTGAATAACTTTTAAACCTGTGAAAGAATATAATTGAGTTAGTTCGCGTAGTGCGTATTCTTTTGGATAATAAGGTAATAGGTTGTTTCGATGTTGAACAATTTCTTTTTGGTCTGAGTCGGTGATTTTATATGTGACATCAGTGGGTTTGGCAATTATTTGGTATGGTCCTTTACGAAGGGGTTGTAATTTTTTAGAAATTCCTTTTTGAGTGTTAAAATTGGGTATTAAAACAAATGTTCCAATTTTAAAATCGGAGGCTGGTGTAAAGCGTGAATTTATTTGTTCATTAATGTTTTGCCTTTGTAACAACTTTTTTGTTACTTTTTGGTAAATTTCATTGTGTTTTTTATCTCTGTTTAAAATCCATTCGATGTGTGTACCGGAGGCTAATTTAAGAATTTGTGGGTGATGAAAATGATCTTCATCGTGTGTGTGTAAAGGTAGGTTATAACAAATTGAGTCTTTATTCGGTTGACAATGACTTTGTGCATTTTTATGAGAGTTTGCTGTAAACATAATTGGTTTGCGTGGCTTTTGATTAAAAAACAATTTCATGTGGTGACATTCCTAGAGTTATCGTGATTTGTGAATTATATGCTAAGGGAAATAGTTTTACATCTGCTGACCATTCGGTGTATCTTGTATCATTTCCATTGATGATACATCTAAGATATTCTTGTAGTGAACGGTTCATACCTTCGACTAAGCCGTTTGTCCAAGGTGCGTGAGTTGTACGTGGTTTGTGTTTGATGTTATATAAATGACATAGTGTGATGGTTTCATTATTTATGAATTCCGTACCGTTGTCTGTAACTAAAATTTCTGGTAGTCCGAATTTGGCTATCCAGTGTTCATAAAGTGTTGTGTAAGCGTAATAAGCGTTACAATGTGGTACTGGGTTAAGTACTACATAATGTGTAAATGCGTCAACAATTACCATAATGTAGGAGTTTCCTTCGGATGATGGTGAAATTGGTCCTTTTGTATCAAATGAAATACGGTGGTTAAAGTACAAACTTTGTCCTTTAAAATCTTGTTTTTGTGCTATTTGTTTTTGATTTGGATAAGGTTTATTTAGCTGACATACTATACAATCATTGCATAGTACTTTTATCCAAATTGGTGCATTTGGAAAATAAAAGTTTTGTATGAAATTTGAATATGTTTTCTCTGATCCAGAGTGTCCTCTAATGTTTTGTGTATGTGAAATATTAAAAGCTATGAGAATCATACTTAAAGGGAGACAGGGAACTGTAGATTCATTTAATTGGTATTCTAGAAGGTCTGTGTTTTCATTAATTGTTGTATTATTAAATTTTCGAAAATATCGGAGGAGTGTTTTATTTCCTAAAATAGTTGTATCTGCCTTTACGGGTTTAGTTTTATATTTGTGCCATGATTTTAGTTGTCTAATTATTGGGTCAAGATTTTGATATTGTTTCAAAGTATTAATTGTAATTTTATCTGTTGGGGGGAGAAAAATGTTTTCAATCTCTAATTTAGATAAAGGAATTGTATCAAGTGGGTCATGGAGGTCAAAACCTTGATTTATTGTGTATTTTGAATCGTTTGTTTGTGGTCCTGATAAATTTATTTTATCAGTTAGATTTTTTTTTCAATTAACGGAAAAAGGTCTTTTTTATGCGGGTGTTGTTTTACTCTTTTTTGTTGGGTGTTATTTTTTATCCATTGTGAATATGGAATTGGTTTAAAAGTTGATGTTCCAAGTAGATCAACTTCGTAGTGGTTATTTTGGCAATCTAAATAAAGTGGGAAGTGTTGTAGATTATTTATCTGTGATTGTTCAACGTCAGTTTTTACTGCATATTTGCATTCTAGTCGGGGTGATGTTTCGTTTTCTGCAAGGTAAAATTTTATATTTTTGGGTATTTCAACTGTAGTTTTTCGTGTAAGTAATTCAGGTGGCGTATTTCGACTTAAGGTGTCTGGTAATGCAAGATTTTTTCCTGCGGTCCAAACTATATGTAAGTTTGGGAATTTCATTAAAATGAGTTGAAATCTATAAACTCGGTGGTTTGGAATAGACTTTTGTGTAAAAAGAAAGATGATTGGTTTGTGGTCTGTGAATAGAACTGTGGGATGTTTTGATCCAAGTATCAGAAATTCATATTCTGTTAGTGTATATATTATGGCTGTACATTCTCTCATTAGAGTTGAGAGTCGTAGCTCTGCATGAGTGAATAATCGAGAATTTGCTGATATAAGATTTATTTTGTTTGTACCATTGTGTGATTGTAATAATGCTGCGCCGATGCCAAAATTCGAAGCATCGCACATTGCATAGAATGGTTGATTTGGATCTGGAATTGTATTCGAAATTTGTTCAGTTAAGAGTTTTTTAATTTCTTCAAATCGTGTTTGATGTTCTGTGTTCCATTCAAAATTATTTTGTTGTCTAAGTATATTATAGAATGGTCTTAGGTATAATTGCATTTTATAGACATATTTGCTTAAAAAATTTAACATTCCAAGGAATTCTTGGATTTTCTTTTTGTTTGTTGGTGGTTGGAGCTTCTGAATAGCATCAATGCGTGATTTTAATGGAGTGATTGTTTTTCTTTCTATATTGTATCCTAAGAATTTAACTCGTGTTAAAAAGAAGTGTGATTTATCGGGGGCGGCCCTCAGATTTTCGTTCTGAAGTATATTGTGATAGTGTTCTAAAACATTGAACATTTCTTCTTTTGTCTGTGATTGCATAAAAACATCGTCTAAATAGGTGATTGCGTTTTTCTTGAGTATTAGTGGTCTAAAAATTTTGCTCATAAAAGCTGAAAATGCTGCTGGTCCTATGGATATTCCATAGAATAGGCGGTTGAATTCATATTGCTGATTTCCAATAACAAATTGTGTTTAGCGTCGCGATTGTTCATCTAGTGGCATTTGATTATATGCACTATTCATATCTGCGGTTGTAAAGTATTTTCCGTTTATTTTTGTTAAAATAACTTGTATTGGTTCAATAGGCCAATTGCATTTTGATTCGTCTATTAGTGAATTAAGATATCTAGCGTCTAGAACTATTTTTAATGATTCTCCTTTTGCTAGGATGATAACAGGGTTGATAAATGTGTTACCTTTTGGTTGTTCTTCTTTGTTTACCGGTGATATAATTTTGTATTGTTCTAAAATATCGAGTAATCTGTTCACTTTATCGTGTAAATGAATTGGTACTTTACTTGCTCTTTGTTTTTTGAAAACTGCGTCAGGTTTTAATGGGAGATGTAGTGATGAACTGATTTTGCCAACATCAAATTTGGATGTTGCATAGACTGATGAATATTTTATTAGCTGTTTGGCTAACTTATCAAATTCGTCATGTGTTATTTGTGAATGTTGGAAGTTAAACATTGTTAAAAATTTCTGTTGATTCTCTGTATAGTTATTTATGTTGAATGTAGGTTTGAAATATGGGGTTTTTGTGAAATAATCTGAATTTTTTTTTTCATTACTTATTATATTATTTATGGATAATTCTTCATTAAGAATTGTGGATTGACAAATATCTAATAATTGGAGTATATTATTTACGCGGTATGCTTTTTCGTGTATTGGTGATATCGTAGCGTTGGTTTCGCAATATCCTAAGAGTCCTAAAGGTAATGTTACTTGATAGGGTGTATTGTTGTATACATGTAACGAAATAATATCTGAATTCGAGTTTTTCAAGTATTTTATGGATGAAATTGTGATTTTGAAAAACTTATGGATAGGTTTGAATTCAAAGTCTGACATATAGAGTTGTTGTTTATTTTGTTTTTTATCATATTGGTGAACTTTTTTTATTGAAAAATTATATATGTTTCCTGATAGTGGTTTCAGGTGTTTTCTTTGTTGGTTATATATTGGATAAAATTTTGAAAAGAATGGTGGTTGTTTATTTAATCTTTGAAAAAATGTTAGGGATGTGTCTTTTGTTTTTGTGTATTTATCTTTGATTAGTATTTTACTATTCAAGATGTTGATTGTTGGTATATATTTAGAGATAAATGGTATTCCAATGATATTGTGTTTAATATCAGTGATATGAAATTTTTGTTTAAATGGTTTATTTAAAATTTTATTTTGCTCTATTGTTCTTGTGGGGAGAAGAAATAATTGAATTTTTCCATAGTTTACCAATGTTGATCCTTGTGCTGTTGCTAGTTTACTGGAGGTTTCAAGAGGTATTAGTTTTGGGTGTAATGTTTTTATCTCATTCCATGTGGGAATGTTTATTATGTTTGATTCTGCTCCTGAATCAATTAAAAAATCAATTTCAAGATCTGGTGGTTGAAATTCTTTGTTTCTTGGACTTTCTAAAAGAAATAGTATTGTCCAGATTTTTTCTTTGGGTTGTTCTTTTTGTATATTTTGATAGATGTGATTTGTATTCAAGCATTTTGTTTTGTCATTTTCATTGGATTGATTTGTAGTGTTGATTTCGTTAGTTTCTTGTGCCGTTTGTGTGGAATGGATGGGTTCAATATAATAATTGTGAAGGAGTTCTAAATGATTTTCATATATATGTGATGAAAAAGGTTATTCATATCTAATAGGTTCGTAGTCATTTTCGACTGTTATCATATTGATGGAGATAGTGTTTTCTGTATCACTTACTGAATCTGATGATCCAAGGTTTTATTGATTTAGTAGTAGTTTCTCATTTACTGTGTCATCAATAGCTGGGGGGTCTGATGTTGTTTCCGGATTTGATTGTACGTGATTAATATGTCTTTGATGTTTAGGTGTGCTACTTCTGTGGCGATTGTTAGAATTATTATAATGGTTATTATTTCTGTGTGGTGATTGGGAATAATTTCTATAACGATTATTATAACTTGAATGTCGATTTTGTGAATTGTTTCGTGATGTGTTTTGATAATTATCGTTTGGTCTGTTATAGTTTGATCTGTTTAATGAGTTATTCCTTGATCGATTGTTCGGGTAATTCTGATTTCGGTTGTTTGAATAACTTCTATTTCGATTATTGGAGTAGTTTCTATTTCTATTATATGATGAGTTTCGTGACTGATTGTTTGGATAGTATTTATTCCTTGATTAGGAATCAGATCTAGAAACAAATTGTGTTGTTTTCGAATTTGATCTGGAGTAGTTATTTCGACTATTTGGTCTATTGTAATGATTTTGTGACGAATTTTGTGTATATCTTCATTCTGGTGATCTTCCTCTATAACTTGAGTTATATGGTGATTGAGTTCTCGTGTAATTGGTATTGCTCGGAAGTGATTTTCCTGAACTGTTGTTGCTGTATACATTTTTGTTTGGTAGATTTTGATCTTTCTTCATGTATTGATAGAATGATTTATTTGGTTCTTTATATTTTTGAGGTTTGTTTTGATTGTCCTGTTGTTTTTGTCTACATTCAGAAATACTATGTCCGTATCGTCGGCAATAATTACACCATTTTTTGAAAGATGATTTGCCTTTAAAGTTTGGGTGTTTTTCATAAATATTGAGTATTTCAGTGATTTTTTCAACGAGGTCTGTATCTGATTCCTGTATATTGTTGATATTTGTAGTATTTGTTTCAATTCGGTTAACATATTGTAATTTCAGATTTTCTGTTTCTTCAAGTTTCATTGTGATTTGCGCTTGCTCTAGTTTGTCTACTAGTTTTCGAAAAACTAAATCGGGCTCTCGAATTGAGGAGGGATGGGATGCTCTCTTTTTTATTGCTATTTTCCTTAATTGAGGTGTTAAGGTCATCATTAAGATTTCTGTCATTTTTGTGTTTTTATAGTCGTGTGTATTTAATGAATATGCTTTTCGAACTAATGTTTCGATACGTACTGCTAATTTTTTGATGGTTTCATTTGGTAATCTACGAATTTCATTACATAAAACTCTTTGTTGTTGTTTGTTTCTTTCGGAGTCAAACATTTTTGAAAATTCTTGTGTAAATCTTTTCCAATTTGATTTTATTTCTCTAGGCAATACTGAAAACCATTTTTGGGCTGCGCCGTCTAAGGTTGTCTGTATCAACGCTGTGCGTCGATGTATCCAATTTTGATGTAGTGGCGTATTAATTGGTACAGGTCCTATATTTAAAATTAAATTTGCTGTTACTGCATTTAAATAATCTTCTACAGAATATTCAGGGTCTGTTCCTGTGAATACCATTAATGGTTTGTTTGATGTTATTGATGATCCACCGATAAGGTAGGGATTCATTGTCATTTGTAATGATTCTGCGGCATTTGGCATTTGTGAAAAATTTGAAAGTTGACTTTTTGTTAATCGTGTTGTTGAAAGTAATATGGGAGTGGTATTTCATTTTGCATTTGTGTTGGTTGATACGAGTGTGTAATCATTGGGTTTTGTGGCTGAATTGGTTGAAAAGATTGTGTAATAATTGGGTTTTGCATTTGTATTGGATGTTGATTTTGTGTATCTATTGGGTGTGGAGAAAAAATTCTATGATATGTATGTGGTTGAAAAAATTCTATGATAGGTTTCTGCACTCTTTGTCCACGATATTCTTGAGTGTATGGTGCAAATATATCTGGTTGTAAATAATCATCATCAGAAGATAGATAATCCGTTTGATGAGGTGCTTGTTTTTTATTTTTATTCTGTTGAAAGAATGGGTAATTTTCACTACGATCCTGTGGAGGATGTGAATTAGTTTGAAAATTTACTGAGTTGGTTGTTGCCATTGGATTATCCCAATATTGAGATCTTATCGGATTATGATTATTTTTTCGTGGGGGATAGTTTATTTTTGATGAATGTGTGTAATTATAATTGTGTTCCGCAAAAGTGTTTCTTGTGAATGTTCTGCGTGTTTTTGACGGTATTGTCATGGGTCTATATGTTTGATAATCCATTTGTGAATATTTTGGAGCAACCGAAGGTTTAACGGTTGATTGTAAGGTTACCTGTGCTAGTGAAGTGTTTGTATTTCTTGGTGTTGTTAAATTTGGACGTATCGGTGAAATACTTTGTTGTGTAGTTGTTGTTGTTTGGACGATTTCTTCATTTATGAAGTGTGATGGTGTCTGAATATCTTGTTGAGTGAGATTCCTAGTTCCATTAAGGTTTTCAGTGTGTATGACGGTCGAATTTAAACTGTTATTTCGCGTATCAGGTAAAAATGTATTGTAGTTTAATGGTGTTGCATCAATGGTTAATGGTACTACTCTTATATAATCTCTTGCATAAGATATTGTACTTATTGCTTGACTTGAGATTGATTGTGGGATATTTATGAAGGCATAATGAGTCCATTCGGGGTCCCAAATGTAGTCTGATTGTTCTGTGATGGCGGTATCATCGTTTGAATTTCGAGGTCTAAAATTTTTTCTTGCTTGTGAAATTAAATCTATATTATGTGTGAAATAATCTATTATAAACCATGTCAAAATTTTTTGTAAGTCATGTTTTGTATGTTGTGAAACTTCATCTTTAGTGAAATTTTCGTTAATTATATGTAGGAAAGTTGAAAATAGTGTGATTTTATGTCGTACCCTGATATGTTTGGATGTCTCTGTCGGTGAGACATTTGAGATTGGGGTTTCGTTTTCTAATATTGAAATATAACTATATATTATTGCAAAAACTTCATTAGTAAGTATGGAGTTTGCTCTTTGTGAGTTATGATATTGTATGCTTTTTATATATTCTAAGAATAATTTTGAAAATTCTAAGTCAAGATCGTCTGTTTGAATTATATATCTGCGGTGATTCGGGTTTGGTGTACTGAATTCTATGGTGTAGATTCCGTATTGTTGTGTTAAATTACATATATATTTCAGATAGTGATCAATAATTTGTCTTTTGATTTTTACATCTGGGAACTCTGCTTTACTTGGGCTGATTCCGGGTTCAAACAAATTTAGGAGGAAATTCTTGCAAAGATCATGTTGGCCTCTATAATCGGGTGCATCTACGAGGAAGGGGTAGATATCGTCATCATCTGGACTATCTTCACTTGGAGTGTGTGTTTGGCTCATTTTTTCGTTTAATGACTGTTAATAGGTAATTATCGATGTGTCTAATTGGTTGATTCCAATTATACAAATGTACTGGTTTGTGTTTATATTGCTTTTTTATTCTTCTTTTTCCTCTTTTTGATGAATTTGAAGTTGTTTCTGAGTCTGAAAAATATAATTGATCGTGAATGGGGCAATTTTTATCAATAGATTCTTTTCATTTATAAAGTTCGTCTAAATTGCTGGCTTCTGATTCTGAAAATGCGTTTCTATTTTTGGAAAATCTTTTTCGTGTTATTTGTCTTTGTTTGGTTATTATTTTCTTTTTTAGTGTTTGTCGTTTTGTTCTAATATATCCAACTGTTTGTGTATGAGGTGTGATTACAAGGTCGTATTTTTTGTTATCTATTTCACAGTTGTGTAAAACGATTGTTTGTTTGTTTCCTAGATTTTTAAATGACATAAGGTTTAGGATGACGGATGCAAAAACTTGTTAGATGATTTCTATTTTCTTAAATTGTTAGTCCTTACGATTTTTTGGTTAGCTTAATCTGGGTCTATTTGTTCAGGGTTGGAGAGAAAAGTATATCGATTCCGAAGAATGATTTTTTACTTTCTCGTGGCTAGTATAAGCTAAGGTGTTAACTTACTTAATCTTACTTAGGGGTAGTGATTGTGTTCAAGGGTTGGAGAATAGTAAATCGATCCACAAGGTTCAGGTATAATTAGAACGCGAGTAGTTCGTTAGATACTGTTTTAAACTTACTAAGTCTAAGATTTATCCTGGGTCTGATAAGAGGAGGGTTCAAGTGAAGGATGAATAACCGAAGTTCTTCACTGCTTATCCTAATTTGAATGATTAGTTTTGTTCAAAAATTTCTATTAGTCTTGGGTTTTTTGAAAGGGTTGGATAGTGAATCGACGTTTGAGGTCGTTAGACACTAGCTAAGTGGGTGGGGGAGAACAAAATTGTTCTTTTTGATCCAAGGATAGGCCTTGATGATCAAGTTTTTAAATTTAATTAAATAGAAAATTAATTGAGATCCAAGGATAAGCCTTGATGATCTGATTTTAAAATTAAGTGAATTTAAGTTTAAAATGGTTTAAATTTGTTTAAGAAAAAGATTTAGTGTTTTAATGATATTAGTGAGCTTATGATTGCTGTTATGTTTTAGGTGATGAAGCTGGGACAACTGATGATTTTATGATTACTAACAGTTTATTGTCATGCTACTAATTTTTGTTTTGATTTTCAATAAATATTTTCCAAACATGTTTTATATAATACTGCAGAATTTTAGGAAAACGATCTGAGATCTTTTTATCAATCGTTATTGTACATTAATAGTTCTGTTTAGCGCCCGGAATGATTATGAAGATTGACTTCAAGATTTTATGTTTGTAAATGAAAATCTAATATCCTTGCTAATAAAATTCTAAATATAAAAGTTTGTGTTGGCTTTTGCCGTACTATCATATAACTATTTGGTAAGTTTCTACTTTGTCGTATGTCGTCTCTGGTTCAAGGTCTTCTTCCAATTCCGGGTAGTTCTGTTATCGTTCGGAATATTGGCTCTGATCTATTGAGTCGTAGAGACATTTCGATTAAATTATCGTCGTGTAACATTTTAAAAATGTTTTGTCTAAATTCTAATCTATTTTTGGTTAATTCTAAGCTATTAAGGTCTTGTTCGAGACTTATGGTCGCACCAGATGAGTTATAACCGATGGTCTTAACTCATAGAGTAATTTCGGATAGGGTACACCGTCTGCTCGTCACGCTATCTTATTTTCGGCCGGATAGATTCGTGCAACTTCTTAGTCTAATACCGATCCTAATCTTACTCTTATACTATCTAGTCTCAGGTTGTTTAACTAGTCTCTGCTAGGCTCAAAAGATCTAGGGTATACTGGTTTATTGCGGCTGCTGAAGTTCTCTTGGAGAGGCAACTAATTTCTAAGTTAAATTCAAATCTCTCTGGTGCTGAAATTACAAGTAATTTCAGCACTTACAAATAAGTGGGTTGTTAGTTAGATGGATCATGATTGGTTAATATTAAATACTTTACAGTGGTAAAATATCTAATTTATCCAATCATAAAATGTAGTTTAGATCAGGTTCCAAGGTATAAAAAACCTTTAGCACATTTTTTTAGATTCTCAATAAATCCTTAATTGAGATTGAGTCAAAATTTCCGAAAAATCACTATAAACATGATATATTGATATCAGTAAATCAAGCACGCAAAAGTAACTTTTTTTCAGGTACTCAGAAAGCAGCGCAGGTAAGCGCGCGGCGTCGAAAAGAACAGCAGAATCTGTTCTTTTCTCTGCTCATTCTCTTCTGCGCATTTGTGGTCACGTGGATACCCTATGGGGTGCTGATTGCTCTTTTGGGATTCAAGGTTGACGTGGTTGCCATATTTCCATTTGGTTAGTTTTCTCGATTTTCAGATTTTCGTTTTTGAAAACAAAATTATTTATATTATTATTAAACGAGTTAGTTGTCGGATCGAACATACTCGGAACAAATGTCTTCTTCATTTTCGTTTGAAAATTACAAGCTGAAAATTTTTGAAAAGAAAAGTTATATACCGTGATTCTATAACTTAGATCAATTTAACATTCGAAGTCCATCTAAGAACAAGTTCAACATTCTCCCGCCCAAACTGCTCTAATTTGGTCCTTTCTTTTCTAAAAAAAAACAGAACTCATCATCTTTCTGGACTTGTGGGCACATTTCAACTCAGCTGTGAACTTCTTGATCTACGGGATGACTCATCAGGGATTCAAGAGTGCATACAGCATACTGTTCACTAAGACTACCAGATGTGTCTCGAATGTAATCAAGGGGAAATTCACAACAGCAGAATGAAATAGCAGAGTCAATTTACGACTAAAACTGCGGAAGCTGAACTTAATATTAACCGGGTTGATCACATAGATATTTATTGATGTTATTGATGATTCAGTAAAAAAAAGTCTGAACCCATTAAAATTCAGGGATCCCAGGGTTTTAATTAGCATGATTTAGCTACGATTTGGCAATCACTGATGATAGACGAATAAATGATTAATGATTTTTCAATGTCACATGTTCAGAAAAGTCATAAAAACTGATGCTCATTGAATCGTTAAGTAGCAGGCGGGTTTTCTTAGAAAAATCTCAACGGACTAAAATGCATTTCACAGTGTAAGGGCGCCTATAGGATTTTTCATTCGATCTTTGAAATATTTGAAGTAACTCTATTGCGTGAACGGGTTGAACATTTGAATCCTTCAAGCAACCATTCAAGCAATGAAACTGCAAAGTATTACAATACATTACGAAGCTTGAACTCGTTTACAAAACTTGAAAATTTTACAACAAAAAAGTCATAAAATGATGAATTTTTCAAATTTTGAAATCATTTCCCACCAACAGTATATTGCATCCTCACCTAGCCATGAAACATTGAATTATTTTCAAATTGTTATAGCAAGAATTGTCTTGTAAAAAAGTAGTGTATTTATAGCAAGCTCATCAGAAACTTCGAACTATTTTGTAGCTTAATCGTTTCCCGGTGCTTTAAGTTTTATTCTATTTGAATTTGAATAATTATAAATAAATTCATAAAAAAACAGCTCTGCAAAGTAAATTTTTTGAGCAGTCTCATCAAGTATAAAAATTTATGAAATTATTTCAAGATGTTTCAAAGCAACAACCGGTTTGCCAAAAATTGAGCAACCTCATCAAGCGATGAAACTTTTATTTGTATCATGCATCGATCGGTTCATCAACCTCAAATTTTTCAGGCAATCTCGCCAAGCAATGGAACTTCGATTAAATCAAGATAAATCATAGCATCAGTTGCTGTGAAAAAATGTTTTTCACTCAACCCATAATACAATGAAATTTTGAAATGTTGTAAGTGAATCTCGCAGCATGAATATGTTTGAAAACTTTAATTTACTAAGCAATGTCAACAATCAGAGACACTCTGGGATCTTTCTAATTATTTGGAAGCGTGAATCGATTCGATAATATAAAAGTGTTCAAAGAAGATTTCAAATGAAAACTCAAATTAAATTTCAATTTCTCCGTCTCAATTGAACAGAAAAAGTTTTAGATATTATTCGTCTCAGAAATAAAAATGATCTCGAAATACTGCAGACAAATAAACGGGCAGATACTGTCTAGACTTGAAGTTCAATCGAGTTGCTTTTGTCTAAAATTTGTTCAAGAATTTTCCGCCCCACCTAAGTGAAGTGTTTTTTTTAAACGTTGCGATCGATAGCCTTTTAAACATAAGGCCATATGAATTGATGTCTTTCATGTAATTAATGCTTTCATAACTTTCATAACTGAATATTTTTATGCCAAATAACGTTCTGTCAGTGCTGCCTTAAGCAATTATCAATCGCAAGATTTTCTTGCAGTGAACCATTAGTTTCAGGGGATATATCTACCTTTGTCACATCTAAGGGTTCTCGAGGGTAAAAAAAACTTTAAGGATTATTTTCTAGAACCTGCTTTGCTAATTAAGTTTTTTTAAGTATTTCATAAATTCACTCAATAACCTGAATTATATTGAATGAAGATACCTTTTTGCGAAGTTTTATACCACTGTGATAGTTATAAGCTTTCGTTCTGGCTTGAGTTTTTTATGACAAATTTATGATGGTCGAAACTGGTAGGTCCCAGTGCTAATTCTTCTATGAAGTTGAGCTGATCTGTTGTTTCATCTGTACTTCTCAACAAATTTTTCCTGATTGATTGCTGGTTGTTTCATTCTTTTCTGACTGATACTATAAATAGTTTCAACCTCACAAATTTTTGTAAGTTTTAGTCATAGATCATGGCTCTAAATATTTTACAGTGATATTTATCAAGAATATACTTGGATATATTGAATACTTATTTTGAGCTGGTTTCAATAGAAAGCTAACTAAATGTGAAATTGACTCTGCTAATCCCAATTCATAAGTTCGGTTTGGGCTTCTATCCAACTCCATCGTTTTCCCTATTTTTTTTGCTTCAAGAACTCAGTTCGCTTTTTTTTCTATGCTACAGCAAATTCAACAACATAAGGCTAAGCCGTAAATCAAGTCTTTCAGTCGTTATCTGCACTGCATTGAAAATCAAAATAATTTTCCAAAAATTAAAAAATCAATTTTGAATATTCGCTGTTTAGACCATCCGCGCCAATCCGTCATAAATAAAACAGGCTTGCTTTGTTCGAATTTTTACTTTTATTATAACTAAGTTTAATCAAGCTGCCCGTACCTTACAAAAACTTGGAAACCAGATCTGAGCATCTTAAAATCTTGCCTATTTCAGATCTTGTCCAGACATGGTGCATGTTTCGTTTGGACATGGACATGGACATGTCTGAATCAGGATTGAGGCAGGTATGGATTCTATCGCAAAAACAGCTGGCACAAATCGAACTCCTGCTAAACAATGAATCCTTTGTAATAACACTTTTTTCAATTTCTGCAGACCGCGGGGAAGCTATTTTGGAATAAAGAAAAAGCTGAAAAATATTTTTTGTTTCGCAGGTTTTTATTTTTAGCCACCCGATTTTTCGTTCCAGAATTATTACAAACACATTATTCGAAAACTCCGTAGAATTTATTTCTATACGTGCTTTTCACAAACGGAAAACAAGGACGTGATTTTTAACGAGTTTTAGTGTTTTTTGTTAAAGACACGTAACAAAAGTTGGAAATCCATTCGAAAATTTCAAAAACATTTTTTTCAGATCTGATAATGTCTAATGCAGTTCTGGGCAGATATGCAATCTCACAACAAATGAATTAACCCTGGGCATATCTGTACTTTTATTTTGTTTCTGTACGGGTGTTCACTAATTCTTGAGCTTGAAATTTAAAAAATTCGTTTATTTACTGAGCTAACTGTTAAAAATAAGAACCTACAACGAGTTCTTTTCTTTTAAATAAAACTATTCTAATTACGAGAGTTATTTTTTTATAATTTGAATAAATATACCGAGCATTACAATTTTTTTAATAATTTAATATTGACAGCAGGGTTTCCAGAAGAGTAGTACTCCTCAACAAGCAGGCATCCGCTTGTTCAAGCGCGAAATGGTGCTCAACGTCAACGGTGCTCAACAAGCGGGATACCCTTCCTCAACCGTACTACATATAGTTGCAAGAATTTTTGTCGCCAAAACCCGGTCCTATTTATGCCTTTTTTAAATTCTCGAGTATTTCCTCTTGGCTCATCTATATAAGGTTCTTGGTTCTTTGCCTCGATAAAAATCTCCGCTTCTCAAACGAGATGAAGGTGGTTCGAGGTTCACCATGAATGTTCTCACTTTTTCAGGAAGTAGAAACTTATCCCAGCCCAAAAAAAAGGCATTTAATTCTCAAGCAGGAGCAGGCAGCAGAACAGTGGTTTTCCATAAATTGTTGAATATGGATCAATCTGTTTTGTTTTTAATCGTTAAATATTCAATCGTTACGCCTGTTTTGTTTTCATTCATTACGCCTGGCTATAGACAAGTGCAACAAAATCAAAATATGAAAAATGACCGAAAGTATGTTCAAATTGGATACTTCTATGCCGGAACCTATTGCAACGGTTTTTAAGCCCTTTTAGTCTGTATCTAGTTTTAAGTATTAAAAAAAACAACCCGAAGTCTAAATTAAGTTTGCTAAAAACTATTACTGAAAATTAAATTTTTCACTTGAAGTGTGAGTTTACATGGTTGCATATGAGCTTTTAGGCCTCGTAACTAGTTTTGATCTTTCTCTTTTTGATTTTACAGGTCTTGCAGTTTTTGGTCTTCGCCTAAAACTAACATTAGTTGTATCGCCCATAAATAGCAGTTTGTCAGTCGAAAGAGACCTTTCAAGCCCAGTATCAAAAACATCTTCTAAAAATTGACTTTCCGTTTTGTGAACTCCTACGCAACGTTGAGCATATTCATCTTCTCGTGACGTCAGCGGTGCGGACAAAGGTCTAGAATATTCTTCACGCACTACGCCATCTAGCGACAGATTTGATGCATTGACTTGAACTCCGGCTTTGAGTCGGGCGCCGACCAATGTTGCCATGGTTTCGGCGGCGCTCGTGCCTCTCTCGTAAGTTGAACTTATTTGCGAAGCTCGTTCGGCAAACAGTTCGTTGCACTTTTCATTGTATCTTCGTTTCAACTCGGTGTTTTCGCTCATCATGCCCTCGGCCCGAACCCAAAATTTCTCCTCGACTTGCTCGACTTTCTTGGCAAAGTTTGCTTCAAAGTCAGCGATTTGAAACTTCAAGCTTCTAAAATAAAACTGCAACATAGAAATCTTTGGCGGATAAAACTGTTTTGTTGTAGGACCTTGCATGTCAATTGCTTCAAAAAGTTAACTCACCTTTTTTGAACCATACCATTCTTACCTCTCAAAAATATTAATGTGTGATTTCAAAACTTATGAAACCTAGGATAGCTGAAAATATAAGAAACAAAACATGTTTGTAGCATTTTTGATAGACTTTTTGTAAAAAAGGAAAACTCAAAAAACCACTTGCCTGATTTCGGCGCTTTTATTTTGAGTTTCTTTCTTTAGAGCTCTGATTTCGATTTTCGCATTTTCAAACTGCGCTCTCAAAGTGTCGAGCTCTTCCAAGGCACTTCTGAATTTGGCCAAATCTTGGGTTGCTTCTGTGAAATTTCTCAGAAGTTCTGCTTTCTCCCGGTCTTTTTCTTGAACCATTAGTTTAAACTCCATTTTGTACTTTGTGTGAAGTTTTTCGATTTCACTTTCGTGGTCGGTTTGCATTTTTTCTTTGAGTGCGTTCAGAGAATTTGTTTTTTCTTCTAGAAATTCAGCTTTCAGTTTGGCTTCGAGTTTTTTGATTTTCTCTGCAACTTCGGCTGCGATGTTTTGTTTGTACGTCTCAAATGCTATTCAAGCAGGGCTGTCATCGAGGAAAACAATTGTCTCAGTTTCCCCTAACTATGGATGAGACTTTTAAAAAAGTGTGCGAATTTCCATTTGTTCCAAAAAATACCAGTTGAGAATTAAATAAGGATAGGGTTAAGAAGATTTTAAGAAACGAAGGCGCTGGGTATTTTTTCATTTTTCATTCAATTATGTAATATAGAAACTTAGCGACAAAAATCTTGCTTCACTTATTGGCCCCTCTCTAAAAAAAGACCAAGTTTCCCAAACTAACTTTTGTCTACTTTTGAACCCGTTTAACCCCCCTGCTTTAGTCATTTGTTTTGAATTGTAATGCCAAGCGCTTTAGATTTCAGCAAAGCTTTCTTAATGGTATTTCTGTTCTTTTTCATTAAAAAACTCTATCAGAAAATTGTATCTTGTATTTAAATTTTGAAAAATGATTTCCGCGCAATGTTGACCCCTAGTGACCTCCCTGCTTCAACCATGTCCAACTGAGTCTGTTTCTGATCCAGAGCATTGTAGAACTGCTGTTCTGTCTTCTCCATCTCGTACTGACTTCTTCTCTTCTGCTCGTCCAACTGGTAGCTCAACTCCCTCTTCAGGTCTCGAAGCGAGTCCATGTGGCTCTCTAAATGAAAAAAGGTGGTACATAAGCCAGCCGAAGTATAAATCAGCAGAATTATCAACCGGTCGAAAAAATGCAAGTGTTATATAATAGTTATATAGCAATTATGTAACAGTTACAAAAGTTATGCAAATTTCATTTTTATGATATAACTTTTCGGCTTACATACTTCCTTCGGTTGGTTTATACTTCGGCTGGTTTATTTACTTTCAAAAAAACTTGTGGAAAAACGAATTGTGGCAAAAAGATCTTGTGATAATCCTGGATGGTGGGGAGGGGGCGGCGGGGGTTGGTGATTGTTGAGGAACGTCTAAAGGCAATTTATCTCCAAAATTAACTAAACAAAGATGACTTTGATTTTTTTTGGACTGTTTGTGATCTGTTGCTTTTTCTTTGCTACCCTGGTCGAGGTTTGCGATTTATGTTTTGACCGAGGCGGGTCTAACACATGTCAGAGTTCGACCGAAAATCCATAGTCGGGAAGGCCCTCTAGTCGAACGCAAAGTCGAATCATAAAGTTGAGTCGGTCGAAACTCAAAGAGTCAGTCAAAATAGCAACGAGTAGGAATCATATCGGGATTCAACCATCGACAAATTGTTCTAGAGGAGGAGACTTCAGTGATTTTTCCTCTTCGCCCCCCAAAATCAGGTTTAGTATTGAAAATAGGTTGACTTTACAACAAAAGCCCACCCATAACCTGAAATCTGAGACGCCTGAAAACAGGCTTAATTTAGTCTATGACGTTCTCTCAAGTGATGTTTTTGTAGAAGAATTCTTCATTTGTATTTCTGTTTTCTGCTCGTGTAATGATTTCACTTGCAAACAATTAGTTATTTTTATTATGATTATTATTATTGTTATTATGATTATTATGATTAACCATATCGAACTGCCCCTCCTAAGATACCTCAGATACCAAAGACAGTTTATACCAGCTGCAGTAAAATTCTGGTTGAGATTTAAATTTAAAAAATGATGTCAGTCTTTTGAAGTTTCGAATTTGCAAGCACATCAAAATGATTTTAGTGGAAAAATATCAATTATATACTTATACTCACTTTTCAATATTTTTCTGAAAAATGAGCTTTTTTTCACAAATGACACAAGTGTGTGAGATTAAATTTTAATTCGTCTCGTTGCATGCTAAACAGAAGATAATATATAATAAACTAATCACGAAATTCAAAACTGACCTTTTAATTGCTGAAGTTGAAAATGCAGTTCATCGGCTGAAGTTTTCCTCGTAATTTGGTGCGTGACTTTCTCCTCCTCTAAGGCCACCGTCAAGTTCTCAATCTGATTTTCTAGACGAACAATTTCTTCTTCTAATTCTTGAACTTTATCTTTCAAATTTTCTACCGGAGTTTTCCGCACAGGAAGTTGTTCCAACTCTGAAAAATCAGTTTTGAGCGTCACCGAGATTCGATCCTGCGACTTAGATATGAACAAACCAGGTCCCATCTGAACCATGTCTGTCCTTGAACTGGCGCCGCTACGAGGCGGCAAATTTGTCGGACTTTTATTTGGAGAAGGAGCTCGCTTCGGCTGTAATCGTTTTGCTCTCGGTGAACCCGAAGTTCTAACTGGCGCTCGGTTTGGATCGCCACTTGCCGTCTCGGGTCTACGATTCTTTCGTGACTGGGCGAATAGCTCGGCCGCAGGAACAAAATTTCCGAGCTCTTTAACCGGTTTTCGGCTCAAATGGCTCGGACTGCTTTGAGGCCTTTGTAATGTCATTTTTTCTAATTAGGTTTTTTAGTTAAAAAAAGTTGATTTAGCAAAAAATCTTACAAGACAAAACTCAAAAACGCTTCGGTTACGGTTTAGCTTTTGACAAGTACTTTATATAATGAAGCCTTCAGCTGATTTTGAACAATAACACGATTCTTACATTGAATCTTCAATTTGCTTAAACCATAAAAATTGGTGCTCAAAACACAAATGAATATCCAAAACACCGTTTGCTTTTTGCTAGTGATGTTAAGCTTGGCGTAATGCAGACCATACTATTTTATAACATAAAAACAAAGCGTTTCTAGTCTTCTTAAACGTTTTGGACAATTTTCGTTGTTCATCCTCATAATAAAAATTAGCGACCGTTACACATTCACCAATTATGCTTAGAACAAATCGTCTCGTGAAACAAATAGAAATGCATAGAACAAATAGAAATACTAATTTGGTGCCAAATATACTAAAAGGAGCGGACACAAAAAAAAACGCAATTCAACAAAATTCAAAAAAGTACTCAAAACGGCATCTTAGAACAGTTTTTTTCAAAAGTTTGTCTAAAGTTACAGTACAGATTTTTTTTTGACACAATAAGGGTCTTTAGAGTGTTTTGGAGGAGATAGGAGCATCACTTTGGTCCACAAAGTTTTCGAAAGTTTTTTGAAAATCCCAGATGCGTCCCCGTCAAAAACCCTTGAAAGCTTTTTTTTTTCATTCTAAGGTGGCGACAGTGAGCACAAAAAATCACCTTCCCGGGTTGACCTCCCTACACCGAAAATGCTTATCATACAATTCCATACATCAAGTGTGTGGGAAAATGCTTGTCATACAATTTTCATACAATTTCTAAAAATGGTTGAAAACTGGTATAAACTCATTTCTGTGGCTGTTTGATTCTAATAAAACAATCTGGTGATAAAAAACTGAGGTTTTCGTTTTTTGAAAAAAAATGCTTATCATACAATTCCCATATATGAAAATTGTATGACTGGCTTTTTTTGATGGCGAGTAATTTTTTTGTTTTTTTTTTCAACCGCAAATCAATTTTCGTACGCAAACAAACATTTTTCGAAAAAAAAATTTTGCATGCAAAATTTAATATTTTGTGTGCATAACGTAGTCCTGGATACAATAAAATTGGCTTTTATTTTCTTTTCACTTAATTTTTTTTTCAAAAACGCTGAAAATTCCTTTTTCTTTTGTATAGGGTGTTAATGTACGCCTTAATTAATGTCTGATAATTTGAAAATTCAAAAATTTAATATAATCATCATTAAAAAAATTTGCCAAAAAATATAAGTTTGTTACTTTTGTTATATCATTTGTGAAAGACAGCCAAATTCAGGTCGTTTTCTATGCATTGTAAATGCAAGTCCGTCCAACCTTTTGGTGTTTTGAGTAACCAAGGTCTTTGGCACTTGTGTTCGGTTGCAACTACAACCGAAAATTTTTCAGAAACAAAATTTAGAGAGAAAACATCCAAATTTTTGGTTTATGGGAAAACACCTATCATACAATTTTCATATATGGAAAAATGCTTATCATAGAGTTTTCATACAATTTTCTGTACGTATGGAATTGTATAAAATTGTATGACAAGAAGTTTCTCATATATGGAAATTGTATGATAAGAAGTTTTGGTCAACCCGGGTTTTTAACTTTTAAATTTCTTGTCCCAACCTGAATATTTTGCTATCCTGCTATTTGAATTTCAAATTCTTAAGTTTCAAAAAGTTAATTGAAGGTTCCCGTACTGGAATTCCATGGATGATAATCGATTATATTGTCATTTTATAGTCAGTATCTATAAAATTACAAAATAATCGATTATAATCTATCAAAAATGGATTATAATCCTAGTATTTTTTATCACTATAATCCAATGGAATATATTTCGTATAATTTTTTTGCCAATATAATCCCTTATAATCGGTTATAATCAATTATAACGGATTTTTTTATAACGGATTTTTCTAGAGGTTAGTCTTGAAAATTACCACTTTTTTTCAAAGTTATCGCATTTCCTGTGTAGTGCATTTGCTACGTATTAGTTTTCGTAAAATGTTACATTTCTTGTTTCAATTTTTATAATTTTGTCTTATATACCCCGCTTACTCCCTCCCTGTTTACCCTAACCCCCTGTCCCCCCTCCCCCTGTTTCCCTCCCTGCTTACACCACCCCTTGTTTGCCCTCCTCGCGTTTTCCTCCCTGTTTTCACCCCATCCCCTGTTTACCCCCCCCCCCCTCACCCCCACCCCCACCTCCCTACCAGTATAACACAACCGCTCATTTAACCATGTAAAAAGAAACCAAAATTTCTGACTTCATGCAAAACACAAATTCTGATTTTAGTTTGCTTTTGGTCAAAAAACAGTTTCTAAACCACGTTGTAGCCAAAAACTACAACCTAGTTCAGTCCGTTTTTCTATGCTTTTCATGGGTTTTCCATTAAAAACTTTGTATGGTAAGCTTTTTTCCCATAGACCCGATTAATGTAATTGAATGACTTTCCTTCTTCTTATATTGATGTCAAGTCGGGAATTGGTCGCAGGCGAAGTATCGTTCTAACTTATTATTACGGCAAAATCTGTCAAAACAACACAGTACCAAACACAAAGAACCCTAATTTTTTGAAAAGTGGAACAAAAAAATGCTGAAGTTAAACGCTAACTAAATACGTTAGAAATTAACAGCGAAATTTTGCGTTTATCGTTGCTTAACTTTTCCTTTTCAATATTTCTCTCGGCATTTTTCTGAATATTCACACCCACGCAGACGTCAGTCACTCTTTTAGTCACATGCATGATGTACTTAGTCTATATTAAATATCCAAACAGGACCAGTTCAAGTAACCTACATCAGTTCAAAATGGAATGATTCTGGAGCCGAAATAACAAGCCATTTACTATAAAATTTACAAAAAATTTATTATCTGAAAATAGTTTTCTTTTTTTTCGAGCTCAAAGTATAATATTTTTTCTGAACTTTATGTCATTTTGTGCCAGAAGGTAGAGAGGAAAGTAAAAGCAACAAAGCTTGGAAACATCATTAATACATTCAGTTGACTACGTTTAATTTCTGCAATTTCTATTTAAAAATCCAAAAAAAAAATATTTCTGTAAGCAAAATAGTTAAAGGTCTTGTGTTGGTAATGCTGAAACTAAAAAAGAAAACGTTTCAGCTATATTTTTAAATTTCATAATTACAAAGAAGTATTACGCTGTTATGCTGTTAAATAGGACATAAATCAATCCGAAATGTTGGTTATTTGAAAATTCGAAGCTTCTGTGAAGAAAATAAAACCATTCCAAGCTTGAAGCGACACTTCGTAACTGTCGACAATTATTGTAACAGGCGAAAAATGGTAACTAGCGACAAGTCGTAATCATAGGGCGAAAACTGAATTAGTCACACTTCCTCTCGTGCCGAATGTATGCGCAGTGGAGCAAAAAGCAAGAGTATTTTACTGGCCATGCCTTATCACGAAAAGTTGCTTGTTACGAATTGTCGCCATACCCATTCCAAGCACAAATAATCCGCTACTTTCTCTGAATTTCGAATCAAAACCAAAACCGTTTGCACTAGGTTGAAATGACTCTGGACTCGATCGTTGTGGGATTTGAATACAGTTATGAAGTTTTGGAGCTACTTTTTTCAATGAAAAGAAAATGGCGAGCAGAATTCATTTTGTTTTTACCAAAATCTACAAAATAGTTGGCTTACAAAAAATTCAAGCTATATAACAAATTGATTGATTTAAATTCAAAATGAGAGCTACTATTAATTTGAAGCGGCCCGAACACTTGGAACCAATGTTTAAAAAACGAGTCCAAATTCTATCAAGTTCAATGAAAGCTCGGAAGCTTTTCTAAAAATTCCAAAAAAAACAGCCATTATACTTTTCTCTTCTTGTTCCAATTCAGTCAAGTTGTTCGTTTTATAAATTATAGTTTGGGGACAAATGTAGCTGATCAAGCAAACAGATTGACTCATTCAAATTGTCTGAAAAATTATGAGTCTAAAAAGCAATTGAAATAAGTTGAGTAAAAATTGATCTTCGAATTCAGTGGCTGGGTTTCTAGCCAAAATAATGCCCTGATCAGTGATAAGCGTATTCATCAATATGTACAAAACTCATTTAAAGACAATTTCACCAGTCTTGCTGAGGTGAGAAATAAATTAGAACAAATTGCTATTTCAAAAGTCATCAATATTACAGTTTTTCGATTGTTGTTTCGATCAATTAGGTTGATGGTCTTCAATTATTTTTTGAAACTTGGTAAATATCTGGGTAATTATAATGGAAGGCAACATTTTCCAATAAAATACCTATTAATTTTTATTTGAACTTGGCCAGAATTTTTTCAAAGGCGGGTTAAGAAACAAAACTTCGACATAACATCCGAAAAATACATTCAAAAGATATTCTGATACAAAATGTGGAATCAAAAAGATTAGATTTTTTTTGCCGTTTTTCTTGTTTCCGTTGATCAACGAGGCTGCTAACGATAGCAACATGCCTGTTTGCCATAAATGGGTTGGGTTGAAAATAACAGCAAAGCAGGTTCGTGTAGCTTAGATGTTGCATTGTCTGATTTTCTTCTAAGCTCAAAATCAATCTGATAACAAATTTTTTATCTACCCTAAATTTTTAAGAAAAAAACTGTTCTGATATCCAGTTTTTTGAATATTTTTGAAATTTTGATTCGAGCCGTCTTGTTTCACTTTCAAAAAAATTGATATACATTTTTCCTCAAGTTTGTTTCAAATTTGTCTTCATATCATAATAAAAAGTGAACGAACATTTCAAAAGTAAGCAAAAATATTCAATAATTTTTAATAAGAAAAACAATAGTCAAATAATAAAAAGAATAGCCGGTTACTGTGAAAGTAGCCTAGAAGTTCCCAAAAAAGGGGAATGAAAACCAAACTTTTTGGTGTTTTTTCCTATTGGTGTCGGTTTTCTTGCGTATTGTGATTTCAGAACTATTCAACGTGTTATATTAGTGAATTAGATATATACTGAAACAGTTGTCTTCAAAAAAACACAAACAAAATCAAAAATTGACAAATTAAAACGTTTTTTAATTACTTTTTATACAAACCCTTTCAAACTTTTTTTAATTTCTTTTTTGCCAAGGAAGCACTAAGTTACAAAACGATCATTACTCGATCACTTTACTTGCTCGAAATTGAACTAAAAATCAAATTTGTTAACCAGTTTTTCTCGACATTATGACAGTTTATAAAGTCTTTTCAAATTTCATTTGAATCTAGACAGAAAAGGTTTTAATTTGCCTTATCACTCAACCCAATCTGATGATTATTTGTGGTACCTGATTTTGCGGGGAATAGAAAAACAAAAAAGGATAGACGGTTACTTGGCAAATAACTCAAAATGTTCCGACCGCAGTCTTAAATAAATACAAAATTCTTTTTTTCAAATGTTTTTCTGTGTGATGTCACTGTCAGATCTGAACGAAACAAAAAAAATTAGGTATAGTTGACAGTCATAGAAAAATCATCAAATAAGCTATTGCAACTGCAAACCTTACTTCGACAATTCTTATTAGCTCGGAAACAGACCCTGAATTAAACCAAAAATTTTAGCCCAGAATTAAACCGGAAATTCAGAATTTTAAACCAAAAATTCTTTAATATGATATATGACTCGACCCAATCCGATGATTATTTGAGTTACCTGATTTTGCGTGGGAAACAAAAACAAAAAAAACTAAAACACATCCGAATACAAAGATCCTCCTCGTGTTTCAAATGGTCGGAACAATTTAAACACAATCGAAAACAACGTTCATCCCCATTTTCAATGGTCGGGACAGAAAAATAATCAATTTGCATGTTTAATTTGTTAAAATTTGTAGGGTTTTAACAGATGCGGCATCCAGTTGTGTGAACCCTGGGTTCGTGGGAAAGTGTGGGAACTGCATGACTAAGGAGGACTGCGGGGAGGGGATTTTTCCGCTTTCGATTTTTTAATCAACCTTTGTATGTAGGTATGTATTTATGCATGCATGTATGTATGTAACTATGTATGTATGTATGTATGTATGTATGTATGTATGTATGTATGTATGTATGTATGTATGTATGTATGTATGTATGTATGTATGTATGTATGTATGTATGTATGTATGTATGTATGTATGTATGTATGTATGTATGTATGTATGTATGTATGTATGTATGTATGTATGTATGTATGTATGTATGTATGTATGTATGTATGTATGTATGTATGTATGTATGTATGTATGTATGTATGTATGTATGTATGTATGCATGTATGTATGTATGTATGTATGTGTGTATGTATGTATGTATGTATGTATGTATGTATGTATGTATGTATGTATGTATGTATGTATGTTTGTATGTATGTATGTATGTATGTATGTATGCACATGTATGTATTGCATGACTAAGGAGGACTGCCTGGAGGAGAGATTCTGCTGTCCCTACATGAAGAAATGTGTGTTCAGTTCGGACAGTTGCTACTAATAGGCAAACAGAAGAAAAGACGCGGTTTTAACAGTTTTCACAATTGGTTTTTGGATATAAATTGCTTAAAAATTTAAGTTCTTGCAATCAGGAAGTTTTGTTTTTCAAGCGAAATTCGAAGTCTGTATTTTTTTTAAAAAACATCAATTTTTTGTAGATATTTCGATATTCATGATCTTTGTTAATTCAGCATTATGATTGGCGAAATCCTGGAAAGCAAAAGAACATCGTGAAAGATAACTATTCTTACTGTACACAACATTGAGCGAAAATTTTGCGGTGGTTAAAAAAACGTTAATAGAGAATATTTTTTTTGTAACTCATAGTGAAAAAGTTCAAGCAATTTTTCAAAAGTCATAATACCACTAAGCAGGGGCGGATCTAGGATTTTCTCGAAGGGGGCGGATCTTTTTTTAGGTCAACCAAATTGATTTTCGGAACCCTCAAAAGCACTAAAACACGCTGTTTTGACCAATATTTCTGCGTCGCAAATTTTGGAAAATTTTGACAGAAAAATTGTGCTTTTTTGGCGCGCGCTCCCCCTTAAAGTTAGTATATATTGGCACCAAAGGCGCCTTTAGAAAAATTTTAGTGTCGGTCGGCCAAAAAAAATAGTTTTCATAAAATAGTACAAAGGGGGACCCTTTGGGTAGGCAGGGGATCGAATCCCTGAAGAAAGGCGTCCGTCCATAATGATGAGTAACATATGAACCACCGCAAATGTAATTCAACAAGTTGTCCAGCAATTTTTTCCAAACAAAAATAGCACTACAACTTTAAAACCAATGCTCCATTTGTACCGTACTGTTCAGTTATAATCCAGCAAAACTATAAATCAATAAATCAAAATAAAAAACCTGAACAACTTTACCTTAGACAAAAAAAGAATCCTCAAAGATCTGTTTTAGGTCCTATGTTATTCATTAAATACATCAATTATTTACCAGTTAATTGCTCTCATTCAAAAAGTGTCAAGTTTGTTGATGATTGTGCAAGCTGAATCAAGAAAATTCAATTTTGCATTCCTCAAAGTATAACAAACCAGAGTTCAACATGTGACAAGAGAGCATCACTATGCTCTGTTTTCAAATTATTGCTATGTTGTTCGCCAAAGATGACGACGATAGAATGAAAATTTCACAACATTTTTGTAAAAAAAACCCAAAAAACTGATATCAACATCTCGAAAAATTTCCGAATGGGAAATTCACATAAATTTTCTTCCATTCTCTAATATGGCGAATCGGTATTTTTATCCATAAAAAATCCTCTAGCTGCTAGATGTCGCTTAACGCAGTTTACTCTAGCCCTATAACTTTGATGCAAAGCGCTAAGAATTTTGAGAACTTCTGAAAAATGGTTCGGCGAATCTCATACAATTTTAGTTGCAACGGTAGCTGCGAATTTTGTCAAGCATACCAAATTTAGTGTTAAATACAAGTAAAAGACTAGGAAGCCGGCATATAAAAACCACCCAAAAACAAAGACCATTACTCGGGCTAAAATCATCCGCAACTATTTTTTGATGATAGATGGTATCGTTTTTAAAAGACTTCTATAAAGTGAAGAGTCTAAAGATCTGTATTTTTTCGAGAAAAAACTACCAGTTTTTTTTCCACTTTTTTGCTTATTAGTCATTTTTATTGGTCGAGAAAAGAACAATTCTATCAATTTTTTTCCAATAAAAAACAGTTTGCTCAAGGAAGTGCAACTCGACAAGCAAACATGTTTTTTCAGAATGCGCTCGAAATGCACAGGAAATTTAACTAAAATTTCTTTTTAAGTAATTTAGCTGCATCAAAAACATTCAATTTTGCATTCCTCAAAGTTTAGCATACAAAATTCAACATGTGATAAAAAGAGCATCATTATGCTGTTTTCAAAACATTGCTAGGTTTTTCGACAAATTTGACGACTTTAGAATGACAATTTCACAAAACCTTTTTTTAAAAAACGACAAAAAACTGATACCAACACCTCAAAAAGTTTTCGAATGGCAATTTCACATAAATTTTCTTCCATTCTCTAATCTGGCGAATCAATCTTTTTATCCAGAAAAAAACCCTCAAGCTGCCCAAGATGTGGCTCGACGCAGTTGTTACTAGCCCTGTAGTTTTGATAAGAATCGCAAAGAATTTCGAGAACTTCTGAAAAAGGGTTCAGTGAATCTCATACAACTTTAGTTGCAACGGTAGCTGTGAACAGGACCATGATTAAAAAACCATAGCAACTTACTGATTTGCTCAAAGTTACGTTGAATTCAAGTTTTTCTCTAAATGAGAGAATCTCCTAACTGAGTCATATTAAAACTTATCAGACTCAATTGAATATAATTTTGATGAGTCAATTCGGCTCTCAACTGAGAATTTGTTCTTCAAACAACAAATTTGTTTAGATTTAAAACAAAACAACACCTCTTATAGGCTGCAAACTAGAATGTCCATTTTCATATCTCACGTTACAAAAAAATATTGTTTATTTATGATTGTTTGTTTTTGAATAAAAGACCCTTTGATTTTTCCATTTTTTTTATTGTTGCAGAGAAAATGTAAATTAAGAACAAAAAACAAGTTGAAGTATAGTTGTATATACAAGCTCAGCATTGTTCAAACGTTCTTGCGGGCTCGGCGCAGATTCGATTGCCGCCTTGGTCGTTTCCTTTATAAAACTTAAATTGAGCCAAACTTGACAGAACATAAGAGATACCCTCCGTAACCGAGCCCGCACCCCCAAAATTTTTTTTTGTTTAGTTAAAATAATTGAACTAGTTCATAAAACCACCTTGGCCAACCCGCATCCAAGTTTAGGCGTAAGTAATCGATTATAATGGATTATTATGATGATTTTTTTGACAATTATAATTGATTATAATTACCAAAATTAGGTGTTTAAAAGATTTATAATTGATTATAATCGTGATATTTTCTAAGATATTATAATCTCTTATAATCGATTATAATTGATTATAGTTTTTACAAAAAACTCTTAACATCAATTATAATCGATTATAATCGATTATAATCTCTTATTTTGCCGAAATTTTGTCAATTCAAAACTATATTCGAATTAAATCTCATGGGTTTTTATTTTTGTGTCAATAAGAAAATCTCTAAAAATGAGATCTCTTGAACACTTTAGTTCATCTGAACACAAAGTTTTACCACGAAACAAAAGTTTCATAGAGATCCTTTCATATAAGTGGAAAGGTTCCCGCGGTAAATGAAAAAAAAATTAATTTGCTGATGTTTTGGTGTTTAAAGAAGCTTAAAATATGCATTACAAAACAACTCTAATGGGGAAGAAATGAAAAAATGTTATAAGTTCAATTTAATTGGAAAACTATAAAAAAAAAATTTCTTTATTTAAATAGAAACCAACGTCTACAAAAAGCATAAAATATAAGCATTGTAGATGCAACTTCGAAGACAAAATGGACACACAAAAGGGATTGTAATCAATTATAATCGATTATAATGGATTTTTGTGCAAAACCAAAGAACTAGAAATTTGATTAAAAATAATGGATTATAATCAATTATAATCGATTATAATTGAATCGAAAAATAGACGAATAAATAATCGATTATAATCGATTATAATGGATTATAATTAATTATAATTTGATTTCAAAAAGAGAGATTATAATAGATTATTAATTGAATCAAATCGATTGTTTCTCAATTTTAGTAAGACAGGTACTAAAATCGTGATATAATCGATTATTAACGCTTGAAACTGGATGCGGGAACCTTGATTGACAAGTTTTCGTCTGTCAAAACCGCAATTTGCTAAAAATGTGAACTTGAACACAAGCCCAAAACTGGTGGTGTTTTTTTTAAAAAATGTCTGATATAAAGATAGTTTATGCAATTTGTTGACTTTTCGAGACCGGATTTAAGAACGGATGTCCTTAAAACTCTGCGAATTTGTGGGATACACGAAACTCTTTTTGGACGACAGCTTTCCTCCAGCACATTTTGTTGCTGCCACCCGGGAACTGGGTTCCTTGCAGGATATTCAACATTCTTCCAATATGGACGAGTTGGAAAAAAAACAAAAGCATCGACCAATCGACCAACGACAACGAGCACCCGGAACTTCGGTTATCAGTCCTGGTAGAAATCAATCAAAAAAATCAAAACAACGAATTGAATTCAACAAAAAAAAACGACGCATCAACTTGATGGGCAGGGAATTTAATATCTTTATCATTTGAAAAGGCGTTTGGAATAGAAAATTGAACTCTGAATAGTAAATTGAATAATTTTCTTTACTACATTTGATTTAACATTCTATATAAAACAATTTTAGATTTTTTCAGCCGCCATCAGCAGCACTTACTCTAAGTTTCAGAAAACTTAAGACGGTGTTGCCAGACACAAACAAACAGGTAGTTTAAACTCCAGAAGTTACTTTGGACTATGGTAACACCCGAAACAGGCTTCAATTTGACGAGCCCAATAGTAGGAGTGCAATATTTCTTCAATCATCGAACTGCAGAAGGAGCCCTGCTGCTCCAACACTACTCGCATTCTAGGTTGCGACATATTATTCGGTCGACGATGAGTTTCAGCTACAAGCCGATGTTTCAGATCAAAAGAAGTATTGTCAAAGAAACTGTGAAACTGATCCAAAAAATCTAATCGAAATCCCTTTTTATGTTACATTGGTCTAGGTGTGCTAAGATGCACAGTAAAAGGTCTAGACATTTTTAAATAAAATACTCTGACTTAAAAAAAGCAAGTGACTCAATTTCTTCTGAAATTTTGCAGCCATAATTTTGGACCTTATAGAAAAGCAAAGGTTACGCTTATTTTGCGAAACTTTGGGACAAGATTTTGAAGCCATTTCGTTCGAACTCGGTATCCGCCCCGTTATCAAAAAAGTGCAAAAAAAACAGACTTGAAAAAGGAGTTTTTAACAAAACGTAACGCCCTCGACCGGAATGCTTGAAAATTTCAGTCTTATTCAAATCAGCTCAAAAATCATTAGTCGTATAAATTGGTTTGAGCTCCGGTGACTTCAAATTTACTCCGATTAGTTTAAAGGATTTTGACTGAACTTCTACGACGCCCATAATTCTACCCGAAAACTTTTGTGAAGTTAAAAAGTCCACCGCCTCCGTTTTTTTGGTATAAAACTATTAATGTTAATACTTACTTTAATAATAATTTTATATACTTACAAAGCCATACCTGGTCTTGGTTTTATTCTGATCGCCGTTAAACCCCGTAAGACTGTTCGGCAATACTTTGAGTCATATTTATATCATAACGCAAATAATTTGATTTGGTAGGAGGTCATAAATCACTCATTTAGTAGGCATCGCAGCAATAAATTCAAACTTTTGACCGAAAATAAACTTGTAGCCATCTTAAAATGCTATCGAGTTTAATAAAAAAAAGTACCACCGCGTTTTTTCAATAGACCGAATTTTGAGGGAAAAATAGAAATTTAAATAGCTCAGGTGTAAAAATGTAAAAATAAGGACAAATGATTGCAGAAACAGTACTTGGCTCAATACTTGGTACATTACACCAGCCCGATAAATCTGAGATCAAAATTTTCCGCTTTATTTGCAGATACGGGAAAAACCTCAAAACAACTGGCGCTAAGAGGAAAATTAGGTTGAATAAGAAGCAACTTGCGCTCTTCAAGCAACGTATTCCCATGTTTGTCAAATTTCAGTAGCACCTAGCCAAAGAAAAAAAGTCCTTAGCTGAGAAACTTTGTCTTGCAATGGTTATAAAAAGTGTTCCATTTGTGTTATTATGCTTGAAGTTCATTTCGCTCATTTTTGTTATAAAACAAGGTTCGGTGCGTTCCTCACTTGAGTTGTAAAAACACATCATAATAGTTTGGCACATTGAACAAGGAGTTAGGCCGAAAAGTAAAAAAGCTTCTTGAGTCTCGGCTCAAATTGACACTTGAGGTCCTCAATAATCAAAAATAAATTTAGGAAGCCATACAGAACAAAAACCTCAAGATAATTAATGCGAAGTACATCAAAAATGGAAAGATTTTTCTTGAAAAAGCTTTAAATGAAAGTGACGAGATAATCAAATGGCGCAAAAGGCTACTAAAAAGATAAGATTTGTGAAAAATTGGAAAAATGGCTGAACTGGAAAGAAAGGCACGATGAGATAAATCAGAGAGGTAGAAACTATGTTCGATCTCGTGAAAAAGCAAGGTCCATTTCATCGCGTTCAGGGGAAGTGGCTACCTCGAGAGCTTTCGAAAAACCTCGAAACTTACTTTGGTCCAGGGTAACAGGTCAAAAAAAACCATCTCTAAGTCCACGGAAAAAATTATTCTTGGCTAATTTAAGAACAGAAGAGGTCGAACGACAAAATGAAATATCAATGCGCCTACTGGAAAACAAGCAAAGTTTGAAAGAAGTACAAAACCGGAGTCGAACAGAAAAATTCATGTCGAAGCCAAATTAGTTGAAGCTGAATTGACGGGAGACTCCGACTATGTTGATTTGTTTGCTAGCTTGGCAAGCTCTCCTAGAAAAACAGCAGACAAACGCTCAAAACATTGTGTAAAACAAGTGCCGAATTCGAATCCAGCAGTGATCGTAACTTAACCGACCGCACACATATCTGGATTGAGCATGATTCATTATAACGGTTCACCCATTTGGTGTCTCATTGCTATGTGCGCAATTAGGTGGTTTGTCTTCAGTAATGTTGCATTGGGATGAAGTCCCTCCTAGGATTCCTAGATCTTTTGCAGATTGCTCCCGGCAATGATATTCAGCACAATGTAGGCAATTACACGTTGATTTTGAACCATAAAGAAAGACATCCCCACCAGTTTTCAGTTTCAAATCATTGAGTTAAGGCTGAGAGTACCCCATGAGGTCATCCCAGCTACTTCAGTCAGTTCAGTAACCAAACCTCGAATCGTTGCTTTGTGCAATTGCAACACTGACCTCTGCAGTTTGTTACCCGTCATTTTTGAAAAAAAACACCGCACGTATTTGAAGCGGTAAGACCAGTTGCTGTGCCAAACACTGTAACGTTCTCCTACAATAGCGTTGGAGCATTTTACAAATAAACTGATTGCCTCAGATGTTCCTAGCTCATCCGTTTATCATCCATGTTTTTAGATTTTGCACAAATCGTGCGTATATCAAGATATCTCAAATTATGTCTGCCAACCCGTCATCGCAATCGAAATCCGTTCGAGACTTAGCCGAAGTCATGGCATCAAACAAAAAAAATTTTAAACAAAGGAAAACTTTCCGAATAAGATGGTAATCTGTTGGAATGCCATGAAAGGATAAGTCAGATTCTTAGGGCTGTTGGATGACGTAAAGCTGACCTACCTGAAAACAATGGTAACTTAGGAAACCAAGTTCGCAATATGAACTCGATTCAGCTTCAAGGCTAGATAGTACCTGTTTACTTTATGTCCAAAATTTCAGTCAAAAACGAACCTCCATCCTTAGAACACTAACTTTTAGCATACCGTTCTAACTATGACCTAACTTAAAATCTACAAATTTTCATAGCTAGAATAGCTTGCTTAGCAAAAAGTGTAAAGCTTTTTGCAAACCGATACAGTCTATAAAACAAATTGAAGAATTTCAAAGTTTCATAGCTTGGATAGCTTGATCATAGAAACCTAAACGAATACGTCGGTCTATGATATATGTTGAAGTTAATCTAAGTTTCACAGCTGAAATAGCTTTCATAGAAAAACTTAAAATTTGCGCGAACCGATTTGGTCTATTGAACATCTTGAATAATTTAAAATATTATTTCTTGAAAAGCTTGTTTAGATTTAGTGCATAATGAATACAAAAATATTTGAATCACCGGCAAGTTTGGTCTGGAGATATCAAATACGCCTGAGACGGCAAAGATCCTGGATTCAAATCTGACAGAAACTATTGGCGTTTTGTGTTTTGATTTACTTGGCTGTTAAAATTTTTATAAGCCTTGACCGAGTATTTTCTTTGTTTTTTTTTGCTTAAAACCTATATTATCTCCAAATGATTTTCGACTGAAAGTCATGGACTTAGTGGCCTTATATTGCATCGTTTGATGGGCAGAAAAGTTGTTTGTGTGCCTGTGTGGGTGTTTTTTTGTGGAGAGGGACTCGAATATTTTCTATTCATTTTTTTTTTGGCTGAAACAGTTTCTGATCGGTATTTTTGGTTCTGTTTTACCGCTTGGTAAGTTTTCTTTCGATTCTAGCTTTACATTATTTTGTCTTGGCATGTTTTTTTTTTGAAAACTAGCTTTAATAATTCTGATATATATCCCTAGATAATTTTTCGCATCACGCATACTTCGGTTACGGTGATAACAGGACTATGCAACGGTAATTTTCTGCTTCATTCTCTATCTTTCCCAATTATTGTCAATCTAGTGTTTTGGCTAGGGTTTTCATCTAGGGTTTTGACCACTCAAAATTGGGCGGATTTAGGGGGTGGCCGACCTAAAAAAAAAAGGTAGGCGAAAACCGTTTTTTGAAACCATTTTCAGATGGTTCAAAAAAGCCGAAGCAATAATCATGCTCAGCCCGAGCATATTTTCTCCTCTGCTCTTTTCTTTAAGGAAGGAGTTTCTCGGTTCCGCGGGGGTTATTCTTTCAAAAATACTTACTACATCAATGCTGAGTATATTCATTGATAAAAGTGAGATATAGTTATAATTTGTTTACCAATTTGTCTACCAATTTGGTTTACCAATTTGTTTACCAATTCTACAGCAGCAAGTCAATCGTCAACATGAAAGACGTATGACTTTTTCCCCTTACCATATCAACAATTTCCTTTTGTCTGCTTAAAACAATACTAGACGCTCGGTATTTTCTACAATTTTTTTTCGCCCGCGCAATTGTCTGAAAAATTCATTCACGCTGACACACCGGAAGGCTTTTTTGTGAATTACATTAGGTTGTGAATTTGAAAAAAAATTCGCAGCATAAGTCAGTCATTCTATTATTGTTGCTTGGTTAAAGCTTTGATCAAATTAATAAAAAATACTTCAGCCCGGAAACCATTGAACCGTTAGAACCGTTATGAGGTAGAATTCTGGGTCCAAAGGAAAATGGTTCAGCCTTCTTTTGTCTGACTGGCGAGCTATTGAAGATTTGAAGTTGCCACCCATGCTGCGTGAAATTTTTCGCCCTTTCAACAACCATTTTAACCGCGCCCAAAACGGGAGCTGTGCGAATAGCCGAAATTTACTGGGTTGGTTCCAGAAAAAGACAGTGTTCACAAAAAAAAACAAATATAGCAAAACCAGAGCATAAAATCCCGTTATCCGACCCTTTCAAGTTGCTGAATATTTTCGTTTTCAATTATATTGATAATTTTTGATTTTAAATTGACTTGAATGATTTGTTCTCCTTTTTCTTAAATCCAAGTTTGATTTTTTAAAGTGAAAAAATTCTAAAAAATCATTGAATCAATGGTTGATTAGAAAAACCGAAATTAAAAAAATGACATGTGACTTGAGTTTTTTCATTGTGAATTGACGTCAAGTTAAAGATTTTCAATTTTATTTTTAGACTCAGCTCGTTGTTGAAATTACTGATTATATAACTTTTACGATCGGATATTCGCACCAGCCTCGGGCAAACGAAAACTGATCAACTTCATAATCAATTTTTTTGATTAAAAAGACCTGCTATCTCATCATAAACTTACAACACAACTGCAATTTAGCCGAGAGCAATTTTGTGAGTCTTTGTAGAAAACAAATTTTCCGAAACAAAATTAACTTAAAAAAAGAGTTTGAATGAATGAAATTTAAAATCATCACACTTCAAAAGGCTTGTTATCGCAGCTTTAGTTATTTATATATGCATGCACTATTATACTTACTCTAACCTAATCATTTGCTTTTTATAGAAAAGTAATGCCGACGTTTCTAGTTTATTAATGTTATAGAAAAAACTGGAGCTGCGTCCTTGTACCACTATTTGCTGCTTTATTTCGCTTGGTGTCCATTTTGATATTATTGTTCGCCTTCTTGATTTGTTTGGTTTTCGACTTCTTGGTTTTCATAAAAAGCAACTGCTTATGAGGGGCCTCTTATGTACACCTTTGAAGTCATGATGACTGACCTTCGATACTTCTCACTTGACTAGATTGATTAATACAACCTGAGTACCCTTTTGCACATGCGCCGTATTTTTAAAACAATCGATTTGTGAAATTTAAAAAAATTGAAACTATTAAAAAATTTTGAGCCAAAAAAGAAAAAATCAAAATTTTTGGAGAATTGTTTGTTCAGTCTGTTAAGAAAAGAAGTAACACCGTGTATTGGAATGATACATCTAATTGTTTTTGTATCCGAATTTCTATTTTTTTTTAAATTGCAAATTTTTTCAGCTTTCGACTGTGAGGGCTATCGGCTGTTTGCATGGTTCATAGCCCGAGAGCGTCCAGCACGATATAATCACTTGTTTTCACTTAAAGACCTTCTCCGTCGTTTTCACTTACTCCTCAGGTCACAGACTGATTTTCCGGTGTTGGTTCAGTCAATCAAGGCATCGTTAAACCGAAAAGTGTCAGACTAGGTCACAAAACCGAAATTTATTCACTGTAGCGTCTGAATTACCTCTTTATAAATCATATTTAAAGACGTTTGAGTTAGCTAAGAAATGGCGTGTTGTAGATTTATTGACAGTTCGGTTTACTGAAAGGTTCCCGATTTTCCTGATTTTATTATCTGGTCTAACCCTCTTATGCCAAGCTAAGCCCGCCCATTTAATCGGATTCTTGACCCGCCTATCGCTTTATCGCCGCCTGAATTAAAATTGCTACGCGGGTAAATTAACACGTGGTTCGATTTTAACTCAATCAATCATCACAAATCTTGCCCTAAACATACCATAGAAAATCTCTAGATTCTGTAGTCTTTAGACCCGTTATTAATAGACTGTATAAAACATGATAGCATAAATAGTGCTTTGTTACTTAAACCAGTTAAATCGGACCCTCTTCTGTTGAGATATTTGTTTGATAAAAATAGCCTAAAAATTCTGTCGCGCAAGTGATTTTTTGACTTCATCCATTTTATTATTATGATTTGCCTTTAAAATCATAGTTAAAATATTGAAAAACTTTTTTAATCCATCTCAAGCCGATGTCATTTTTAATGTTTTCAGCATCGCGTAAAAAACCCATTTCGTTACCGCTGATTCGGAAAAAAGAGTATCGAGAAACAGATCAACTTTCAACTTTCCCGAACTGAAGTTTCTCCATTATCGTGATTTACTGAAGGATTTTCTGTTCGAGACCTCGAACTTTAATAAAATTAATTTAGAGATAAAAATCATTAATCCTTTTTTTAACCGTTCCCCCACATGTCATTTTTGTACATGCACATCAATTTTACAATGTAATCATTGATTTCCGAAGGTGTATGGGCAAAAAAGTGTATTTGAGTGTAAGAACCTAAGCAACTTGCAATAGAACTTGCAAGGTTTCGAAATAAAAAAAATTTTATGAACAAGAAATTCTAAACTTTTCAAACTCTTATCAAGAAATATTTAGTAACTTTACTAGATATAAACTTTACTAGATATAAAATTTTATAACTTTCTTAGATATAAAATTTTACTATTGAAAAATTTTTGTTCAAATTTTGGTCCTACCATTGAAAAGGGATAGGGACTTCGTAATCGGGTTTGTTTTAATTTTTTTTGCTTTTTTTTCAATTTTTTCCGAGCAAAATCAGATACAACAAACAATCATCGGACAGGTTCGAGTTATATTTCATTTCAAAGCCCTTTTAGTCGTGATTCGATGATATTTGAAAATTTAAAAATTTTTTCCTCAGAGTCGAGAAAAACCGATTGAAATTTTTGATGTTTTAGTCTAATTTTGAGCGAATAAAGCGAGCGAGCAGGCCCATTATTGGCTTTTATATTAAAAAAAAATCAGTCTATTCAAGCCCTGAAAATTTTAAATTGTTCTAATTAAATTAGTTTTTAACGCATTTCGGGATTCAAAAAATCGAAAAAGTCTGCAAAAATTATTTGAAAATTTTAAAAAATTTTAAAGACTTTCCTTTACATTTTTTGCTTGTTTTTTTTGAGTAATTTTTTCTCTAAAAATGTCGTCTGTCTTGCCAATTTTACAAAAAGTGTCAAATATATTTGAATTTAGGCTTTCGTCTGATCTACGAACAAAAGAAAACGACATTCAATTGAAAAAAAAATTAAGAAACTTTTAAGAAATTAAAGAACATAGTGGGAGCATTTTTTACAAATTAGATACAGATTTTGTAATTTTTAAATGGATTTTCTATACGGTAACATGCAATTTATGTAGAACTGTAGACTGGTTTTCTTGAATATGAATTTTGTGAAGATAAATTAGAATGCATGCTTTACAGTTGACTTTACATCCTGATGTTTGAGTCAAATAAGGCTATGAAATTATTTTAAATGCAAATTCTTCAAGCAAAATTTGTTGATTTTTGAATGAGAATTCCAATTTTATTTGGCTGTCTCTATAAAAAAAACGTTGATTTGAGAACTTGCCTTTAACGAAAACATCAGTCTGTACTTTTTTTTTATCAAATCGAGAATATTCAGATGGCAAAATATAAAAACTGACTGCCATAACTGGCTGTAAGCGGTAAAAAAATTCTTCTCAATTGATTTCAGCTCATGATAACACTTTTTCCCGATCAGGAAAAAAATCATCATTAATAAAATCATCCCATTTTTAGTCTTCTCATGCAGAATGCTGAATGAGCCCCAAGTTTTTGGATACCGTTTCATGAGCAAGGGCTTGAATAGCCTCAAAGAAGCTTAATGAGACCAATCTATAGAAAATTTTTCATATTTCTTGCAAAAAGAATTGAATCAGTCCAATTTTCAGCAAACTGGGTACAATTATTGGTACCCCTTTTTATCAGCATGGAGTTAAATTGGCCCAGGCGTTAAACAATAGGAGCTGAATGCGCTGAATTTGTCAAAACACGAGCTGATTAAGCCCAATTTTTAGCGAAAGATGCTTAATCAGCCCAATTTGTTGCAAATTGGCATCAATCAGTTTCGTAATGTTGGTTAAAACAAAGAAATTAAACAGTAACTCTGAAAATCGATAGAACAGGGGAAGAAGAGCATAATTCCTTCCTCAATGAAAAAGTTCGAGTCCTCTGAGGACTTTTTTGTACAACAGGGGCTGAATAAGCCTAATTCGAGTAGCCCATATGCTATAAAAGGAGATGAATGAGCTCATTTTACTAAAATTTGAGATTTTTATTTGGCACTACTGTGTTCATTTTTCTCTGTGTTAACTCTGGGACCAACTTTTATCAAAAAAAAATTGCAAACGTTTTAGACCCCCAACTCGAAAAAAAAAACGTTTGTTGAAATATTTCACGTGTTTGCCGAATTTAGATAATTTGTTTTATTATATTTATATATAACTTTCAAAAATTTTCAAAATTCAAATCATATTTTCTAATAAAATTAAAATATCAGGCTTATAATTTCATTATCAATCTCTAAAATGTCATAAAAAGAGAAAAAAATTATAAAAATTTGTCAGACTACAGTGAGCATTCAATAACATAAAGTCTATCCAAAGTCTGATTATAATCTCAATTTATTTGTTTCTGTAAATCTTACTAACATTTTTAAATTTGAAAACCATGGTTTTTATCATCAACACAAGCCTTTCAGCCTTAATATCACAACCAAAAATCCCATTCGAAAAAAATCATAAAAAAATCTTTGAGAAAAATGTCTGATCTCTTACGAAAATCTCAAATCACTTAAGCAAGAATTGAAAAACTTATAAAAATCCTAAAAAGTTTCAAACATTTCTTTCATCTGACCTATAATCCTTACATTTGTTTATTCGATGTTTTAATTGACACCACCGAAGTATTAGATCGAAATATTTTCTAATACTGTATCTAAATTTCAGAACTTGTAAGTTTCTTAAGAAACCTTTCTCACTATTGTACCATCAACTTAGTCCGTTTTCTCTCCATAATTGATTGCAGTTTAATTCTATGCTGGCCATTTTAACTTACAGTCGGTTGCATGCCGTGGCGGTCAAATTGGTTTTATGCACGACTACTTTTTAGGAAATATATGTTTTTACAAAAACATAATTTTGAAACAAAAGAATCAAACTAAATTGTCTCCGAAAATATTCACTTCAAATGAACTTGACTGCTCAAAAACAATTATTTAAAATAAACTTGACTGCTCATATAAAATTTGTGATGTTTTTTTTTGAAAATCATCTCCTCGCACGCTATGCAGAGTCAAAAAGATATATTTCTTTCACAAATATCAACGTATTAAATAGATCAATTAGCATACTTCAGTTTATTTTGGAACAATTTCCATTACGTATATAAAAATCTCTGCTTAAGCGTTAGTAGCGCGAAGTAGTATTTTTTATTTGAGCTCAGGACCGCAGTACTTTTCGAATGATATAAAAAAATCTTTCAAAAATTGCTAGTTAAAAAAAACTTGGAGAAAAAATCTGGAGGAAAAAACACCCTGAGCACAAATAATCCATCACTTTTTTTGAAAGTCGGAACAAAAGTATGGTTGGAAGATTTGTCGTTAATCTTGAAATTTTTAAGAACAGACACTTAATTTATTAATTTTGGAATGAGAACACTAGCAAACACTTAAGAACAGTAAAAAAAAGTGTTTTGTTGTGCAACTGCTATCAGGGAATTTTTTGCCACTTGTCCTGTCCTTACTTGTTGCTGATCATCGATTGACTAAATTTTAAGGCAAAAGAAAACAATATATGGCATCTTTCTGAGGCAAACATATGGCAAAAATATGTCAATTTATAAACAAAGATGACTCGACTAAGAGAACGGCCCAGTTTTTCGTTTTCGCTTGCTCTCTCTGACACAAACCTGTTTCTTAAACACAATGAATAAATTGACTCCTATGGATAACTTAACCGTAGTGACAAGCTTTTATGTTTTTTACTTGTAAGCTTCTCAAGTTATCAACAAAAATTGGATTTGGATCATCTTATTATTAAATTCAAAAACAATTTTAATTTTGCCGAAAGTTAAATAATTGCTGCGAGTTAATTTACGATAATTTTTAAAATATTGCAAATATTAGGTTATACGCAGCAGTTTTTTCAACCAAGTAGTGTTAATGCCTTAAAATAAAATTTACCTTTTTAAGATCTATATAGAGGTTAAAATTCGAACGTTTGTCCTTCATCATACTTCGGCATTAAATTGTTATTTCAAATGAACTACAATCACTTTTTTGGAAAATCGTAGGATCAAACCTAGAAAAAAAGTAAAATTGCTACAAAAATTAATGCTAGTTCTTATTTCCATACATTTGTTGCTCAAAGCGTAAACGTATTGCTTAAATAAACCAAGACTGCTTGAAAATTTTTTTTTAAATATCCCCCCAGACACCATGTTAAGTACAAAGTGATAAATTTTACTCCTATTAACAAATCAGTTATGGCTAATAAGCTTCATTGAATCAATTTGGAACGATTTCTAATACGGATTAAATCTCCGCTTACGCTTCAAAAGGGCAAATAATATTGCGCGTTACTTGTCCCAAATTGGCCAAAATGGCAATAGTTAAACCCCTATAATTTTACAAAATTTGATCACAGGTGAAATATCTTTTCATATTTAAGCTCAGGACAACAATACAACAAAAAATTCAAAAATGACTAGTTAAAATGTCGAAATTTTTTAACGAGCACAAAAGTTACGTTACATTTGTTACAAAAGCCGGAATAATTTGTGATCTTTCCAAGTTTTATCCTACTGCTTTCATATAGCTTTATCACTTTAACTCCATCAAGATTGAAACGCTTTTTAATGCAATTGTATTATTCAAGTTTTTGCCTTAATTTGAGAAGTTTTATGCGCTGTAAATTGTTTCAAAAAGTAAAGAAAAACAGTGATGATGTAAAATATCCCACAGCGAGCGACAATTGAGGGAAGATTGGCGTTGAAGATTTTTTTTTGTTCCGACTTTCGATACGAAAATGACGGAATATTTGTGCTCGGGGTGGGTTTTTTTTTCTTCCGACAAGTTTCGACTTTTAACTAGCCATTTTTGACAGAACTTTTTTTTATCATTCAAAAGGTATTGTTGTCCTAAGCTTAAATTTGAAAAGATATTTCACCTGTGATCATTTTTCGTAAAGTTATGAGGGTTTAAAGATTGCCATTTTGGTCAATTTGGGAAAATTAACGCGCGATATATTTCGCGCTATTAACGCGTAAGCGGAGATTTAATCCGTCTTTTAAATCGTTCCAAATTGGTTGAAAGAAGCTTATTTGCCATAATTGTTTTGTTACAATGAGCAACATCTATTCTTTTAAACTTTATATGGCGTGTGGGGGGATGATTTCATAAAAAAAATTCAAATTTCAGAAAAAAAAATTTTCATTTTTTTTAATTATTTTTAATTTTTTTATGTTACTACAGCTCGATAAACCTGAAAAGGCAGTCGGAACATTCAGGGCTTTGCCCTGATACGAGCAGTCTTGTTTTGCTTTATAGTTTAATCAATCTATTAACATCAAGTATGAGACTATTCACAAAGAAGTCAATATTTTTTTTTTCACGTTTTAAATTTTTTTCAACGTAAACTTTATGAAAATTATGCGGAAAATTGAATAAAGGCCATGCATTTTATCACGTTTTTTTTCGAGTCCATTTGATTTTAGACAAATGAGATGCCAAAAAAGATACTTAGAGTTTGCCACTTTTGATCTTGTGCGATTCGTTATAAAGATTTGGCCCCAAAAGTTTATCTTATATTGGCCTAAGAGTTTAGGCCTGTTTTTGCCTTTTAAAATGATGTACAAGCTACTTGCTACATATTCAAAATCAGTTAAATCTAATCCAATTCTAAGTATCTCTTTTTGTTCAAAAGCAACCAATTTGAGAATTTTTTATGTTTTTCTAATCGTTTTGTCCGATAATTTAAGTCAGCACTGCAGCTTTTATAAGGGGGGCTTTAATCTGCATATGTTTATTCTTGTATGAAGTATCCATCTTCATTATAAAAAGTCCGTATTAACGCAACTTAATTATAGTCTTAAATAACAGTGACATAAGTTTGGATTTTATTTGTTAAATCGCATGGTTTTCAAAAAGAAGCAACCAAAAGGTCTCTTTTTTCACTTGAATGAATTCACCTGAATTTTGGCCCAAATATGCCCTTATAATGGGCACTTATATAACTAGTCTTTTTGACAATCCAACATTATCGTCCCCCATTATGCTGTCTGGAGACCGTCTTACACTACATTCCGTCTAATTTATGTCTCTGACTTTGATAGAATACTGATCAAATTCATAAAATGTAAGAAAATGGCTTAGAAAATGCAAAAGGTCTTCTATGGATCCTGGTTTCAATATTGAATTTGTTTAATTTATTGCGACTGACATTTTGATCGATGTTTTTTTGTCTCGTTTTTCAACAGTTTCTCAGTGATAGTTCTGCTGCTATCATACCATTTTACAGTTTTTTGTATAATTCACTCATTTTGATCTTTGTAATTGCGTTTTTTGATCCTATCAAGTGTTTATTCATGCAATTCTTCGGCGGAAAAAAGAGTCAAGAGATTAATTTCATCAGGTACTTTTTTGGCAAATGAAGCAAAAAGAAGAATTTACAATAAGTTGCACTTTTTACTTGTATCGCAAGCATAAAAAGAACTTCAAACGCAAAAAGTAGGACATATCGCATTAATTATTATTTTCTTGTAGGCGTGAAATCAAATCTGACCACAGGGGCTTTTTGATATTCATTCTTGCCTGAAAAATGCTGGTAACAAAATATGCGTGGGACAAAAATCAGCATTTCCCTCCCATTAATACGCGATTTGTCATAGATTAAAGTGTAAACCAGTTTGATGTAATTTTTGCGATCGCTCCACCTCCCCCCCCCCCCCACCACCACCACCACCACAATTCCATTCGCATGGTCACATTAATCAGATATTGTAAATTTAGGGCTCTTATCGCATTTATCTCCCCTCAAGAAGGAAAAATGGCTCATTTTAAAGAAATCAAGACGATACTCAGATATACTTGAACACAAACCAAAATAGGTGCGTACCAATCAATGCCTTTTTCCCAGAAGTGCAAATTCCATTGCCTTCTATAAACAAAAATTGAGACGTTAATCGGATCTACTAATTAATCCCCCCTTTTATGGCGCTGACTTTCAGAGCGGACTTCCACTGAACAGGGAAAATTAACTTCTTAATTATGAACAAACGTACTATGCTTATAACTCCCACACCCCTACAAAAAAAACACAAGCTATTGACTATTGCAAAAAGGGGGAAATTTTTCAGCAGAACATATGCGAAAGTTGGTTATTAACACACGTACTATGATAAAAAAAAAGATCCCCCCATACACACTATTGCAAGAAGGGGGAATTTGTTGAGCAGATCGTCCTAATCCTGATTTTAATCAGCAATCTATCCGACTTTTAATCACAGAGGTCCGCTTTAAACTTCCTGTCCTTGTCAAGGAGATTAGAAGAAGTTAAAAACTGAGGCTGAGAAATCTGTTCACGCCAGTATAGTCGTCTTCTCCCATTTGAGCCCAAATTCGTTTCTCCCCATTTTCTTCTTCTTGCCCAAAGTCAGTGTTATAAAAAGCGGCATCTCAAGTTATACAAAAAAGTTAAGTGGAAATCAGTTGTTTTGCGGCGATCGCTATTGCAAAACACATAACATGCAAGAAAAAGTGTTACAGTCACAATGAAATTACAATGACGCAACAAAAACCCGCTCTCATAGTTCAAGATGAAAAAAAAACTTGAAAAAGGAAAAAAAAACAGCAAATAACGTTTCTCGATTTAATTTTTATGCTTGCTGTGCTTTTTTTTCGATGCATGTCTTATCAAATAGCATTTGTAGCAGTATTTTTTGAGAGATATCTTGATGCTTAAACTAAACGGAGCTAATAAGCATTATTTTTTCCCTAATTGAGCCGATCAAAAAATGTGGCTGCATTTTATTCAACGGAAAAATTCTTTATATGTCTCTTAGAATAAATTCAATTCTTCCATCGCTAATACAAATTGGAAAAAGCTAATTTTTTAGTTTCACTCTTGCGTTGTTTTTGCTCTTTTTGCTTACCAATAAAATGTTTTCTTAGCATTATTCTACCAATGAGAGGCGTGGATGATACAATTCGTAATAAAATTTCGCATCCTAATTTTTAAAAAATACTTGCTTCAATCGAAGCATAGCATCAAATTTACTCATAATTGCTTCCATTCAAAATCAATTATTGAATTGATTTCCTTCGCAATTTTTAATTTTTTCTTTCCAAGTTTTGAGCCAGGTCTTACTAGATTACTCAGCGTAGATTCGATTCTTTTAAGCAATATAATGGGATTACTAACTTCATCCCTTGACTTCAGAAGGTCCTCCTAGTCATAGAACTACATGTTCATGTCCTTGTGATACGTTGGGCTCCTAAATTTCCTTCTTAGCTCAACCTTGCTCAGCGATTGCAAATTATATTAAAAATGGACCCTGATTACAGCAATAACAACAACGGCTCTTTTAACCAATCAAGTCTAGCAGGTACTGCTACCTTGCTTGGAGCATCGGGATCATCAACTCCGCATAACTCCGGGCAACAAAATAACCCGTCAAAGTTCCAATCGAATCACACTCTTTCAATTGCGCCAAATTTGAGTTTTGTCAACTCTCCTGGAAGCCGCAGGCGATTTAACGACAACGCACCAAAGTTACCTCTGCAGGGCTCGGTTTCGGCGAATTATGATTGTAATCAATCGCCATCTTCAAACTTATCACCTTCGTTGACCCCTGGATCGGAAACTTCGGATCCGTTTCGCTTCTCCTTGAACGGTTCTCAATTCTCGCCATCGCTCAGTCAACAACATTCGAATGCATCCGAGTTCAGTTATCACAATGCGCCACAGGCAAGTTATTTAAGTTTCCCACTTTTCTTAAGAAAAAAATTTTACCGCCTAATAACTTGATCATTTTTTGTTTAATAGATCTGTTTCGACAGATTCGACCAAAACTTGCTCAAAAATTTTTCCTTATTCGTTTTTCGATATTTATCGACACTTTTCTTTAAGCTATTGATTTAGCTACAGAAAATATGAGGGCAGCTGTACTTATATTTTTTCTAACAAATCAATAAATTTTAGAAAAGTGTCAATAAAAATCGAAAAACGAAGAAGAAAAAATTTTTGAGCAAGTTTTGGTCGAATCCGTCGAAACATATCTCGCTTGGGTCGAACACCATCGAACACTTTTTGCCTTCATTCGTGTCGGTGGAAAGATACAGTGCTGATTTTAATTACCCGGACAAAATGAGAACTTGAATTTTCAAAAAATTTTTTCTCAAATTAGGTTTATCTTGGGCAAAAAATGTAGAAGACCAATCTTGCTCAAAATTAAAACAGAACCATTATGGCGCAATTTGTTTTGAAAAATATTGGCCCAAAACTCTCCCAAAAAACGACCAGTTTAGGCTTTATTTAGTCAATCAAAAGTTACTCTAAACCTATTTGTTTACTTACCGACAAAACTATATCACTGCAAGCCTCTTATGTAGTTCAACAAATTTTTAAAAGGATGAATTTTCCAAAACGGGACGCAAAAATTATTTTATTTTAAAAATATTTTATTTTGTTTTTAAAAAATTATTAAAAGAAATTGGTTCTTTGTAAAGTAAAAATTTTATTTTTTGGCTATCAAACGAAAATAGATTTGTTTATGCAAAGCTGAGAAAAAATTCCTTTTTCTTAGTTTTTTTGGGCTGCCTAAGAAGCTTGCATGACTTTTTTGTTTTGTCAGTAAATGAACAAATAGGCTTGGAGTATTTTTTGATTGACTAAACAAAGCCAAAAATGATCGTTTTTGGGATTAATTGATGGGCTAGAACTTTGAAATTTCTATTGCGTCACAATAATTCTATTAAGAGTTTCAGCAATTTTTGTCTAAAATCAATCTAATTTGAGAAACACGCGTTTGAAATTTCATTTGAAGTTTCAAGTTTTTTTTAATTTTGTCCGGATAAGTTACGCCAGCACTGTAGTTTGCTTGGGTCAAACACAGTAGAAGACATTTTACCTTCTGTTGACGCGGTCGAAACAAATCTCTTTTTATTCGAGCACAGTCCAACAAATTTTACATTCAGTTGAATCGGTCGTAACATAGCTTGCTTGGGTCGAGCACAGTCGAACACATTTTACCTTCAGTCGAGCCGGTCGAAATATAGCTAGTTTGGATTGAGTCGGTCGAAGCATAGCCATTTTTAGTCGAGTCGGTCAAAAAATAGCCATTTTTGGTCGAGTCGATCGAAACATAAGTCGAACGCCTCGACCCGGCAGATTTATGCGTTGCCTGCGCAAACCAATTTTCATTTTTTCTGTATATTTTTTCCCGTGGACTAGGATTCATTCAGTGAAGATTTTGCTCCACAATTGGAAGAGCGAACTGTTTTTACAGCAATATTGACATAAACTTTAGACCGTTTTTGACATGCAAGAGACATTCGTTTCAAGTATCGAGGTTGTGTCAGTGATTACGCAGTGTTATCAAGTATTACGTCACAGGTTGCGTCACAAATGACCTCGCCCAGCTCGTCGCTGAACTGTTCTTCGAGCTCACTTCAGCCTGGCCAGCAGGGGGTGGGGAAAACAGCGACGTCGATGGGAGGGGGAAGGAAGTTCAGATCAGTTGTAAAGCTGGTGATTAATGAAAAAAGAGCCACTTCTCACTACAAAGCAAAGTACACGTACAATGGAGCTGACTTGGTTGCGCATGGTTAGTCTTCACCAATTAATAACTCTAAACGAAAAATTTCATTAAAACATTTTTGTCTAATCCAATAAATAATTTCAAGAAAGTCGATATAAAAGTAGATCGAATAGTGTCAAATCTTGCGTCGAACAGTGTCGAATCAAGGGTTAGAGAGGGAGGAAGAGATCGTTAAGAGTGATGCTTTAGGCACTTTCGTGTAACTTGTTTTCAGCCAATGACTTTGAAATAAGACTGGCGCATATAAGAGCATGCCCAATTACAAGGTTTCTTCTGTTGACTTTCTCGCTAAATTTAGAAATATTTATTGAAACTTCTTAACTCAAGGATAGCCGGTTACTGTGCAAGTAGCACAGAATATTCCGGCCATAGTCCTAAACAATACAACAAAAAGTTTCTTTTCAAATTATAGTCGTTTTTATTTTCTACGTGGTGTGATAAAAGGATCTGAACAAAAAACTAGAGCTTCAGCATAATTGACATTCATGGTAAAATAAGCAAAATGAAAAACAACAATTTTAGTACAAAAATGACTAGAAAAACAAAGAAATCAAAAAAAAATTCAAAAAAATTCTTCAAACTTTTTTGCAGTTTTTTCAAATTTTGACGTTTTTGTTTCCAAAAAGCGCTAAAATACTCAAAAAAACTAACTTGAATTGATTAAAACTAATTTTTTTTACCGCTTAAATGAAGCATTTGTAAGCTTTTGAGCTATTATATAAGCTAATGTAAGCCTGCTCACTCGCCCGAGATTAGGCGAAAATACGAAAACTTGAAAACGGTTTTTCTCAGCACTGGGAATTGTTTTTGGAACTTTAAAATGTCATTCTATTTAAAACTGAAATGGCTTTGAAACGATATATCACACAACTCTCTCCCATGATTATTTGTGTAGCTGATTTTGCGTGGAAAACAAAAAAAGGAAAAAAACTAAAAGACACCCGAATACAAAGTTCCTCACCTTCTTAAAAAGTGCAGAACCAAAAGTAGGCTAACAAAAGTTGACTGAAGGAATACCTAATTAAAACAATTAGCTCATGCTAATAGGCAGAAATGCTTATCGCTAGACCCCACATAAAACAGCTGGAACTCTAGCCAGCATTCAAATATAGATGAAAAAAAACTTTTTATAAATTCAGCATGTTACAGAAATGACCAATATCAGTCACAAACAAGAACAGCCGGTTGCTGTGCAAGTAGCACAGATAGCTCCGGCCACAAAAAAAATATATAAATACTTAAATTCTGATGCTTTGTGTTCATTCGGCGGTGAGTCGATCTGACCAAAACCCAAGAAAACAGTACATTCGATATTCAGCTTAGTATACGCATAGTTGTCAACGGTTTTTATCAAAAACTAATCAAAGAATCAAAAACATTTAAACATTTTCGTATTTTTCTCATATATTTGCAGACTTTTTGTTCTTTCTTACGGTTTTTTTTGTAAAGAGGGCGGCAAAAGATGTTTCAAACGCTAATATTCCAATTATAAAAACTAAAATTTCAAGCCTTATTCTCGTAATATATGCCTGCCCGCTCACTTTATTTGCCCGAAATTAGACCAAAACAAAAACCAATTCATCAGTTTTTCTCTATACTGCTAAAAAAAAATTGGAAAATTTTTTTTTGTAATTAAGCCAACAAGTGCTTTAATATGAGATATCATTCGACCTACTCCGATAAATATTTGTGGTAATCAATTTTGCACGAAAAAAAATGGAAACATAGAAAACAAGCATGCGTGGACCAGAGCAGAGCCCTGAACGTTCCAGCGGCCTTTTAAGGTTTATGAAGTAGTAATAACATAAAAAAATTAAATGTAATAAAAATAAACCAGCTTTTTTCTTTCAATTTGAAGTTTTTAGTAAAAACTATCCCCAATTTACAAAGTAATTTGTTTTGCTCTTAGAAGCAAATCAATTATGGCAAATAAGCTTCCTTCAACCAATTTGGAATGATTTCTAAGATGGATTAAATATACGCCTACACGTTAATTGCGCGAAGAGCATCTAGCGTGAATTGGTCCAAATTGGCCACAATGGCAATTTTTAGGCACCCTATAATTCAACGAAAAATTATCACAGGTAGAATATTTTTTCAAGGTTAAACTCAAGACAACAATACCTTTCGAACGATATAATGCTGCACTAATTTATACAAACTATGGAAAATGAATGACCTTTTTGTAGCAAAAAAAATTAAGTATCACTTGCAAAAGTAGCTGGTGCCTAATTGAGCTAAGATGAAATAAAAGGAGACTAAGAAAAATTACTACTTTACAAAAAACGATGAAAAAAATGTAGACATAGGGTAGAGAAATTATTGTTTTATCAAATTGTTATTGACCGTGACGAGCAATGAACTTCTCACAACGCTTTTAAATTGAGTCTATATAAAGCGAATTGAAATTGAGGCTTGACAATTTCCCTATATTCTTGCATTTAGTGGTGTAAGTTGTGGTAAGTTTTGGTTTCTTCTCCCCTAGTTATACCTGTAATTTTTAACCAAAAAAAATTACAGATTTAAAACAGCTAAAGTAGCTAAAATCGTATAACTAAAAATGGAATTTTCAAGGTTTTTTTTGCAAGAATTTTACGATGCTGCTGCGGTAGGCTGAACAAAGGGTCACGAGAGTCTGGACATAAAGTCACGACAGCCTGAAAAGAGAAGCAGACTTGGAAGGTTGAAATAATCCCAAACAAAAAACAGAGAAGCGATTGATACTAAGACATAAAATTAGCCGATATGCAAGGATTTGATACCACAGGGAGTCAACTTTAAACTTTAGAAATCAGGGGAAACAGAATTAAAGATGAAGATTACAAGGTTGGCTTTCTTTTAAGAAAATTTTTGTTTTATAGCACCTTGCCATTAATTAGCTGCACTAATTTATACAAACTATGGAACATGAATGACCTTATTTGTAGCAAAAAAATAGGCATCACTTGCAAAAGTCGCTATTATTGCTATGCTCATGCAGGTCAAAATTTTTTTTTTCGTCGATTGAACAAATTTTCTTCATCGCAGCTTGTTTTTCATTTATACCAGAAGTAAACTTTCACTTATTGTTTTTCATTTTGGTAAGTCCGCAAAGTAGTTTACTATTGTTTCGACTATCGTCACGAAAAGAAAAAGGAATAGTTGTGCCCGGGGTGGTTTTTTTCTTCAGACAAATTTTGACTTTTCAAGTAAACTTTTTGACGGATTTTTTTTATCATTCACATATTTTTGTTGTTTTGAGCTTAAATTGAAAAAATATTTGACCTGTGATCAATTTTTGTAAGCTTATCGGGGCTTTCAGATTGCTATTTTGGCTAATTTGAGACAACTAACGCGCGATATATTTCTTGCTATTATTGCGTAAGCGGAGATTTATTCCGTCTTAGAAATTGTTCTAAATTGAATGAAAGAAGCTTATTAGCCATAATTGGTTTGTTACTAGGAGTGAAATTTATCACTTGGTACTTATGTGGCGTGTGGGGGGATTATTTTCCAAAAAACAATTTTAACTAAAAAAAATTAATTTTATCTTATTATTTTTAATTTTCTTAATGTTTAATGCTGCTCCATATATCTTAAAGGGCAATCGGAAGATTCAGGGCTTCCCAACTTATCCCGCCTTGCTTTTTAAAAATTCTTATTTTTTATAAAACTCAGCTACAAATTCTCCTTATTTTTTTGGCGGAAATATAAAAAAGTGTCTCAGATTTTTGTCAACAAAGTTCACATTTAACTTAGGGCATTAAATGAACAATTGAGAATTTCATAAATGGACATATCAGTATCAGTGATGTCTAAGTGCACAGGTTCAGTGATGTCTAAGTGGACTGATTTTGTCGAAAGCATTTTTGAATCGCAAAAATTTAGTTTCAGTTTCTATCGCTTTTGCTGAGGTGTCACCGGCCTTAAACAGTTTTTCTCCAATCTCAGTGGATCATTTTTTGGGGGTTTCGACTGTCGCAGGCAATTTATTTGGTCTTATATCTTTGTAGAAGTCTGCTTGTTTGGGTTTTATTTATCTTTCTATCATATTGAAAAAAATATATACTTCAAAAACTAAATTTTCTTTTTTAGAAAAACGTAGTAACTCGATATGAAATCAAAGTTATCGCCTTGGTTTTTAGAGTACATTACTTCCAAAATAAAAGCAGTGAGCTAATTAGAGACAATATAATCCACTTAGAATAGTCTTTGGAAACTGAATCTTCATTTGTTCAATATATAAATTTTCATTTGAGAAGTATAGCAATAGATAATGCAAAAATGATTTTTGCTGAGTTTTTTTTTATTTCATATTTTGCATTGCACAGCTGGTTCCCAGGGGGTAAGACCGAGCCACGTGACAAAATCCCTAACAAATCCAAGCCCAAATTGAATCCCACTGAGTGTCCGAACGGAAGCCAATTCATTTCCTTTCCATTTCACAATTTTTGCTCCTTAAATAATTACAGCAGTTGAGCTACTGCCTAGTGCTGAGTTAAACTGTTTCTGTCATTTTTTTAAAAATAAATTCGTTGGAGAAATTTAGTTTCTGCTCGGGTTAAGTTTTTCCTTCAAAGAGCTGGCATGATCAGATGTCATAAATCATTATAGAGCTCAAAATGTGATCAGTTGTCGTAAATCTTTATAGAGCTCAACATTTTTAGAGCTTAAAAAATTTCAACTAAATGAAATTAAAAACGATCATTTATATGGTTTTGTGAGCGGATCTAAGATTTTCTTGGAGGGGGGGCTGCGGAATTTCAAAAAAAACAGGCCAAAAAAGCATTTTTAGACACTTTTAGAAAATGTTGACCGAAAAATCGCTTTTTTCGGCACGCGCTGCCCCTCAAAGTTAGTAAAAATTGGCGCCTTTAGAAAAAATTTAGAGACCTTTTGCGTCGGCATGGGGTCCAATGCCTGAAGGGGAGGGCGTCCCCCCACCACTTCTTAAATCCGCTGATATATATATATATATATATATATATATATATATATATATATATATATATATATATATATATATATATATAGATCATAGATGTGAGAAAAAAAATATACGAGAAAATAAATTATACACTCAAAAATTTCCCAAAAATCGATTGCGGCATTGTTCATAAAACCACGACCTAGCCGGGTTCAAAATCAAACATAAAACCAAAAATGTGTTCCAACGAAGAACGAAGACAGATAATGGTTGGGTTTCAATGACCATCATTAATAACGAATTTCCGAAAATGTCATTCTTTTTTACAAGAAAGTTTCCTGTTTCCTCAACATATCTGAGAAGAAGTGTGCTATTATCTCGTTTTTCATTTAAATTGACGCGTATCAGTTAACATTTATTTTGCTCTACGAGACCTGGATACCGCCAGAATGTCGCACAAGATAATTACTCCTGTTCGACTCAAATATCAGAAAACTGGGAAACCGCTGGTGGCATTAACTTCCTCAATATTGGTACAAATCAGAATCAGTCTGCGCCAAAATTCATCACTGTTTTTTGTTTTCATTTTCAGCACAGATAAGACTTTCAAATGAAGTTTACAGCTAACCTACAGCTTCGTTGAACAAACTAGGACTCTTTTTGCAAAACCGCCTGAAATAACAGTTTAACGCGCTCAAAAAACGTTAAATAGCATTCTTACTCCTTTTAAAAGGCGTATATTCTCTCTGGGTATTTTATTTTTGAAACCTTTGTTTAAAAACAATATTGCAACTCCGTCAATTTAGCATTAAGGAACGCTTCTTGAATATTTTATTTCTTCATTAGCAAAGAGAAGCGCATATTTTATTTCTCGTTTTTAACTAATTATTATCGCGCCAATTTTTGTTTTTGAAAAATTAAAGGCTTCAACTTTTCTCATTCTTATTGCAAATTTTGCGTTGAAATTTGTTCAGTTTTTTGACAAACATCACTTATTGTTATTTGCTTTTAGCGACCTTGAGCAAAAAAAATTGTAGAAGAAAAAATGTATAACCTACGGGTAGATTTAGAACTAATCAGCATTTTTATCGTTTCCGAGCTCTATTATCATTTTTCAATTGCAGGATGTTTTGTCTCTGCGATTTATTTTTTGTTCTAATTACCAAATATAGGAGAGAGAGTTTTTTAATTGATTACGTCCGATTCTGAAATTGCTCAACTTACTGATATAACTGTTTGTAACTAGTCACTTCATTGCGGGGTCTCCAATTCATAGCGTCCATTTTTCAAAGTAAATCTTTATGTCAATACCAGTGTACCAAAATTGGTCTTACTTGCTTACTATAAGTTAATATTTATAACCAGAAGTTTTCCCTGGAAACTATCATTCTAAAACCGTAATCTGTCACTTCGTATATGGCAACTTTTACCATTTAAATACCATTTCACTTTTCTGCTGTTCGACTTCGAAACCTCGAACAACTGCTGTACTGCACACTTCGAGGAGCTTTATGACTAATGATACAGACCGTTAGCTCAGTTTTGGAATTACAGCAGAAACCAGGTTTTCCAAGAAGCAGAATATGTTTATTTGGGAATTAAACAAATAACTTTAAGAATGCAAAAACTTTTTCGAAATTTTTCTCACAAGTAAACATCTAATAAAAATTGAACAATTTTATGCAAAATTATGTCATTTATTAAACTTATCTGCTGTTCGTTTCATTAGTTGAAAGTCCTGAATATAAACTTCAACATTGGTATCGTTCAAAACATATTGAAACAAGAAATCACGTGATAGTTTGAAAATGGTCAATAAGTGAAATCACCCTTGGTAATACAAGACCTAACGGGTGGCATTAGTTTGAGCTCCTATCAATCCCCTACGTCGACTACTTCAAACGGTCTAAGCTAGTTTGCCCTAAACCGGCACGACCCCCATTTTATCCCAGTTGACGCCCGGAGTAACGGGTAACCCCAACAAACGCCAGCGAAGCAAAAACCAGTTTTGATTATAGTGTTATATGCATAGCTTACTTTTTGACGCCCTAGTTAAATAAAAGTCAACACTTTTACAATCCTTAGAATAATTTTAAGGGAAAACCTTTCTAAAATCTTCCATTTTTATGGCAGTTTAAAAGCTTCTTCACCTTAAGAATCTTAGCGCTAAGGGTCTAATTGGTCTGCTAAAAGAAAAAAATTCAGGGGAAAAATCGAATTGAGAAGTAAAACATATTTAACGGTTTGCTACATTTTCATGAATTATTAATTTTGTTTAGATTTTACTTCGTCAAAGCATAAAATACACCCAATTTTTGTTACATGTCATACGATCAAAACCCAGACGTCTTATGACTAAAAACCTTGTTCTCTACTTTGAATAAGATCCCTATTTTTTTAAATTGTCTGCAATTATTAACCACAACAATTGAAAACTTTGAAAAAATTTTTTTTGACCGGTTAATAATTATCCTACTCCTACTTATAATTGACATCTTATAATTAGCCAAGTTTAATTCCACGAATCGAAATGTTTCGATCGTTATCTGGAAAAGTTTTCACGCGGTCCAGAACTCAAGAATGGGCTTCTTTTCCCGACGAAGAAGGTCCGAATTCAATGTTGCAACTGAACCGTCTTAGCCCACAGAGCACAAATTACCTTTACTCCGCTCCCGCCCCGCCAGTCGTCCATTCGTCGCCAGGGATGCCAAAAATCAACAGGTCCCGAAGCGGTTCCGAAGTGCTAAGGAAACTAGAACGCAGTTTCAGCCTCAAATCCAGCTCCTTTCGACGTCGGAAGTCCTCAACGTCGCAAACTGAGATCAATCGGAACAAACTCGGAGGCAGCTCGGAACATTGGGTTTCAGTGCACGAAGGGTCTGGGGGAAGCTCGTGTTTTTTAAACCATCCAGGATGCTCCCCGCTTCTTGGCGCAAACCGGAAGGCAGAAGACTCACTTGCAACTTTCTCACATTTTGGTATTAAGTTCAAATTTTTCAGTATTAAGTTCAAAGTGTGACTTTGTTTCACGCTTTTCATTGTTCGTTTTTCAATTCATTTTTTTTTTTCAAACTTCAGCATAAAGTTTGCATTTTATATCGCATTTCTATTTGCCGAATAACATTTATAACAAAAAAATAATTATAACACCTTTACCACGGAAAATCGCGAAACTTTTTGGAATTATGTTGCGTAATTATGTCACTATATTTATGAGAGTTATCCGGGGTCATCGACCCATTTTGTAGAAAAAAATCCGTTTCTATAATTGCTACGATTTTTAATTGTTTGATATTCCATGAACAGTAACATCACAACTAATATGCTTTAAACCGATTTGCTACATAAGGGATCAAGTTATAACATCTAACCCCTACGGCGCTTTAGGGGGATGGACTTTAATTTGGTTCTTAAATTGGGTTTTTCAGCCAATCAGTAGAATGTATTATACACGCAACGCTGAGCAATTTTAACCTTAAATAGTAAGGGTGTAGAAGAGTTGTACTAGGCCAATTTGGGGTGACGGAAGCTGACTTAGCCGCTAGAAGAAACAGTTTCAAGATAGACTTTCTTTTCTTTTATTAGAACAAAGCCGCAACTCAGTATTCTATAAAAGGAAAAAATATTGATCGCCTTATGCTTCAAATTAACAAATTTAATGTTCAATTTTTTCTCAAATTCGAGGCAAACGAAAGATTCCTAACACTTATCCGTTTGCACATCACCGCCCAAGGGCAAAAAGCAGGACACTAATGATAATAAAATGCCAATAAAAATGTCCGCCTCATCAATCTTGAGACTTAAGGGAGGTTTAACCTGCAGTTGACGCATTGGATCAGACAAACTGCATTTATAGACGCTCCTGATTACATTTCAGGGGCGATTAATTTTTACCGTACTAATTCCTCGATTGCTGCATTTCTACTCTCTTATTATTGCCCTAATGGAAGATAACTTTAAAAAGCAATTCGAACTTGGTATGTAATTTTACATTACATTTGTGAAATTCCTGTTTTTTGTTCAACTTTAAGTTCTGTCAATCACCCACCCGCCTTTCAGATTTTTTTTTGTAAGAAATCGAGCACAGTTATAAAACTTGTCGTGAAGCTCAATTTGCATTTTGTTTTCTTCAGATAAATTTAGACATTCAAAGCAGAACAACAAGTCGTATGCATTTTTGTATCATCCAATAAATAAAGTTACTGAGGATTGATAAATTTCAGTTTCGAGAGTTTGAGGTCATGCGCTACGTTTTGTTTTTCTATTGCAGCGTAGGTGGTCGACTATACCAGTTTACAAATCATTACAAATTAAAACCAGGCGGGTTAATTCGTACAATTTATGCGGTAATAGACAATAAGTATGTCATTTGTAATTAGCAATTTCATTTTCTTTACTTTTTCAATCTATTTTTCAAAATTCTAGAAAACTTTTTGTAGCAAAATTATTTCAAGGTCAGTTTAAAGGACAATTAGAATTTTTAAGACTCGTTCTCGTTGCTTTCGATGAAAGATGGCAATCTAAACAATTAGGCTCATGTTTTGATCAGACTTCAGCGATAAAGATATCAGTTTTTTGCGAAATGATTTTTGAACCATTTATATCATCATATCAAAAATTTCAGTTTCAAATTGAACCAACAGACAACTTTGATGCAAAAAATATATCGAATTACCGAAATTATCTGAAAGTTTTTAGCATTAAAATACTGAAAGTTTCAGCTTTTCGAATACTTTTGGAAACGATCTTTGTTAAACCATTGGGTAAGAGGAAAATTCTTTGTATCTCTCAGCAGGGGCGGATTTAGGGGGGGAACGTTTCCTCTCCCCTTAGGGATTCGACCCCCTGCCGACCCAAAAAGTCCCACCTTTGTAATATTTTGGGATACCCATTTTTGGTCGACGGACCCAAAAATTTTTCTACAAGCGCCTTTGGCGCCAATGTATACTAATTTTTAGGAGGGAGCGAGCGCCGAAAAAAACGTGATTTATTGGTCAAAATTTTTCAAAAAGTGCCTAAAAATGCCTTTTTTGGCCTGTTATTTTTTCAAAATTTTGCCTGCGGCGCAGAAAAATTGATCAAAGCAGGGTCTTTTTTTACGGCTTTGGAAGGGCTCAAAAAAATCCCTAAATTTTCGAAATTTTTAAAATCCGGCAATCCGCCCCCCCCCCCCTCCCTCAAGAAAATTCCAGATCCGCCCCTGTCTCTCAGGAAAAAAGTTCCAATCCCACGTTTATCACAAAACTATTAAACAAATCGCTTACTATGCTCAAACTTAGTTCCAAATATGAAAAGTATGTGCATACTTCTTGTCTAGTAAGAAATGAAAATTTCTGACAAAAAAGGTCTGCAGCAAATCCAAATTTACATACAAAGCAGTGAAAAAAATTGGCATTTCCTGTTGTTTGGGCGGTTAATTCATTTGCTTCTCGGAATTTGACTAAAACTCAGATTTTTGAGTTAAATTTGGTTCAGCGATGATCAGCAGTTTCATTAATAAATCAGCAACAAACCAGTCATGCTCTATCGATAAGTTAATATTGAATCGTTAAACTTAGTGTCTATTCATTTTGAAGAAAAAAAATGCGGGACTAAAATTGTAGTTTTTGTGTTTCAAATATGCCGTCATGATATGTTAAATTTTGGGCGCAAGCAAGTAATTCTTAATGCATTTTCAGCAAAACCTGTTTTTTGATAGGAAGTTTCCAATTATTGCGTAGATTTTTTTAAAGTTGTTCTTACTGTTTTAAAGTTGTGTCTGACATATAAAGTTTAATGGAAGGAAAATTCAAAATTAAAAATCTATTTACAACTTATCTAATTTGTTAGCACGTCAATTGGTTCAAGCTTGTGTTTCAAGTTTCCACCGAAGATGTCATACAAATTGCCAGGATCAAATAATGCTGATCTTGAAAGAATGGATAATCAGGTCAAGGTCGAAAAGAAAGTCGATATGGTCAAAATATGAATCCAACAAAATATCGATGCCCAAACATTGAACAAAAATGGCAAATGGAAAAAGAGGAGTAATTGGCTATGCAATTTTCAAAAAATGTTCCGGCCGCAAAGATTAAAGAATTTTTTTTTAAACAATCAAAAAATGTTTTTTTTTTTAAAACAAAGAAAAACTTAAAAAATGCAATCTAACCCCAGCTATCGAAATCGTAGGAAAATGCTATAAAATTTGGTAACTTTGACCAAAACCAATAAATTTTTCAGCTCACACTTTTCTGCTAAGAAAAAGTACCACAAATTTTGTTCAAAAAAAAACTTGCTTAGAACGTCAAAAACTAAATATTTACCCCATTTTGTATCAAAACCATATTGCAGAAAGCCGCAGAACAATATTATGAAGCAGCAGAGTTTCAGGTACCAAGAAGCGGAGTTATACAGGGCCTGACGATGCCTGAATAATTTGACACCGAGCTCGTTCGAAGCGTTTTGTTTTTCTCTGATTGAGCCTAATTTGCTTCGTTTTTGAAATTTATTCAGCATTTTTTATTCAGAAATGCTCTTAATTGTCCCGACAGTTCAAAATGCAGAAGAGTTTTGCATTTGGGTGTGTTTTAGACTTTAATTCATTTGTTTTATTTTCCAGGCAAAATAAGGTACCACAAGCAACACTCGGAATGGGTCCTTTCTATAAAAATCTGATAGGACGACATTGAAGACAAAATTTTCAAAAAATTGCTGCAGTGTCGAGAAAAAACTTTGAATTTTTGAAAGTTTCTAACTTTGAGCTAGTAAAGCGTCGAGTAAGTAAAATTTGTAATGTAAAAATAATTGATTTGGAAAAAAACTTGATACTGCTGAATAAAGTAGTATGGATGTTCCATTTAGCGCTTCTTTGGCATTAATAGTTTTCTAAAAAAAAGTTTAAGCATGTAGGAAAAGTTTTTGAAAATTCTTCATATTGTTTGTTTGTTGTTCAATGTTGAAGACAACTGTTGTTGATTATGCCTAATTTACTAATTGTATCACAACATCCACAAGAACGACATTAAATTGAAGACAAAAAAGACAAATATTACGAGGCCGAACTGTGCGTTTTGTAAGTTGCGAGCGGATTCCGCAACAAGGACGCTCCCTTTGTTCTTTTTTTAGTCTTTCATTTTCTTTGATCGTTCCGAAAAATTTTTATCATGTTTAAAAACTTGTTAAAGAAACTAAAATTGTGCCCCTATCCAGTGCCCAGTTTGGCCTCGTAATGACAAAAATTTTTCTTGTAATTTTTTTTCTAATGTGGTCGGAACGTTCTCTTCTATTTACACAGCAACTGTCTATCTTTGTTCAAAACTGTGTTTATCAGCTGAGTTTAAATTTCAGTCGCCGAGTTCTCCCAGCGTCTTGCGACTACTTTGGAAGCGAATGCATTTCAACTGCAGTCACTCATGGAATCATACAGACCCACACACGAACAGTTTCTTCAGGAGAGGTAACATTTTTCTATATTATTCATAATATCAAAGCAATCATTTCTTATATTTGGAAAAAAATACTTACATTAATGGAAAAAAAACATCTTTGACAAAAGACCTGTTGATTTCAATTGTTAGCTACTTCTAACAGCTAATATAACTTTATTCCATAATATAATGTTTATATAACTCAACATAAAACTTCTGTTTAATATTGAACAACACGTTAATCTTAACTAATTAAGCAGGAAACCGGGAGATGTTAAAAAGATTACAAACTGTAACGAAACTTTTTCAAAACTCACAAAAAACGAACATTATAAGAAAATAACTCAGTTCTTTACTCACGCTCCAAATACCCATTTTTGGCAAAAATTGAGATGTATTTGAAAAGTTTTGACGTTTGAGCTAGAATAAACATTTTTCATTTTCAGAGTTGATTGTCCGATGCACTTGTTAACTGCCTGGGAAGCCCTCACGAAAGAGTTCGATAAGAGAGCCGAGGTAATTTCAAAAGTTATGTAATTCCAAACGTCACAGATAGAGCAGATGATGCAATTACTTTACTAATCTACAGGCGCAGTTGCAAGATTTGAGAAAAATGTTAATTACATTGCAAACATTTATGATACACGCCTATTTGATCGCAAGAGCTTTTGTCTCTGCAAGAATGATCATTGATTTAAAAGTATTAAATTAACAAAAATTCGGGGTTTTCGCAGAAGTAGCGTTTTTTCAAAAGACGTCACTCTTTTAACGTCATCCAAGTAAACATTTTCTGAAAATCGACCCCAGAAAAGATTCATAAAATTTCAAATAATCCTTAACTACAGGGCCAAAAAACGATTCAACGTAAAAATAAATGAACAGCTTGTAAGTTACTGGCATGTTTAACAGCTCGAAAGCTTAACAGCTCGTACATTTTCCTAATGTATAAATCGCCCTAATTTTTTCAAAAAAAAATATGTTCAGGAGGACATGTCATTGGCTAAATTTCTGGCCAGTGAGGTTTCAGTGCCGCTCTATGACCTGGTGCAGAGCAAGAAACAGACCAACAAGAAGTCTGCCAAGGACGAAATCGAAGTGGCTCTCGAACATCAAGAGGAAATGCTTAACAAGGTTTCTCTGAATTTTTTCTAACTTCACATCCGCCAAAAATCCTTATCGAGTCAGGATGTGAGATTGCAAACAGAATCTTGCAACACTTTTTCTTCTTAAGTGATAATAGCGAAAAAACAATTGCCATAAAAAATTTCTGGGCTTATTTTTTTTCTCAGACGCATATAAGGGCTTTTAATCAATTGTTTTCATGTAATAAGTCTAATTTAGTAAATGCTCTTTTAATGTCCTGATTTTTTAGTATTCCTTTTTTGCGCTTTTCGCGTTTTTGATGCAATTTCTCTTAAAAAATTTAATATAGATGATTGAACAGTTAATCAAACTAAAAGGATTCTGTGTTTTTAGGTGCAAAAACAGTACAACGAAGTTTACAACAAATACAAAACATCCACCAGCAAATCCCAACCATCGGTAAGCTTGTTTTCAGTTTGAACTAGTTTCAACAAAGCGGCGTTAGTTAAACAGCGACTGCTGATTAAAATTTTTCCACGATATGTTTTGATAGATATTCCATTTTTCTCTATTGCGTTGAAAATGGTTGTTTTTACCACAGTAATTAGAATATAGAGACTTTCCTCAAACTTTTGGTTCAAACAAATTTAATTTGATTGTAACTTTTCTGCAGGCGCCAACGGTATTTGTAGCGCAAACAGCTCTTTTATCGGATTTATACGGCTTTGAGGTAATGCAAAAAAAAACTAGCAGATTGGACTAACGGCAGATTGGATCCAAAATTAAATCAAAATTTCAATTTAAAATCAATAAAAATGAAAAAAAAAAAAAAATTATTTTTTTTTGAGATTTTTGAGCTCAAAAGTAAAAAAACAGTAATATTTTCTGAGAGCCAGCTCCAGGAAACATTAATGTTTTTCAAAAATTACTTTCTATGTTGCTTCTTTCAAACCCTTTTGGCTGTTAGACCTGTCTGCTTTTTAAACAGCTTCTGCAAATTTAAATTAAATGCAACTTTTGGTGGTCTTTATATCAATGTACCATTTTCCCAATCGCTTCTTTTTCTGTATGTAAATGTTCGTAGAGTGTAATAGTCCATTTAGTTTATGTTACCCAGGTCTAAATGTCACTAATTTGTGTAATATCTATGTTAATTAAGTGTATTAAATGTTAAATGTCGCTATAAATAAGTTTGTCGTGTTTGAAGACTAAATCCAATTCTAAGATAAAACTTATCTTGACTAAATTGAATTTCTGAGTTCTTCTCAAATTTTGTTCAGCAAATCTCAAAAACGAGCCAAACGCGCCTCCGAAAAAATTTAAAGTTGGACAGCTGAAAATGGATTTCGCAAAATATAGTACCAAAGACGTTACGAGGCCAAACTGTGCACTGGATAGGCGCACAATTTCATGTCTGTATGTTCCTAGATTCCAGAGACAAGTCTTTAAACATGTTAAAATTTTGTCGGAACGATCAGAGGAAATGAAAGAACAAAAAAACAACAAAGAGGGCCTCCTTTAGGCGGATTCCGCTTACAATTTACAAAATGCACAGTTTGGCCTCGTGATGGAAGGGATTATTAGGTGGTCAAGAGATCGAGTCTCTGAGAAGAATGCGTGCATCTGACCGCTGCTAAATCAGCTACTGGTCTGTTCACTTTTGAGGTATAAAATTATTCCAATCAGCTTTTCTCGACACTGAAATAACTTTCGCTGGGAAATATTTTGAAGAGTTTTAAAACAACTGTCAATTTGATGCAAAGCAAGCATTTTTGAAGTTTCTGTATTTGTATCTAACATTATCTTTGGCTATGTTCAATCTCACTTCTTGAAACTGTCAGAAAAACACGAATAGCGTTTGTAAATGTTTGATTACCAAACAATTACAAAAGCTATTCGTGTTGTTTCGACAATTTCAAGAAGTGAGATTGAAAACGGCCAAAGGTACTTGTTTGATACATATTCAGATACTTTAAAAATGCTTGCAATACATCAAATTGACCATTGTGCAATACATCAAATTGAACAAAACGAAAAGCATGGTAAATGTTTGATTCAATAGCGGATTTTGGAGTAGCGGTGAGGCGAACACTTTCTTTTCAGAGATTCGACCCCCTGCCGACTCAAAAGTTCCCTTTTTGTCTTTTGAGATATCCATTTTTGGCTGATGGACGCCGAAGATTTTCTAAATTCACTCAAATCAATTCAGTCCTCGGCGTTGAAAAAAGTTTTACCAAATTTTCCATTTTATGAAAAACCGACACACTCTCTCGAAAATCTTACCCTGGTTTGATTGAACCGTTCGGCGCTAAATTCAGCTTTGCCGACCTTTTATTTTTGTTTCAGGCAAACGAAAATTTTTTCTGACAAATTTTTTCAAAGAGAAACTCAACTCAGCCAGCAGTTGTTTCTCAATATTGGTGAACATTTTCAATTTATCTTATAATTTTAATTCATGCGATTTCAATGCAGCGGTTTGTCGGGTGAATTTTATTGAGAGTAAAAAACATTCGAAATAGATATTTGCTGCTAGTATATGGTCGTAGCAGAAAAAACTGCCAATAGCTATCTGAGTGAAGCGCAATGCTCCAAACAATTAAGTCCTGCGAAAAACACACAAAAAACACATTTTCTCGTCACACAATCTTAAAAGTCTTGTTATAAAATAAAAGCTGGAGTTACGATTGTAGGGGTTTCTACGTGATGTTTCGTTTGTCCCCATGCGCGGCCATTCATTGGAGAACCTAATGAAATCAGAAAAACTGATTTGTTTTAATTTTTTTCTCGAGCCAATCGATGAAAATCTGCTTAATTTTTGTGCTCAATTTACTCCTTCGCAATTTCAATCCCCAACAGTTCAACTCCTAGTAAAATGTGAACACCAAAGCGAACACTGTACAAACTGCTATTACTAATTACTACTTGAGTATCCAATTACAAACTTAATCTTGCAACTAACAAATACACCATAATATTCTCAGCCAACAATTATCTGACTTGTAAACGCTGAAAAAAAACTCTAAATAAAAAAAGATGATAATTGTTTCTCAAATAACTGTTTCACTCAATAAATTGATCGCTTAAAAGCTCACAATAAGTTATCTAGTCTAAATCTTAGTCATTTGACGTATTTACTGCTTCTTGACAGAGACTTTTCGAGCTGTATTAAAAAAAAAGCCCCAAACAAATACAAACATCAACAAGACTGCTCGTTTCAGGGCGAAGTCCTGAATGTTCCGAATGCTTTTGAAGGTTTATGGAGCCGCAGTAATAACATAAAAACATTATATGAAATAAAATAAACTGAAAATTTTTTTTTCTAAAATTTGAAATTTTTTATGAAAATCATCCCCCCACACGCCATATAAAGAACAAGAAGATAGTTTTCGTTCCTTGTAACACATCATTTATGGCAAATAAGCTTCGTTCAACCAATTTGGAACGATTTATAAGACGGAGTAAATCTCCGCTTACGCGTTAATAGCGCGAATTATATCGCGCGGTAATTGTCCCAAATTGGTCAAAATTGCCAAAATGGCAATCTTTAAACCCTCATAACTTTACGAAAAAAGATCACAGGTGAAATATCTTTTCAAATTTAAGCTCAGGTCAATAATACCTTTTGAATGATAAAAAAAAATTCTGTCAAAAATGGCTAGTTAAAAAGTCGAAATTTGTCTGAAGAGAAAAAAACCCACCCCGAGCACAAATATTCCGTTACTTTCGTATCGAAAGTCGGAACAATAAAGTTGAATTTTTTCTAACAAAGAGCTTATGTTTTGGATCACAAATTTTATTGCAAAAAAAAATTAAGTTACCAAATGCTGGTTGTCTTCAAAAATTTAAATGTCGAGCATCTGTCATCACTGTAGCTGAAAAATTATTTGAGATGTGTATTAGCATAGTTATGACATTCGGCATCATCAAAAGCAGCTGCCCGAAGTGTCGTAAATATCTTTAAAGAGATCACCATGGTAATCGAGTTAACTGTTGCAGTTCCTAAATTAGCTTTGTTTGTAAGTGAAGACTGGCCATTCATTTTGCCCTGTCAATTAAAAAGAGGCTGATTCGATTGATTGAAAGCCCATGCCAGCAGGTAGAATTAAACATTCCACCCATACCTCTAGATCAAAGCTTGAATTTTTTCCGGTTTTAAAGCGGACAAAAGGATCACGAGCAACTAAATTTGTGTGATGACTCCAAAATATGGAAAGTTTTGAAAAAAAGTGTTTCTGATTGGGTGAAAACTTCTAGTATGTCCAATTTTACGATAACTTGCATGTATGTTTTCTTACAAAACAAAACAAAATCAAAAAATTAAAGTCTTGATGGAGTTAGCGTTTAACTCCAACATTGGAAAAATTCGCTAGCTTTCTCCGAGCAAGCTAACTTTCAGTCCTTCAGTTTTATTTTCTCTACGAATTCACAATGAAAACATGCTGCCGAACCGAGAAATTTTATTCTCTTTTTCACTTTGAAGTTTGCGGGATACGGCCGTAAGTGTGCTTGCTAAGACAATAAACTCAGTTGAGTGATTCCATTTTGGCTTTCGATCATTTTTCAGCGAAGCTTACTTTTATATAAAAAGCAAAAAACATCTTGCAAAAAGAAACTTAATATCAAAAAAATTATGCGTAGAATGTCACTGAAAACAAAAAGAAAGATAAAAGCATCGGATTAAAGATGTAAGCGGTTGAAACCTTATACTGTGCAATAAGAAAAGACTGATCTGTTTTTTCCGGAGCTTTTTTTAGTTTGCGTCGAATCAATGTATATTTTGCGTTATTTTTTGCCTTATATTTGGTCCCTGCTAAAAATGTGTTAGCTATGTGGGCCTTTGAGTTTCATTGAAGTGTTCTTCAATTTTAATTCCATCACAATCAAAATCAAAATTTCAACAACGTAGTCTATGTTCGAAATGTAAGCTCATTAAAAAGCGCAAAAAAAGCGTTTTGCTTTAAAGGGCAAAATCTTTTTTGTAATTTTTTCATGTAAGCGGCGTCCCTTTTGAATGATTTTTTTGTTGTCAATAATTTTGTGTATTAGTTTTAATCTACTTTTAGCTCCCAAGCAACGCTAAAAATAAGACCAATTGCCTGATTGTTCAGCTCTTCTATTTTTCTCGTAGCAAGTACTTGACTAACTTGGGCTAATTGTTGGCACTATCATCTCAAGCTCAGTTGAGTAATTCCGATTTCGACCGTTCTGATTTTTCTCTCGTTAATATTTTTCCTAATTTCATCTTGCAGTTCGAAACACTCCTTGAATGGTAAAATTTTCTATATATCTTTTCGGTGTCTTTTAGGGGTAATTATTTGTCAACGATATTTTTAAGGGTATTAAAAGATGAAATATCTGTTTGCAAGTTTTCTTCAAAATTCTCTGCTGCAGAATTTGTTAGAAAAAAAATAAATCCTGAGAACGAGAAACTTAATAGCATACTTCTTTGCTCATTAGCGTGCGCTCTTATTTCAAGTTTAAAAAAAGATGCTAATACATTTTCCGGTGGGTGGGTATTTTTTAAATTGGACCGGTGTGAGGAATTCCAGAAGTGAGACACTCTGCGAGGAGGTCAAAATTCATGGGGTGATTCACACTGTTTCACTTAAATGGGTGGCCAGGGCAATTTCAAAAAAATCAAGATTAGCAATTGGTGCTCAAATACTGCAGATTTTTCTGACACCAATTTCTATTACAAAAAGAGTTGTAGAACAAAAACTAAAAGTGAATTTAAAATATTGTTATTTTGGCCAATTTATGATAGTTAACGCTAGCTATATTTGCAGATGCTCTTTTAACTTCAGTTCTTTTCGAAAGTTCATCAAAACTTTCTTTTATTTGCATGCAATAAAGGGCCAGTCGGAACTTTCAGGGTTTTGCCCTGATATGATTTGTCTCGTTATCATTTGAACTCAATAAAATACAACAAATGTTCACTGAATAATTTATGGTCAACTTAAAGAAACCGCAATAAATTTTATTATGATTTGTTTTTCATTGGTATAAAAATAACTAATTTTTTAACCAGGAGACCTCAATGGTTCATTCGCCTGTAGCAAAAAAAATTGTTCACCTGTTTTTATGAGTTGTGCTAAAAAGACTATGAAAAACAAGGTTCCAAATTACATCTAATATCCACAAAGCAATTGAAATTATACGAGTCAAAAAACACGAACAAAAGATCGTTAACTGATTTAATTGTCTAATTCTTTGCTTCAGAGGAAAAACGAGCTGCTTTCTTTCAAAAATGAAATGGAATTTGAAAAAAAAACATGTTAAGAAAGCGATTTTAAAAAATGAACGTGCTTTGTTCCATGTTTTTTTTGTTTGAAAAGAAGATTAAAAAAGAAACTAACAAATTGATGAGCACAAATGTTATTAAAAAACGCGTTGGTATGCCTGCGAGCCAAGTAGCATCTAATTTTAGTAGCTCCAACTGTTTTGTTAATTGCCAATTTTACCGGGATGCCCAAATATACAATCTTTAACTTCAATGTTCAATTAATTATCTTCATTTTTCTACTTCTTAATGTTGTTTGAACGTTTTTTTCTCCCCTTTTACATATTTTTAGGGGGGATATATAGAGTTCATTTTAATTTGAGACATTACAAAAAATTGACAGGACCACCTAACGCCAAATAAGTCGAATTCATATTGGAAAACTCTAATTAAAGTCTAATTTTAGTCGAACTGCACGATCTTTCCAGCAAGGACC